>NC_133665.1:41845049-42152250 GCF_037893015.1 Macrotis lagotis | reverse complement strand
TTGAATAGGGAATGTGAAAGTTTTAGGGACCCAAAGACTTTCCATTTTGATGGGTGTATTTTTGTCTGGATCTATAGGTGGTCTATACCAACCACCAATTAGCAAATAAAAACATGAGTACTAACAACTGTATGAGATTTGTAGAAAGTGGGCAGAAGTTTATCTTGAGACTTGAATCTTCTGCTTTTATATAGAAAATGACCTTATTTTTGTCCTACATTTGGAGTCAAGATCTATGCTTAGGGATCTTAGAGACAACAAATGATCAGACCCAATGCAGCCAGGTTTATGATTGACTTTTTTAGCTTTTTTTTGCCTTTATCATGAATAACAACTTTAGTCTGGCTACTCTTATCTACTCTGTCTTCAGAAGCATACAAGGCCACATTGTAGTTTCTGGAGGAAGATCAGTAGCCTAGCTAGCAAAGAAATTTCAGATATTTCTCTCTTATTTAGGATCTCTGGAGGGAGGGGGTGAGGAGTCCCATTTGTAGTTAAAATAAGTAGATTTAACATTACATGGATGCTTGAGAAATTGTGCAATGGAACATGCTAGAGGATATAGCTTTAATCATGGTACAGTAAAGCACATGCAGAGGGCTTTACAGAACTTAATTTTATATTAGTTTATTCACATTTCTCATACATGCATATTACTCGTAAAGTGAGAGCCTATTTGTGAATAGCCATAATTAGTAGCAATGTTTGTATAGCAGTAGTGTCAGACTCAAAAAGTAATGGGAACCATTGAACCATTCATAAGGATTCCTGAGGGCTGCATATTGACTTAGAAAATCACATAATATCAATGTTCTGTTTTATTTTTATTTGTTAAGTGTTTCCTAATTTTAATCTGGTTTGGGTGGTACTTGAGGAATATTGCAACCTGTGTTTGATACCTCTGTTCATATTATTCTTGATGGTTTACAACTGAGGGACTACATGGGTTTTTAGCCATTTTTTTAAAAAAAGAAAGTAGTTTTCTTTTTCAACTTTAAGTTAACTTTAATAAGTAGTACTTAAAGTTTCATTTATTTCATTACAAATTTATCATTAAATGTACTATAGTTAAAGCATTCACAACATTTTGAAGAAAGAATTGGGTAGAATATCTTTTTCTTATTTGAAAGTAGCCAACATAAAATAGGAGTTACTTTTTCTTGTCTTATAGTGAAGGTCAAATAAGGTACTGTATACAATATGTTTGTAAACTTTAAAGTACTATATAAATGCCACTTATCATTATCCCTGTTATTATTAAAAATTTAGAAGATAAATGCTTATTGATTTGATTTCACCTTTGAATCTAAACAGTCCTGAAGTCTTTGTACAAGTTGGCTTATTAGTGACCTGTCTCATTTCTCATTTATTCAGAGATATATTATCTATTTTCCTTTTTTCATTTTGGGCATTTTATTTTTTCCTCTTAGCTTTATTAACAATAATCTCTGAAGCTTTTTGTAGTTGCCTTTACATTCATTTAATTTTCCCTTTCTCATTTCTAGTTTTAGTAACTTGGGTTTTCACTTAAAAACAAATTTGCTAATTACTTATCAATTTTTTAAAAACTTAATACTGAACTAACATCTGATTTCCATTTATGACTATATGTTTATGTACAAAATACTTAAAGGTAGCTTTGGTTATTGGCAGATATTTTAACTTGGATACCATAGAAGGAAGATAAATTCCAATCTTCTAGGAAAAACCTGATGGGAATATGAAAATAGAATAACCGTAAAATTTTCAATCCAATTCATCTAGCTTCTTGCAACAAGCTAGTTAAATCAAATTTCTTTCAGTCTAACATTCTTCACTTGGAGTTTGGGGTGAACTTGTTTTTAAAAAATATTTGGATAATTCAATATAATTGACTTGCTTTATAATTCAATTATTCTACATTATTTCTGTCTATTCTATATTCCATATTATTTTATGCTCTGACACATTATTCCAAGAAAGGGTCCATAGGCCTGACCAAATTGCCAAAGGGTCCATGACTTCAAAATTGTTACTTTAGGCTTATCCAATTCATTGAGTTTATCCTGTTTCTCTCTTGTTATTATAGCCCTTTTAGGGCTATAAATTTGCCTCTGAGTAGGACTTTGGATGCATCTAATATATTTAATTATATTGTTATTATGTGTTGTCTATACCTTTGGGATATAGTAATTTAAGGTTTGCAATGCATTTTATATGCACTTTTTTATTACTATCTACATGATTCCAGCCCTGTTCTGGACTTGGAATCAGGAATTCAAATTTGGACTTAGAAATTTACTAGCTATTTAACTCTGGGTAAGTCATTTGACTTTTATCTCACTTTCATTTGTCAAATGAGAATAATACCTCCCAGGGTGGTTATGAGAATAAAACGGGATGAAATTTGTAAAATGCTTTGCTAACATTAAAGTGCTCTAAAAATGCTATCTATCATCATTATTATTAGTCCAGATATTACATAATAAGAGAGACAACCTAGCACAATAGATAGAAAGCTGACCACAAAATCATTTAAAAAGACCTAAATTTAAGCCTCCAGTTTGTTGTATTCTATGACTCTGGACATGTCTCATAATCTCTCAATAATCCAGACAACTCCATAAGGCCATAAACTGCAAAAAAGGTACCTACCTGCATTTGTATTGGGAGTTTCCTCATTATAGATTCCTATATCACTGAAAATCATAGGCTTAATCCCCTGTCCCTATTATTTAATAAATTATTTTTTACTATGCAAAATAAAATATGATAGTTTCTTGAAAGATGTCTGAATAAGCTGCACTGAAAGTGAATAGAAAGGAACAGATATTTCTGATGGGTTAATGGAGTCTTTATTATAGAAGTAGCATTTACTCTTGGTCTTAAAAGATCAGTAATAACTGATATATGTATATATGTATGTATATATTTAGATATTGATTTTAAAGTTTGCAAATAATTTTACATGCACTATCTCATTTGAACCTCACAATATCCTTATAGATAATTATTTAATGAGTTAAGCAGGCATTTATTAAATGCTCTCTATTTTCCAGGCTCTGTGTCAAGTGCTAAGGATATAAAGACTAAAGCAAAATAATTTCTACCCTCAACAAGTATATATCCTAGCAAGGGAGATAAGATGTTTAGATGAAAGAACTGCCCATATAAACTCTGAGGTTTCCTCTTTCCACCTCCCACTCTCACTGATGAGTTGAGTTCCCAGAGCTAGGCTAATATAATTCCCCCTCAGGAGTCTAAGGTACCCGCTGAGGAGTTAGTTTCTCTAAGGCCATTGACTTGAGTCTTCACCAGTGTTAAAAACCATTTAGTCAAATATGGAAATTATGTTTAACATGATTGTGCATATATAACCTATACCAGATTGCTTGCTGTCCTGGGGAGGGAAGGAAGGAACCGAGAAAATTCTACAAAAATGAATGTGAAAACATTTCCATGTATAATTGGAAAAAATAAACAAGAAAAAGAAGGAAAAAAGAAGCAATTTGGGGGAAAGAGGGTATTAAAGAATTATAGAACTATTATATATTTAAAAGAAATAGCAAGTTGTACATAATGGATTTGCAATTTCATGTAAGGTCATATTTTTTCTTCTATTCTATTATATTATAGAAATGCTTGTTTTATTTCTTAAGTTCAGAATAAAATGAATAAATTTTTTTAAAATGAAAAAAAATTATTTAGTCAGCCAATCTTCCATAGCTTTTAGGAAGGGGTACAATAAAAAAAGTTTAAGGGCAGCTAGGTGGCACAGTGGATAGAGCATCGGCCCTGGAGTCAGGAGGACCTGAGTTCAAATTCAACCTCAGACACTTAATAGTTAGCTGTGTGAACTTGGGCAAGTCACTTAACCCCATTGCCTTGCAAAAAAACCTAAAAAAAGAAAAAAAGAAAAGTTTATAGGAACCCTTGCAACTCCCCACCCCTAAGTCTATGACAGCCTCCTCCAAGACTGTGATACCCTTTTCCAAGGACATAAAGTACAGGGGGAAGTGAGCTCCAGCTTAGAGAGTACACACAGCAAAGAGCTAACTCACAGATCCTTGTTGCTATAAGTCCTTTTCATTTTTGGGGTGCTCAAGAAATTCCCCTTAAGTATAATGTTTCTTTTTTGAGATTCTTGTAGAACTGTCTGTCCTTGCCAGTTTACCTGGGGATACTCTTTGGAACACCTTTGAGAAGGGCAGATAGGTGGTGTAGTGCATAGAACACCAGCCCTGGACTCAGAAGGACCTGAGTTCAAATTTGACCTCAGACACTTAATTACCTAGCTGTGTGACTTGTCAAGTCACTTAACCCCATTGCCTTAAATAAAAATTAAAAAAAAAGAAAACCATTGAGAAGATGGAAAATCTAGTAGGATCATCCTGCTGCCATAGAAATAAGACTGGGGCGGCTAGGTGGCACAGTGGATAGAGCACCGGCCCTGGAGTCAGGAGTACCTGGGTTCAAATCCGGTCTCAGACACTTAATAATTACCTAGCTGTGTGGCCTTGGGCAAGCCACTTAACCCCACTAACCCCACTGCCTTACAAAAAAAAATAACAAAAATCCTAAAAAAAACCCAAAACATAGAAATAAGACTACTACCTGCCAGGTGATCTACAAACAACATGATAATCCTATCAACTACTCTAATGGTGTAGAACCATTACAAATATCTGTTCATTGGTTGCGAGTCTTTAGCTTCCTATTGGAGAAAAATGAGTGTGATGAGATATTTGCACATTTTAAATTTCTTTTATTTGTTCATGGGCATCTTGTCCTCTTCCTCTTGTGCTGTTTCTATAGGGTAAGATACAAACTGTCCCATACAAAAATGGATGGGAAAGCTATCATTTTTTTTTTTTGCAAGGCAAGTGGGGTTAAGTGGCTTGCCCAAGGCCACACAGCTAGGTAATTATTAAGTGTCTGAGACCGGATTTGAACCCAGGTACTCCTGACTCCAGGGCCGGTGCTCTATCCACTGTGCCACCTAGCCGCCCCTGCTATCATTCTTAATCATCCAAAACTGGAATGGCCTCTGATCAAAGGGAGTGGGGAAGAGACCTGACTGAATCCAAAATCAAGGCCTAGCCTTATCCCCTCCTCCACCTCTTAGAGGCTCAAACTCAGTTTTTAGAATTCCATCCGTTCTCAATTGCTTAATAATTTATAGACAATCCCTAGATTGTGGTAAAATTTTTTCATTTTTCTTATATAGTCATTCTAGTTTGAAGGCCTTTTCATATTTAGTCTGGGGTCTTAGATTTGATTGAAACATGATCCCTCCTAGTTAAAGTATCAAGCAAAAGGGAGTATAGTGGTTTTGACCCTATCATTACATAGATATGTGAAAAACAGATTCAAGGTAGCCTTATGGAGACAGCACTAGCACACGGGGGAGACCAAGAAAGTCCTCATAGGTGACAGCTGAGCTGTGTTTAAAAGGAAGGTGAACATCTCAGACATGGAAAACAGCCAGTGCAATCATCTCTAACTGAGCTTTTCCAAAGCACATTATCTTAGGGTGGTGGGACTCAAAGGGGCAGGGTATCATTAAGTCTGTTCCCAGGTGATTGGGTGTTTTGTGAGTCTGCCTATATCTATATCCATATCTATATTCTATATATCTATATACTCTTTCCTCCTACTTCCAGTAGCTCTGACTGCATCCTAGCTTGAGGAAAATGATCTCTGCATTACTTTTCTCTAGTTGGAATTAGACATCTCTTCCCTTGGACCCCACTGCATGCAGCCATCACTCTGTAGTCTGTCCCTCAACCTCCCTAATGCATACCCTGACCAACAAGGTGTAGTTTTCCTCAATGATGTTTAAGCAAAGTCAATATTCAAATTATACTCAAATTATTCCTTAATATATCAGTTCCTAATATATCATTTGCATTTTCAAATCAAGTTTTATAGTAGAACTTCTGTATTGTACATGGACAGAAATAATTCAAATATCAATGAATTACAGTGACTGTAATCATTCAATATTTAATTGCTACCACTACCACAAGGGACAGAGAACATGGAATACAATATTCTCATAGACAAAAGATATAGGCTTACAACCAAGAGTAACTTATATAGCATGACTGAGTGTAAGGGCTTCTAGGTGGCACAGTGGATAGAGCATTGGCCCTGGAGTCAGAAGGACCTGACTTCAAATCCAGCCTCAGGTACTTAATAATTGCCTAGCTGTGTGAACTTGGGCAAGTCACATTGTCTTAAATAATATATTTTTAAAAAACTGAGTGTAATTCTACAGGGAAGGAAGATAGATTTTTTAATGAAATAGAGGACTTAGAAGCATTTCTGAGGAAAAGACATGAACTGAGTTAAAACTTGAAATACAAACAACAGTAGTATATTTGCATTCTAATAGGGAGGGAAAGGAAAGGAATGATACAAAGATCTTCTAAAAACTGTCATCAAGGGTCATAATAGAAGTCAGATAAGGACCTAGGAGTAATTATGTACTTGGGTTAGATATGAAAGGCATTATTTTCATTTAACATATGAAGAAACTAAAGTGATTTATCCCATTCTCTACATTTTAGTCCAAGCTGTAAACAATTTCTTTATGGAAGTAGAAATGACCCAAGGAAGTCAACAGTTCCTTCTACAAAAAAGATGTTAACAAATTCTTTAACTACCACATTCCAGTTGGTGAATCATGTATGATTTACCATCCTCAACTTTTTCTTAGAACAATCTTTCAAAGGCTAGAATTATATGGAACTAAAATAAGTGGTGACATCTTTAGCTTCTCTTCTCCTTTTGAAATTTTGGAAATTTTGAAATTTTCAGTCTCTCTCTTCCACCTAGGGAATGGAGTATTTTATCTCTCATTCCTCATAGCTAATCTGTTGACTATGGGGGTGGGGTGCAAGATATGCCCCCCCCTCTCCTCTGACACTGATATCACTTTAGTGCAAATTCCCAATAGTTTGCTGACAGGTTTGCCTGCCTCAGGTCTCTCTTCACTTCATTCTCTCCTCCATTCATAAAACAGTGATTTCCCTAAAACTTGGGTCCAATCATGTCACTCTTCTACTCAAACTCCAGTGACTTCCTATTGCCTCAAGAATGTGTCCAACCCATGACCCATGGACTACATGAAGCCCTCAAAGCCCATTCATGCAACCTTATTACATTTTATTATTATGCTCATTGGTAATATGGGTTATATTATAGTCATGAATAACTTAAATTCTATATGTGGTCCTTGACAAGTTTTTGCTGGGCAGTGCTGCCCTGAGGAACTAAAAGTTTCCACACCCATGCTTATAAGGATCAATTACAAAATGCTCTGTTTGTCATTCAAAGTCTTTCATAACCTAACCTCCTCCCACTTTTCCAGCCTTCTTCTATCTTATTCTTTGATGTGTATTTTTCAGTTTAGTAATACTGCTCTCCTGGCTGTTCCATGAACAAGGCATTCCCATCTCTTGTCTCTAGGCATTTTTTCTGTGTCCTTTGTCTGGAATGCTTTTCCTTTTCTCTCCATCTACTGACTTCCTTGGCTTCCTTTAAAATCCAACTAAAATCTCATTTTTTTTATTGAAAATCTCCCCCAATCCCTCTTAATTCCTAGAGCCTTCTTTCAGTTAATTATTTCCTATTCATCCTATATGTGGTTTGTTTTGTATATATTTGTTTTCTTCCCCCATTAGATTGTAAGATTCTTGAGGACAAGGACTATCCTTTGCTTCTTTTTGTAACAGTATTTAGCACAACAGTTCCACATAGTAGACACTTAATAAAAATTTTTTTTTGATTAATTGATTTAATCCAGTACTTCAATTCACAACATTCTGATTCTCACCTTTACTGAAAGAGAGGAAGGAGTCCATGACCTGAGCTTTATTGGACTCTTGTTATTAGCAAAGTTAATTTGGGTTTCTGATAGCCTGGGAAATGTGTGCAACTCAAAGGATTGACTCTAGAAATAGCCGCTGTGCTTGCCCTGCTTATTGAGAACATCATTTCCTTAAAAAGATGTGGCACATATGTAGTTTATCCCTTAAAGAAGCATACATCAGTCTTTAGAGCATTAGCTGCCTTGGTTTCTAATGATAGGAGACTTTTAAGTCCTGATATCTTTCAGCCTCAATAATTCACTTTGTCCCAATCTTGTTTATTCTCCACAAGGATATTTTTTAACCTCCCAAACCTCCTCATACATATTATTATAGATCATAGACCAGTTTGTCTCACCAGTTTTAGAACTTTTGACCTCATACCACTCAAGTTATAGCTACTAATCCCCATCATAAGTCCACTTCTTAATTTTGACATCATCTCCCACTTACTGGATTGTTTGACTTTACTAGTGTTTACATCCTCTTGTGTTGGCCTCAAGGAAACAAGGACTGATGACTAATGTTTCTTGATTACTGACTAGCCTTTGGGTGACATTGGAGAATGGCTCCTACAAGTGTACACACAGGTGAGATGATCCACAGAGAGAGAGAGAGAGAGAGAGAGAGAGAGAGAGAACACGAATGAACGAGTGAGTCAGGATCAGAAGAGAAAGAGAGAAGCAGAATGATGCCATTTATTATAGTTGAGATTTGAGATAATTCTTAAATAGTAGGTAAAGATCCCAGCTAGGAATTTTACCTCAACCCTCAGGTTTTGCTGCCACCTGGTGCTAAAGGTTCCTGGTGGGGGGATGATTGAATAACCTAGTAACCTCTGGAACATACACCTTAAATTTAAAGATAAGACTGGTTAGAATTTTGAATCCTTCAGTTTTTAAATGAAAGATAAACTATTTAAGAACATATAAAGATGTTTTTAAAAAGTTAAAGTAAGGCATATTTACTAGAGTATTTAAATTTTTATCATTGTTATTAATACATCTCAGTCTCTTAGAAATTGGTCTCTTCAGTCACTACTCTAACAAAAATAAGTAGGCTCTTATTGTTGTACACTATTTTTTCCTTGAAATTCCTCTGTAGTGTATTTTTTCAAAGAAAGGTTGATTTATCTTGCCTAAGAATAGTAGGTGCTTAATAAATGACTCACAGAAACTATCATTCCTCTCATAGCTTTTTTTTTTTAAGGTTTTTGCAAGGCAAATGGGGTTTTAAGTGATTTGCCCAAGGCCACACAGCTAGGTAATTATTAAGAGTCTGAGGTCAAATCTGAACTCAGGTACTCCTGACTTGGGCGGGGGTGCTCTATACACTGCCACGTAGCCTCCCCCATCTCTTAGCTCTTGTAAGTCTTTTTCTCTCTTCACCTTGTTTATGAGAATGTCCATATGGCTCACAAAATAGCCTTAATTCTTGAATTCTTTAAATAATTAAGCCCATGTTTTTCTTGTACATTGTAGGCATTGATTTATTCATAACAAGTTGCTTAAATTACCACAAATTACAAAAATTGTGAGATTTATAATGGATTGAAAGAAACAGCTAAAAAGACATAGCCAGGAAGCTTGGTAAAGCAAAACCTCATTGTAGAAAGAATAAGGAATCAAGAGGAAAAAAGAAAAGTATGGGGCTGAAGGTGGGACAGGAGGAGGTGTGGTGTGTTGATGAAGCCTCTGTCAGTGTTTCTTCCCTAACAGACCAAAATTCTTCATCTGCTCCTGACCCAGGTGAAGCATTAGGCAGTTGGGGTTCATTTCTTGCCATAATCCCTTAACAACCAACTTGCAAAGTATAATCTCCTGCTTTTCCTTTTGGAATTTACCCAATGTAGGGTAAATTTTGATCCAACCTTTTATTCTATGTTCATCTTTACTTTTTAAATGTTTCTTATAAACAATAGTTATGGGACCTTTTTTCTAGGAGCTTCTATAGTCTTGCCCATTTTCACATTGAGACTCTAGGGCTGGATATAATTCTATCAAATTAGATGTCAACACTTGCCTTTCAAGGGGAGTTCGTATAAATGCCATTAAAAAAAGCTATTAAAACTTAAAAAATGTTTGGGTTACCCTGTATTGTAAAAAAATATGTTAACAAATACTTTGTGAAACAGAAACCTTCAGGAATCAGCCTTTAAGAAATTATCTAATACATACCATCTTTTTTGTAATTAATACTACTTCTGATCTTTAGTTATGAGCAGATTGCCATGGTTAGAATAATAAAATATTAAGACTGAGCATACATGTGCAGAGTTTAGTGTTGTTATGAAATAAAATTATAACAAAATCAAATAATTATTTGGTGATATTGTTATTATTCTAAATAAACATAAATGCCAGATATTTTAAATATTTGTCACCAGAATTACTTTAATCCTCCATCCAGTAACTCATAAGACTATTTGGAGTTAGGGATAGGCAGAGAAGAGAGAACTAAAAAGATATTTTCTCTGAATCACTAGAATCAAATTCATGATTCTGTTACCAAAGGGATATAGATAGCCAGATTTTCTGACTTCATGGTCAGGTATATACTGAGGATCAGGTGCAAGACAGGTACTGAGTTCTTGGACTTAGCTTTGAACTGATAGTAATACTTTAGTATTACTCTGTAGTAATACTTTACCCACTCTATTGATGATGAAGACTAGGCTTTATAATGAAAGCCGTTAGGCTGTAGACAAGAGAAGCAGGATCTTAAGTGTTAGTTGCTGCTGCTGTTGTTGTCATTTCTTCCTCCAATGAAGTATGTAGTAGTGGAAGAGAAGGACCCTAAAGATGATAGAAAAAGATAATTTATAATTGTTGATTATAGCTGTTGCAGGATGGACAGGGCTGGGATCTGTAAATTTTCTTTTCTTTTTCTCCTTTCTAGTTCTGACCTTATAAAAGGGAATAAGCTGAGTGATATAATAAGCAAGGGAATGCTTGCTCTGCTGCCCCAAAATCTCTCCTGAACAATATTGACATTCATCAATTAGTGCAATTTGGATTAACATGTTACATCTAAGTATAATTTCAAAATGAAATTAAATTTGCAAGATCCTAAGCTACTCCCTGACACAAAACTCATCTTCTTAACACTAATATTTTTCCCCAGTGATACTAGCTACAAATCATGAAATAATATGATTTCCAAAGAACCAGAATTTCAGGTGACTCAAAGGCCAATGAACACATGGAGGTTGTAGCTTAATATAAAATGAAGATTTTCATACAAGAAGTGGCCTAAAAGATATTATTTAGGAAATAGATGTTTGAGAAAGATAGGCTGAACACTGAATGATGGACAACCAGAGTTCTGCATCTTGTACTCATGAAGTGTTAAAAGACCTTAGAAGAAGGTCTTTAGTACCTTGGAAGATATTCTGTGGAGGACTTATAGAAGGACTTGAATAAATTGAATAGGATAAGATAGCAGAGATAGATTTGATAGCTGTACCATTGGAAGAGTGCTTCATTGTGAAATTTTAGATCTATTGAAGTACTGAATGATTGAAATATTGTATTAGTATAGTCAGGTGACTTGAATTCAGACCTGTGACTATAATCCTGTGTTGAAACAATTATCTTGATTTTTCTGGTCTTAGTTTCTTCAATTGTAATAAGAGAGAGCAGGAAAAGGTGATCTCTAAGGTTCTTCCTAGCTCTGAATCTGTGATACTAAGGTTTTTATCACATTTCTAACCCTTAGAGGAGAAGAGGAATAGGGTTTTTGACTGGAGTTGGGGAAAGAGAAGCAGAAGATGGTAGAAAAAGAAGGGGGTACCATAGGAGTGACTCCTTAAGGACAGGAATTATTTCATTTTTTTTAGGTTTATTTCTTTGCAAGGCAATGGGGTTAAGTGGCTTGCCCAAGGCCACACAGCTAGGTAATTATTAAGTGTCTGAGGTCAGATTTGAACTCAGGTACTCCTGACTCCAGGGCCGGTGCTCTATCCATTGTGCCACCTAGCCGCCCCAAATTATTTCATTTTTTGCATTTAAATTACCATCATTACCACAAAACCTATCACAGAATTGTTGCTTAAATGTTTATTGATTGAATTTGGGAGCATGGGATACCAGAAGGGGCAAGGTTAAACTGGGTGAAGTAGTCTAGTGGAGAGACTAAAACTAGCCAAGATGTTCTCTCTTGGGGAATAGAAGAAAGTACCAGGATAAGAAATAGGGGATTCAGAAAATTAAAAAAAAAGTTGGGCCATTAAAATTAAACCTTTTGCCAAGAGCCTCCTAACCTATTTCTTTTTCACAGAATCCTGTTTCCTGCCTACCTCCCTTTCCTTCCAAGTCTTTTTATTTTTCTTGCTTCCTTTTTATACTTGTTAGTTCTCTCTAAATCCCCTCTTCTGGAATGCCTGGAGTTGAGAAACAAAGGCCTACAGTCCTATATACAGTCATATATAACTATATGAACTTTTGCTCTGTTTCAAAACTGAGGGAAATCTTCATTTGTTACACACCCAAGAGCTATTATTTGACCCCACTTAAGAAACTTTTTCACTTCTTTACTTCATTCCATAGCTTGCTTTATTGAGTCAGTTCTTTGTTTCAGTTTAACAAGCTTTAATAAAATGGTTTTATTTTAAACACTAAGAAAAAACCATTTCCTATAAAAGCTGCAAAAATAGCACATGAAAAGACTATATGTAAAATCACAAATTGTACAGTTTACTTTTTTAAAAAGTATATAAAATGCAATGTATTACATACTTTCTTTTTTTTTTAAAGAAAGATTTTATTTATTTTGTGTTTTACAATTTTCCCCTTATTCTTACCTTCTTCCCCCACCCCCCACAGAAGGCAGTCTGTTAGTCTTTACATTGTTTCCATGGTATACATTGATCTAAGCTGAATGTGATGAGAGAGAAATCATATCTTTTTTTTTTTTGGTTTGGTTTGGTTTTTTTAGTTTTTTTTTGCAAGGCAAATGGGGTTAAGTGGCTTGCCCAAGGTCATACAACTAGGTAATTATTAAGTGTCTAAGGACTGGATTTGAACCCAGGTACTCCTGACTCCAGGGCCGGTGCTCTATCCACTGCACCACCTAGCCACCCCGGGAAATCGTATCTTTAAGGAAGAAAAATAAAGTATAAGTGATAGCAAAATTACATAATAAGATAACAGTTTTTTCCCCCTAAATTGAAGGTAATAGTAGTTGATCTTTGTTCAAACTCCACAGTTCTTTTCTCTGGGTACAGATGGTATTCTCTATCGCAGATAGCCCAAAATTGTCCCTGATTGTTCCACTGATGGAATGAGCAAGTCCCTCAAGATTGATTATCACTCCCATGTTGCTGTTAGGGTATACAAAAACATATTAAATGAGGCAGCTAGGTGGTGCAGTGGATAGAGCACCGGCCCTGGAGTCAGCAGTACCTGGGTTCAAATCCGACCCCAAACACTTAATAATTACCTAGCTGTGTGGCCTTGGGCAAGCCATTTAACCCCACTTGTCTTGCAAAAACCTAAAAAAAATTTAAAAAATAAAAAATAAAAAACAAAAACATACTACATACTTTCAAAGCTGTCCTGTTTCTCCTTGTTCCCTTCTCTTCTTTCATGCACATTTAAAAAAATTCTTTAAGGACTTTCTTTTTTTCTATTTTTTTGGGGGGTCCACACTATTGCTAATTTTATTTTCCTCTTTAAATCTTTTTTGCACACACACACACATACAATTGCATGCTGAAAAAAAAGCAGCAGTCCTATAATAAGCATAGTCAAACAGAACAAATACATACATTTGTCATGTCCAAAAATGTATGTTAGATTTTGTTAGAATAATAATAGACCCATAGTTTCAAGGTGAAAATAGTCAGCTGGCTCTCCAGCAGCTCATCTTATTCTTTACCTTGAATCCAGCACTTATCTTTTAGAAGATGGAGACCATGCTTCTTCATTGTCCCTCTGAAGGGGGTGATCATTATATTGATGAACATTCAAAATATTTTTCAAATCAAAAAACATTTTAAATAATAGGCTTGTGGTTGCAAATACAAAAAGGAAGCAGTTTCTGCTCTTGAAGGTCTTACATTCTACTGAGAACCTGAAAATATAGGCTTTGCACTTATTTGCACCTTTGCCCAAGATTATGGACAACCAGAGGGTATGTATGCATTTGTGTTTATTTATAGAAGGAAGATATTCATATGAAGAGGTCCATAGAGGTGGCTTAACTCAATCTCCTTGCTGAATACATATGTATAAAGCAGAGGAAACTCTGCTAGTCACTAGAACATTGTATGTTTTTACTGAAATGTTTTAAGAAAAGGATAATAAAATTTAAAATAACAGTTATTTCTGAAACTTTAGAATAAAGAGAAAGAGGGGGGGGGGAAATCTTGCCTTCCCACAGGCAAAAAGTAGAACATATCAGGACTCTGATAAAGGGAAGGCAATTTAACCCTTGAAACTACAATTTTAGACTGAGATCATAAAAGACATTGAATCTGAACATAGGATCCCAGATGTGAAAACTTGTCTAGTAAAAAATTACAGTGATGCTTTTATATTGAATAAATTTGTTGAAGGACTGATTCTTCAGGATATAGACTTATAGCCATTAAAAGTACAATACTCCACTGATTACTCCTATTCTTCTGGCATTTTGAGGTAGAGGCAGAGTATAGCATTCTAATTTTCAGGAAATTGGCAGAGAGATGGGCATCTGACTACTTCAACTCTTACAAGTGGCAAGTTGGAAAAGTCTGGAAAGACTGGCTTTGAACCATTATAACTCATCCTACCTGCCAGCTCTGTTGTTCATGCTAGAGGGTGCCAACCCTTGCTCTATGAATTGTGCTTAAATCAAATCAGGAAATTTTTTAATTAAACATAAGAAATCCCTTTTTAATAAAATCACTATTATAACCACTATAAAGCTTCTATATTATAAAAGTCTATAAGATACTGAAGGAAGCTGTAAAATATCAGTCTTTAGAGATTTTTATTTAAAAAATTTCATGGGTCCTGGAATGTTTATTTATTTACTCAAAAAAGGAGTATCTTAGGACAAAAAGAAATCCCTCTAGTTCCCTTCCAGCACTATGATTATATGGTCTTGTTCTTTTCCTTTTTCTTTGTATAATAATAGCAATCAATCAATAAACAAGTATTTGTTAAATATAGTCCATGTGGCAGGCATTGTGCTAGAAACTGAGGATACAAATGCAAAGAATAAAACAATCCTCATTCTCAAGAAATTTACATTCAATCCAGAAAGAAAATATGTATGTGTAAAACTATATAGAATGCGGGCGGCTAGGTGGCACAGTGGATAGAGCACCGGCCTTGGAGTTAGGAGTACCTGGGTTCAAATCTGACCTCAGACACTTAATAATTAGCCATTTGGCCTTGGGCAAGCCACTTAACCCCATTGCCTTGAAAAAAATCTAAAAAACAAACTATATAGAATGAATAAAAATGAAAAACCATTACAGGTTCAAGAGATTGGGTCTGGATGAAGAAGATATCCAGAGCTATGAGGGTGTAGTTCTGAAAGTGGAAGAAGTTGACTTGTTAATTTTTTAAAAAAATAACTACAGATAAATGAAAGGACAGAAGCCACACTTTGGCTCCCTGATGTTAGGAAGGGATTTTTCATCTGCTTGATGTCTTTTCTGATTCAGTCATTGTACCAGTAAGAAGTAGAGAGGCTGATTTTTCCCTTTTTCCTGTTCTACCTTCTTTTTTCAAGGCCAGTGCTAGGGTAGGAATAATAGATAAAATAAAAGGAATAATAGACTCCCTAGCTTTCAATCCTCTGTCTGTTTCTTCATTATTCCCCTAAACCTAAAGTCACATAAAGTTTTTGAATCCATATATGGGTCTGTCATTTATTCCCTCAACCCTCCTTTACTTGTTGAAGTTCCTGTATCAGGACATAGGAGCTACTATTTGTGGTTTGGAGTTGAAAGAATCCCATTCCCCACTGAAGGAGTGAGAATCCCTATTTCCATTGTCAGGGTTGTGGTAGGGAGAAGATAAAATTATCTCTGTTAATGAAGAAGATGGTTTCCACTGTCATCCTTGATTGATGAAAACTCCTTCACTAGATTTTTCAGGATATCATATAAGAAAATGAAAATGTTTTTGATTATTCTTCTCTATCTCCTGCCTAGCAGAGTTTCTCATGTAGCCAATGCCTTCATCCCATGGCCTCTTCTAATAGATGAGCTCCCCCTTGAATTTCCATTTGAGGAAGTATCTGCACCAACTACTCCCACCTCATCCCTTTTCAGCTCCCCTTTATGCTTTGTCTTCCCCCGCTAGAAAGTAAGCTCCTTAAGGGCAGAGGATTTCTATTTTGCTCCTGTAGGTGAAGATGGTACTTCTTTACAAGTCTGGTATTGGCCAAGAATTCAGAAAAGGAGGGAACGTGGTTCTTCTGTTTATTAGTTTTTAGAGAGAAGACACTGGATTCCAGATTCTCTTCTAGGAAAAGTCCCTAAAAAGAGAGAAAGGCAGAGAAGACAACATTTGGAAGAGATGTGCCTCAATTACATCTTGATCTTTGGCTTACTGTATAAGAGACTTCAAGGAATTTCTCTTGGGCAAGATTTAGGCCACTCTTTTATGGATGACTAGATGATACCCCATTTCCAGTGGGAGAAAAGTGTACTCTATGGTATGTTCTGATATGTAGGAAGTTTTTGATTCTTGTTAATTTTAAGTTCATACAAATGGTTTATTTGATATTTACTATATATATATGATGATTTTTGTGAAACTAGCATTTGGTGGGAAGAGAGTCAAGCCTTTGGCTATGTTTCTTGGAATACTTCTTTCTCATGAAAGGAAAAGGGAGTTAGTAGAGCAATTGAATTTAAAATTTTCTATACTATACTTAGGAGAGACTAACTATACTTAGGTGATAGATCTAGTTCTAGTCCACTATCCCATCTCTAAGGAGACCAGAGCATCTAGCCACATGACCTCAGTCTCCTGTTCCTCTTCTGGTAGTAATCAGAATCTCCCTTGAAGGATGATGGATGCTAAAAAATATTTCTTCACTCCTGGAGAACTATGTCCTGACAGATCCACATAATGGATATATACATATATATATATATATATATATATATATATATATATATATATACACACACACACTACATTTATGCTTATATTCCTATATTTTAGCACATAGTGAACACTTTTTAAAGAAATTTACTTCAAGTTAAAAATAGCTGTGTAAAGTTGTACAAGTTATTTCATTTCTCTGGTACCATGTTGGTAATATGAAAAAGGGTGGATTACATTATTTAAGATACTTTAAGGGACAGCTAGGTGGCGCAGTGGATAGAGCACCAGCACTGGAGTCAGGAGTACCTGAGTTCAAATCTAACCTCAGACACTTAATAATTACCTAGCTGTGTGGCCTTGGGCAAACCACTTAACCCCATTGCCTTGAAAATCTAAAAAAAAAAAAGATACTTTACAAATATAAGATTATATGATTATAGCTAAAAATAGATCAGATATGCCCAGAAACATAAAATTTGCACCTGGGAATTTTGGGCACTATGGGGAAGACTTATATTAGGTGAGGAAAGGTGAGTTCTTAATCTTTAAAGGAGCTGACAGTGCATTTTGCCTCCTAGTTCCCCATCAGCTTTTGAAAAAGGGACTCAAAGACCACAATATAAGAGATCAAGTTCAGATAATAAAAAACAGACTCTTTCATAAAGGAATCTGATTCAGCTCCTGTGTCCAGTACATTTTATAGTTGTGACAGATTTCTTATGTGTGAACTGTAGGGTCAAATGTCTCATGTATGAATGGGACTGCCTAGAAAGCTCTAAGCTATCTATAATGGTTACACTTATGGGCAGACTATTGATATAATAACTCCTGAGAGAGGACTCAAAATATTGTTCAGATCTCCTTGCCCAGTCATCATCTTGACTTTATCCTAGGGGACTGAAATTTAGAGATCAGAGAAATTTGACACTTATATTCCTTCAGCAACATAGGCGTGGATAGATCAGTAATTATGATAAAGACTAAAGGAAGTAACTATTTTAGGTTTTTGCAAGACAAATGGAGTTAAGTGGCTTGCTCAAGGCCACACAGCTAGATAATTATTAAGTGTCTGAGGTCTGATTTGAACCCAGGTCCTCCTGACTGCAGGATCAGTGTTCTATCCACTGCGCCATCTAGCCACCCTGAAGTAACTATTTTATATGTTGCATTAAGTAACTATAATTAAGATTGGAAGAAAGAAACAACCCCAAATTCCTAGGACATTTTGAAGAGTATTATCAATGTTATTTGGGTATACAGCTAAAAACTGATATATTTCTCATGTGCCACTTCTTCATTGAATGTGATTGAAAGGGGCAGCTAGGTGGTGTAGTAGATAGAGAACTCTGGAGTCAGGAGGACCTGAGTTCATATCCAGTCTCAGACACATAATAATTACCTAGCTGTGTGACCTAGGGCAAGCCACTTAACCCTTTTAAAAACTAAACAAATAAGAAATAAAAAAAAGAATGTGATTGAAAGTGATTTCAGGAAAAAAATTCTTTTTCATATCCAAACCATTTCTTTTTTTTTTAATCTGTAAAATGAATGGGTTGGTTTTCAAGTCTTTTTATTTCTAAATATCATGATTTCTCTGAATTTTTTCCTATTTGAAACAATATAGAGCTCTTTGAGTTGAGGGAGGGTTTTCAAATTACCTTCTTTTTCATAGGTATTGGAAAAATAGACATTTATTTGTAGGAAATATCATTCAGTAACTGTTATTTTTTAAAAACTATTTATCAAATCTTGAGGCTGTCTTTTTTTATTTTGGATATAGCTAGTGTGGCTGCATCTGATCAAAACCACACATGTACGAAACGATGCTTTCAATATATATTGGTTAGACACTAAGTAAAAACCACATGCAGGGTGAGTGTAGATCTGTTAAAATCCAAAGCATTAAGTTGATCCTTCACTTTCTAAATGACTGCTTTTCAGTACATTATGAATATAATGTGGTTGAATGACTATTACCCTTTAGAAAACTGAATATGATTCTCCCCTTCACATCTGGGAGTGCATGCCACATAAGCAAACAGGAAAGAGAAATTTCCCAGTCCCTTTTTCTGAATTCTGCTATGGGATCCATCCTATGCTGTACTTTGCAGCAGAACCATTGGCCTGTAGCTTTACTTGACTAAACATGGCTGCTCATTTGAACAATTCCTTTAACATTTCTCAGAATTTCAAAGGAAAATGGTCTCGTATGGGGTTAAGGTGTGGTTTTCTACACTTTGAGAAATACAGGGAAAATACATCAAGCTCTCTTTAGCCAGGAGGAAATGAGAGTGGAGCATCCCTATGGAGGGAGGAGATAATCCATCTCCCTCCTCCTGGGTGATCCTTACCCAACCCAACATGAATTCCGTCCATGGGTTTCTCTCCTTAGGCTGATGATAGGCGTGCCTTCATCTTGCCAGCTGGAGAATTAGATAGCTCAATATGTGCTAAATATACCCAATTAATTTGGGAACTTCTTAGGCTTTGTGTAACTGATGGACATGGATGTTTTTCTTTGGAATTCTTCCTCAGTTTATACCCTTCACTACAGTGAAGGCAGCTGTAGCCCCAGAGGTAAGCTTCAGGTCATTGTTTGCCAACTCCAAAAATAGAAATCATTAGCTGTAAAGGCATTGATAACTATGGACACACAGTGGGTAACAGCATGCAGACGACAGTTGTATATCTTGAATGAATCAATGGGAACCAAATTCTTGAATAAAAGGGACAGTAGTGGTCTTTGTTAGGAGATCCTCAAATAAATTTAGCTATCATGTATAATCTTAGCTAACAGTCTAAGATAGTCTCTGTGTCTAAAATTGGTATCTAAAAAATGCATTGACATTTCTTACATTAGGGACAAAGTTACATATACCCAGACCATTCTCTTGTTTTTTACAATGAACTTGTGTCTTGCTGATAGGTCTGGAAAATTATATTATCCTAGATATATCATATAATAATAAAATTGTTTAGGTGACTTTAATACATTTTCTACTTTCCTAAAATCTAATAAGAAAATTGATGAGATAAAATTGGGAAGACCACTAATACCTAAACAAGAAATTTATTGCTTTCATTCATTAGTTCACTTGGGGTCCTTCTTGAATCTTTGATTTGAGCTAGGATTATGTGAGATAATAGAATTGTATGATGAATGGGAAAAAATTAAGTATAATTTATGGAAGACTTCTTAATGACAAAGGAATGATAGAAAGGGTGTGTTTAGTGTGACAAAGCAAGTGAACCTCAAAAGTCTGACTGAGCAGTCTTTGGTTTAGATCAACTCATTAATATACAGGCATGTGGACTCTTAAGTTTTCCCAAGAAGCTTGCTACATTGAAGTAAATAACTCATTATTTATCTTTTTTGGTAGTTTACAGAAAAAAACTATCATATTTAATGCAAAATAGGGATGGTTTTGCTCTTTCTTTGCCAGTGCTTATTCTTTTTTTAATTTAAATTTATTTTTATTAAAGATATTATTTGAGTTTTACATTTTCTGCCAATCTTGCTTCCGTCCCCCCTCCCCCCAACAGAGAACACTCTGTCAGTCTTTACTTTGTTTCCATGTTGTACCTTGATCCAAATTGGGTGTGATGAGAGAGAAATCATATCCTTAAAGAGAAGAGAAGTCTAAGTGGTAACAAGATCAGACAATAAGCTATATGTTTTTTTTTTCTAAATTAAAGTGAATAGTCCTTGCACTTTGTTCAAACTCCACAGCTCCTTATCTGGATACAGATGGCACTCTCCTTTGCAGACAGCCCAAAATTGTTCCTGATTGTTGCCCTGATGGAATGAGCAAGTCCTTCAAGGTTGAACATCACTCCCATGTTGCTGTTAGGGTGTACAGTGTTTTTCTGGTTCTGCTCATCTCACTCAGCATCAGTTCATGCAAATCCCTCCAGGCTTCCCTGAAATCCCGTCCCTCCTGGTTTCTAATAGAACAATAGTGTTCCGTGACATACATATACCACAGTTTGTTCAGCCAATTCCCAACTGAAGGACATTTACTGGATTTTCAATTTTTTGCCACCACAAACAGGGCTGCTATAAATATTTTTGTACAAGTAATGTTTTTACCCTTTTTCCTCATCTCTTCAGGGTATAGACCCAGTAGTGGTATTGCTAGGTCAAAGGGTATGCACATTTTTGGTGCCCTTTGGGCATAGTTCCAAATAGCTCTTCAGAAGGGTTGGATGAGTTCACAGCTCCACCAACAGGGTAATAGTGTCCCAGATTTCTCACATCCCTTCCAACAATGATCATTATCCTTCCTGGTCATACTGGCCAATCTGAGAAGTGTGAGGTGGTACCTCAGAGAAGCTTTAATTTGTATTTCTCTAATAATTAATGATTTAGGGGCAGCTAGGTGGCACAGTGGATAAAGCACCGGCCCTGGAGTCAGGAGTACCTGGGTTCAAATCCAGTCTCGAACACTTAATGATTACCTAGCTGTGTGGCCTTGGGCAAGCCACTTAACCCCATTTGCCTTGCAAAAATCTAAATATAATTAATGATTTAGAGCATTTTTTCATATGGATATAGATTACTTTGATCTCCTCATCTGTAAATTGCCTTTGCATATCCTTTGACCATTTGTCAATTGGGGAGTGGTTTTTTGTTTTAAAAATATGACTCAGTTCTCTGTATATTTTAGAAATGAGTCCTTTGTCAGAATCATTAGTTATAAAGATTGTTTCCCAATTTACTACATTTCTTTTGATCTTGGTTACATTGGTTTTATCTGTGCAAAACCTTTTTAATTTAATGTAATTGAAATCATCTAATTGGATTTTGGTGATGTTCTCCAACTCTTCCTTAGTCATAAACTGTTCCCCTTTCCATAGATCTGACAGGTAGACTAGTCTTTGATCTTCTAATTTGCTTATAGTATTGGTTTTTATGACTATGTCCTGTAACCATTTGGATCTTATCTTGGTAAAGGGTGTGAGGTGTTGGTCTAATCTAAGTTTCTTCCATACTAACTTCCAATTTTCCCAGCAATTTTTATCAAAGAGGGAGTTTTTATCCCAATGGCCAGACTCTTTGGGTTTATCAAACAGCAGCTTACTATAATCATCTCCTACTTTTACACCTAGTCTATTCCACTGGTCCACCACTCTATTTCTTAGCCAATACCAAACAGTTTTGATGACTGATGCTTTATAATATAATTTTAGATCCGGTAGGGCTAAGCCACCTTCTTTTGCATTTTTTTTTCCTTAAGCTCCTGGCAATTCTTGACTTTTTATTGCTCCATATGAATTTACTTACAATTTTTTCTAACTCGTTAAAGTAATTTTTTGGAATTTTGATTGTTAGGGCACTAAACAGATAGTTTAGTTTTGGTAGAATTGTCATTTTTATTATATTAGTTCTACCTATCCATGAGCAGTTGATATTTGCCCAGTTATTTAAATCTGATTTAATTTGTGTGAGAAGTGTTTTATAATTGTTTTCAAAAAGATTCTGAGTCTGTCTTGGAAAATAGACTCCCAAATATTTTATATTGTCTGAGGTTACTTTGAATGGGATTTCTCTTTCTAGCTCTTCCTGCTGTATCTTGCTAGACATATATAGAAAATTTGAGGATTTATAAGGGTTTATTTTATAACCTGCAACTTTGCTAAAATTGCTAATTGTTTCCAGTAGTTTTTTGGATGATTTCTTAGGATTCTCTAGGTAGACCATCATGTCATCTGCAAAGAGTAAGAGTTTTGTCTCTTCCTTCCCAATTCTAATTCCTTCAATTTCTTTTTCTTCTCTAATTGCTGATGCTAACATTTCTAATACAATATTAAATAGTAGTGGTGATAATGGGCATCCTTGTTTCACCCCTGATCTTATTGGGAATGGCTCTAGCCTCTCACCATTGAATATAATGCTTGTTGATGGTTTCAGATAGATGCTAATTATTTTAAGGAACAATCCATTTATTCTTACACTCTCTAGTGTTTTTAATAGGAATGGGTGCTGTATTTTTTCAAAAGCTTTTTCAGCACCTATTGATATGGTTTCTGATAGGTTTGTTGTTGATATAATTGAGTATACTAACAGTTTTCCTAATATTAAACCAACCCTGCATTCCTGGAATAAATCCTACTTGATCATAATGTATTATCCTAGTGATGACTTGTAATCATTTTGCTAAGATTTTATTTAGGATTTTTGCATCTATATTCATCAGGGAGATAGGTCTATAATTTTCTTTCTCTGTTTTAACTCTTCCTGGTTTAGGTAACAGTACCATATTGGTTTCGTAGAAAGAGTTAGGCAGAGTTCCATCTTTCCCTATTTTTCCAAAGAGTTTATATAGGATTGGAACCAATTGTTCCTTAAATATTTGGTAGAATTCACTTGTGAATCCATCAGGCCCAGGAGATTTTTTTTTTTAGGGAGTTCAGTAATGGCTTGCTGAATTTCTTTTTCTGAGATAGGGTTGTTTAGGTATTTAATCTTTTTTTTCACTTAAGCTGGGCAACTTATATTTTTGTAAATATTCATCCATTTCACTTAGATTATCAAATTTATTGGCATAGAGTTGGGCAAAATAATTTTGAATTATTACTTTAATTTCCTCCTCATTGGTGGTGAGTTCACCTTTTTCATTTATGATATTAGCAATTTGGATTTCTTCTTTCTTTTTTTTAATCAAATTGACCAGAGGTTTATCAATTTTATTGGTTTTTTCATAATACCAACTTTTGGTTTTATTTATTAATTCAATAGTTTTTTTGCTTTCAATTTTATTAATTTCTCCTTTAATTTTTAGAATTTCTAATTTGGTACTTAATTGGGTATTTTTGATTTGTTCTTTCTCTAATTTTTTTAGTTGCATGTTTAGTTCATTGATTTCCTCTTTCTCCAATTTTTTCATATAAGCATTTAGAGCTATAATATATCCACTGAGAGTTGCTTTGAATGAATCCCATAGGTTTTGGTATGTTGTTTCATTATTATCATTATCTAGGATAAAATGGTTAATTCTATAATTTGTTTTTTGGCCCACTCATTTTTTAAAATGAGGTTATTCAGTTTCCAATTTGTTCTGGGTCTATATTTCCTTGGCCCTGTATTGCATATAACTTTTATTGCATTGTGATATGAGAAAGATGTATTCACTATTTCTGCCTTTCTGCAGTTGATCATTAGGTTTTTTTGTCCTAGTACATGGTCAATTTTTGTATAAGTTCCATGTACTGCAGAGAAAAAGGTATATTCCTTCCTATCCCCATTCAGTTTCCTCCATAAGTCTACCATATCTAATTTTTCTAACAATCTATTTGCCTCCCTAATTTCTTTCTTGTTTGTTTAATGATTCGATTTATCTAGATCTGATAGCAGGAGGTTGAGGTCTCCCACTAGTAGAGTTTTGCTGTCTATGTCTTCCTGTAATTCTTTCAACTTCTCCTCTAAGAATTTGGGTGCTGTCCCACTGGGTGCATATATATTTAATATTGAAATGACTTTATTGTCTATGGTACCTTTTAGGAGGATAAAGTTTCCTTCCTTATCTCTTTTAACGCTATCTATTTTTTGCTGCTGCTTTGTCTGAGATAAGGATTGATACTCCTGCTTTTTTTTACTTCAGCTGAAGCAAAATATATTTGCTCCATCCTTTTACCTTTACTCTATATGTATCTCTTTGCTTGAAATGAGTTTCTTGTAAGCAGCATATTGCAGGATTCTGGTTTTTAATCCACTCTGCTATTTGCTTAGATTTTAATGGAGAGTTCATCCCATTCACATTCAAGGTTATGATTACTAATTCTTTATTGCCCTCTGTGCTATCTTCCCTCTGTTTGTATTTTTCCCCCTTCCCCCCTTTATCCATATTCCCCAGTCGTTTGTTTCTGAAAACCACCCCTTCAGTGTTTTTGCTGTCCTGTATCACACCCTCCCCTTTCTTTCCCCTTTCCCTTTTTCCCTTTTCCTTTCCCTTCCTTTTGTTATTTCCCCTTATTTCCCCCACTCCCCTTCCCTTTCTCTGTCCCCCCTCCCCTTTTCCCCTTTTAATACTTGAAAGGTTAGATGTTTTATAAATTAATTCAGTTTGTGTAGGTTGACTTTAAGCCAAATCTGATGAGAAGATTCAGGTGTTTCTCCTCTGCTCCCTTCTTCCCCACTATTACCATAGGTTTTTTGGTACCTCTTAGTGTAATGAGATTTACCCCATTCAATCCCCTCCCTCCTCCCGTTTCTTTCCTGTCCCCCTTTTTAGGGCAGTAGTGTTTTTTTTTCTTTTAGATCCTTCTGTCTAAGTCATAGAAAATTCTGAGTGTCTGTCCCTTCTAGTTCTGTACATTCTGTCGAATAGAGTCAAAATTCCTGAGAGTTATTAGAGTCTTTCTCCCAAGTGGGGTTAAAGCCAGTTACGTCCCATGGGATAGTAGTCTCCTGGATAGGTCATGAATGTCAATCATTTCTGGCTAGGTGTATTCTCTCTGTTAGAGTTACATTTCTCAAGGTTTATGAGAATCTTTTTTTTTTTTACCCCCATGCTGGGGTTTAGCCAATTTCAACTTACTGGATTGCATTTTTTTTTCTTTTACCGCCACCCCCCCTTTTTTTTAAGCTTTTCATGTGTCTCTTGAACCTCCTGTTTGATGTCCAAATTTTCTGTTTAGCTCTGGTCTTTTCATCAGAAATTTTTGGAATTCTTCCATTTCGTTAAATGTCCATCTTTTTCCCCTGGAAGAGAAGGCTCAGCTTTTCAGGAAAGTAGATTCTTAGCTGCATTCCAAGCTCCTGTGCTCTTCGAAATATCTTGTTCCAGGCCCTTCGATCCCTTAAAGTTGATGCAGTCAGGTCCTGCATGATCCTTACTGTGGCTCCTTGATATTTAAATTGTTTCTTTCTGGCTGCTTGCAGGATTTTCTCTTTTATCTGATAGTTCTGCAGTTTGGCCACAACATTCCTTTGTGTTTTCATTTTAGGATCTTTTTCTGGTGGGGATCGATGTACTCTTTCAATAACTACTTTGCCCTCCGATTCCATGATATCAGGGCAGTTTTCCATCACTAGATCCTGTAATATTAAGTCCAGGCTTTTTTTCTCTTCAATGTTTTCAGGAAGTCCTATAATTTTCAGGTTGCCCCTCCTCGATCTATTCTCGAGGTCAGTGGTTTTGTTAATGAGGTATTTTACATTTGCTTCTATTTTTTCTATTTTTTGATTTTGTTTAGCTGACTTTTGCTGTCTCATGGAGTCATTAGTTTCTGTAGACTCAATTCTTTTTTTGGGGGGAGGAGTTTTCTTCATTAACCTTTTGTAACTCCTTTTCCAATTGGTCAATTCTACTTTTGAAAGAGCTTTCCATTTGACCAATTGAGGTTTTGAGAAAATTAATTTCTTTTGCATTTGCTTGTTTGAGGATCTGAGAGAATTATTCTCATTTTGTAATTGTCCAGTTGATGATCTGAGAGATTTATTCTCCTTTTGTGTTTGTCCAATTGTACTTTCTAAGGTATTTTCTTCCCCCAATTTTTAAGCTCCTTCCTTATTTCTTCAAGGAAGTCTTTCTGTGCTGGAGACCAGATTGTATTCTCCTCAGAGGTTCCAGGTCTCTCTGAGTTGGGGTCTTTCCCTTCCAGGAATTTTTCTATGGATCCACCTTTCCGCTGATCCTTCTTTATTATGCTAAGACTTTGAGTTGGGGAGGGCTGGTTCACCTGGGCTTGAGATCGCTGAAGGCTTTACTGAGTGTAGTTTCTCTAGCTGTCCAGTAGGAGGTGCTGGTTGTCCTCTCTGGAGTGTCTGTGATCTTGATTGAGAGACCTTCTCCCTTTGCCCGAAGGCAGGAGTTGGAGCTACTGAATTCTTTTGCCTTCAATCAATGGTGGGCTTTACCCTGGCCTGAGGTCATTCCTCAGCTGGGCTGGTTCTTTTGCTCACATACCTGGGCCTGAGGCAGAAGTAATTTGTCTTTGTTTGAGGAGAAGCCTCTGTGCAATGGAGACATGCCCTCAGAGTTTCTCAGACCCGAGAAGCCTAGGGATGGTGTCTGCCGTTCTCCTGCACCAGAATACTTCCCCCAGTCTGGTCCCCGAGCTCCAAGGGGACAGCACCAACGCCAGCTCCTCTGCTTCCCCGCGGACCCAAACCCCTTTCGTCCAGCCCCACCACTGATCCAGCGGGTCCGCTCTCAGGCCCTCAGACTCCTGTTTCCAATTCAGCTGTTAATCTGGCTGATCGGGCAGATCCTCCCTTGGAGCTCACACTCACCCGCCCGGATTCGTCCAAGGCTGCTGTGGGAGACAAATCCTGACGTAGCTGTTCTTTTGGTTTTTCTTTCTGGGTTTTCTGGATTGGATTTTTTTTTTTAAGAGGTTTGTTTCATTTGATAGATGGGGAAGTGATCAGGACACTTTAGAACTGTGCCTATCTTCTCTCCGCCATCTTGGCCAGAAGTCATCCAGTTCTTATTCTTTTAATTACTTTTTAATAGTGTAATATGATGCAATGTGTATTTTTTTACAACTATATTAAACAATAGTAGAGAAAGGGGACATTCTTACTTTATCCTCAATCTTTTATTCCTTTTTTTTTCAAGACAGTGGGGTTAAGTGACTTGCTCAGGGTCACACAGCTAGGTAATTATTAAATGTCTGAGACTGAATTTGAACTCAGGTCCTTCTGACTCCAGGGCTGGTGCTCTATTCACTATGTCACCTAGCTGCCCATTTATCCTCAATCTTAATGAGAAAGCAGCCAAGTGTTTTTCCCATTACAAGTAGTACTAACTCTCTCTCTCTCTCTCTCTCTCTCTCTCTCTCCTCCCTCTCTCTCTCTCTCTCTCTCTCTCTCTCTTTAAATTTGATAAGTACATTTTGCCATATTAGGGAAAAACTCCTTCAGGTTGACTACTGTTAACACTTTTATCTTAAATGAGTGCTGGATTTTATCAAAAGCTTTTCAGGCATTTTTATAATCATTACATTTTCTTGTTTATATTAATAAAATGATTGAGTTTGCTCATTTTTTTGTTGAACCATCCTTGCATTCATGAAATAAATCTAGCTTAATTCTAGTGAATAATTTTTTTGATATATTGTTAAAATCTGCTGGAATTTTATTTTAAAATATTTCTATTAGTACATTAATGGTACTTTTTGAGGAAGACCATCATCAATTGAGGAATGTCTAAACAAGCTGTTATATGTGATTGTGCTGGAACTGAAAGAAATGATGAATAGGATACACTCAAAAAAACCTGCAAAGATGTGAACTGATGCAAAGGGAAATGAGCAGAATCAAGAGAATGTTGTTATACAATAACAATATTGTACAATGATCAACTTTGAATGATTTAACCATTCTCAATAATATAATAATCCAGGAAAATTTCAAAGGACTTATGATGAAAAATGTTTTCCATCTTCAGAGAAAGAACTGATGGAGTCTGAATATAGATCGAAGGCTACATATTCTTTGCTTTCTTTTTTATTTTGTTTATCTGTATTTTCTTTTACAACATGATTAATGTGGAAATATGTATGGCATGACTGCACATATATAATCTATATTAAATCATTTGCCTTTTCAATGGGGGGAGAAGGACAGGGAGTTGAAACTCAAGATTAAAAAAAATAAAATGAATATTTTGTTTTGTTGTTAGGTTTTTGTAAGGCAAATGGGGTTAAGTGGCTTGCCCAAGGCCACACAGCTAGGTAATTATTGTCTGAGGTGGGATTTGAACCCAGGTACTCCTGACTCCAGGGCTGGTGCTTTATCTACTGCATCACCTAGCTGCCCCAAAATGAATGTTAAAGATTGTTTTTACATGTAATTGGGAGAAAAAAATAAAAAATAATAGTTAAATTAAAATGTTAAATTTTCCGCATTCTACCTCTCCTTTCCTCTTTCTTACTCCTTCAGTTTTTTGGAAGATCATTCCAACATATTCAAATGACATCCATGCCCTCTTGTCCTTTTAACTGCCCCAATAATGACAGTTGTTCTGATGCTGAGTGAGATGAGCAGAACCAGAAAAACACTGTATACCCTAACAGCAACATGGGAGTGATGATCAACCTTGAAGGACTCGCTCGTTCCATCACTGCAACAATCGGGAGCAATTTTGGGCTGTCTGCAAAGGAGAGTGTCACCTGTATCCAGATAAAGAGCCATGGAGTTTGAACAAAGTTCAAGGACTATCTCATGCAATTTAGAAAAACACAGATATCTTATTGTTTGATCTCTAAGAATATGATTTCTCTCTCATCACACCCAATTTGGATCAAGGTACAACATGGAAACAAAGTAAAGACTGACAGATTGCTTTCCATGCGGTTGTGGGGGGGAGGGAAGTAAGATTGGGGGGAAAATTGTAAAACTCAAATAATATCTTTAATAAAAATTAATTTTAAAAATGACAGTTCTTAGGAATTACATTGTCATCTTTCCATATCAAAATGTAAACAGTTTAGCTTTATTGAAACTCTTTGGTTTACTCTTTCTTGATTATCTTTTTATATTTCTCTGGAGTTTTGTGTTTGAATGTTGGCTTGTTTTCATCAGGAATGCTTGAAAATCCTCTATTTCCTCTGAAGGATTATACTCAATTTTCCTGAATAGGTTATACTTGGTTGTGATCCTAGCTTTTTTTGTTGAAGGAAAATCATAGTTCAAGATCTTGGACCCTTTAACATGGAAGCTGCTAAATCTTATGTGATCCTGCCTGTGGCTCCATAATATTTGAATTCTTTCTTTCTTTTTTTATTTAATTTTATTTATTTTCACATTGCTACAATATTCCTGTTATAAAAGTAAACATAATCCCCCTTCCCCCGACAAAGATGGAGAAACTTCAAGAAAAGTAAAGTGAAAGGAAAAGGAAAAAAAAAATGTACTTCAGTCTGTGTTCAGATACCCTTACCTCTGACTTTAGAATGGGTCACATTTGGGGCGGCTAGGTGGCACAGTGGATAAAGCCACTGGCCCTGGAGTCAGAAATACCTGGGTTTAAATCCAGTCTCAGACACTTAATAATTACCTAGCTGTGTGGCCTTGGGCAAACCACTTAAACCCATTTGTCTCGTAAAAACCTAAAAAAAAAAAAAAAAAAAAAGAATGGATCACATTCTTTATCATAAGTCCATCATAGAAGTTACTAAAATATTTTTTCTCACAGTTACTATTGGTAACTGTATTTCCCTCTGTCTCCTTTAACTTTGTTCCTCCTCAAAAGCGTGTTGTAGGGCAGCCAGGTGGCACAGTGAACAGAACCCCAGTCCTGGAGCCAGGAGGACCTATTGGCCAAATCTGGCCCCAGATACCTAACAACTACCTAGCTATGTGACTCTGGGCAAGTCAACCAACCCTACTGCCCTGCAAAAAAAAAAGTGTTGTATCCTTTTTCCTCTAGGGTAAGATAGATTTCAATAGCCTACTGAGTATATATGTTGTTTCTGCTCTGAGCTATTTCTTTTTTTTTTTTTGAGAAAAATTTTATTTATTTTGAGTTTTACAATTTTTCCTCCCTATTCTTGCTTCCCTCCCCCCCACCCCCCACAGAAGGCAGTCTATTAGTCTTTACATTGTTTCCATGGTATATATTGATATAAGTTAAATGTGATGAGAGAGAAATCATATCCTTAAGGAAGAAAAATAAAGTATGAGATATCAAAATTATATAATATGATAACTTTTTCTTTCTTTTTTTTCTTTGTTCAAACTCCACAATTCTTTCTTTGGCTACAGATGGTATTCTCCATTGCAGATAGTCCAAAATTGTCCCTGTACTGATAGAATGAGCAAGTCCATCAATATTGATCATCACCTCCATGTGACTGTTAGGGTGTACAGTGTTTTTTTCTGGTTCTCTTGCTCAGCATCAGTTCATGAAAATCCTTCCAGGCTTCCCTGAATTATCATCCCTCCTGGTTTCTAATAGAGCAAATAGTGTTCCATGACAAACATATATCACAGTTTGTTAAGCCGTTCCCAATTGAAGGACATTCACTTAATTTCCAATTCTTTGCCACCACAAACAGGGCTGCTATGAATATTTTTGTACAAGTGATGTATTGGTCTTTTGGACTGCTTTTTCCATTTGACCTAAACTGGTTTTTAACATATTTTCTTTAGTATTTTTTTGTATTTTCATTTCCTAGCTGCTGACTTGGTTGTCATGATTTTCCTGCATCATTCTCATTTCTCTTCCCAATTTTTCTTCTGCCTCCTTTACTTAATTTTCAAAATCATTTTTGAGCTCTTTCATAGCTTAAAACCAATTCCTATTTTTCTTGGAGGCTTTGGATACAGAAGTTTTGATTTTGTCATCTTCTGTTTTGATCCTCCATGGGACCAAAGTAATTATCAATGATCAGATTAGTTTTCTTCTGTTGTTTACCCTGGTTTTAAAACTTCCCAAGTTTTTGAGTGTTTTTGGAACCCTTCTCCAGGGACCTTAATTCCTTCAAGGTCATATGAGAGACTCTAACTGCTCTCCTGGCCTGTGCTCTGGTCTGTGGATGGTCACAGGCACTCTCCTCTGCCCTGGAGCTGTGAGGAAGATCTCCTTCTCCTTCTCCCTGCTCCCAGTCCCAGACTGTAATCTGGATCTGAGTATGTTCAAATCAATAGAGTCCTACCCCAGAGATAGTGGAGAGACTTTGACAGTCTCCCCCTATCTCTTACTATCTGTAGGTTGAATACTCTGGAAGCAGCTGCCAGTGGTTACCTGTTGGGTAGCTCCAATACTTGCTTCCCCTTCCTGTGCTGTGCTGATGCCTGGCTGGCTGGGACTCCATGCTCCCTCTGGTGTGGCAGAGTTTTCCTGCTGACAAATGGTTCTTGGTGATCCTTGGGTTGAGAGGTCTAGAAAGCATTCCTGCTGCCAGGGACTCAGGCACCCTGCAGGCTATTTCTGGATGACTGGAGCTTGTTCACTCTGGAACAGCATGGTTGTGGTCCTGGCTACACTGCAACTCCTTCCAAAACTGGTGGAACTAACCCTTTCAGTAGATCTTCCAAGTTGTCTTGGGCCAGAAAATTGTTTCACTTGGTCTATTTGGTTAGAGTCATAATTTTATGACTTTTGGAGTGGTCTGGGGGGAAGAGCTTCTGGGAATTCTTGCTTTCACACCACCATCATGGCTCTGCCCCTGAATTCTTTCTTTCTGACTGCTTGTAATATTTTCATCTTGACTTGGGAGGTCTAGAATTTGGCTATAATATTCCTAGGCATTTTCATTTTGGAATCTCTTTCAGGAAATGATCAGTAGATTTTTTTTTCAATTTCCATTTTACCCTTTGGATCCAAGATATTGGGGCAGTTTTCCTTGATAATTTTTTGAAATATAATGTGTAGGCACTTTCTTTGATCATGGCTTTCAGGTAGTCAAAAATAATTCTTAAATTAACTCTCTTTGATCTAGGTTAGTAATTTTTTCCAGTAAGATATTTAATATTTTCTTCTGTTTTTTCATTCTTTTGACTTCATTTTATTTATTCAGTTATTTATTTGACTTGTTTTATTATTTCTTGTCTCATAGAATCATTAACTCCCACTTTCTCACTTCTAATTTTTAAGGAATTATTTTCTTCATTGAAGCTTTTACCTCCTTTTCTATTTATTTTAATTTTTTTTCAGGTTTTTGTAAGGCAGATGGGGTTAAGTGACTTCCCCAAGGCCACACAGCTAGGTAATTATTAAGTGTTTGAGGCTGGATTTGAACCCCGGTACTCCTGACTCCAGGGCCAGTGCTCTATCCGCTGCACCACCTAGCTGCCCCATTTATTTTACTTTTTTTTTCTTTTTGCAAGGCAAATGGGGTTAAGTGGCTTGCCCAAGGCCACACAGCTAGGTAATTGTTAAGTGTTTGAGACCGGATTTGAACCCAGGTACTCCTGATTCCAGGGCCAGTGCTTTATCCACTGTGCCACTTAGCTGACCCTTTATTTTACTTTTTAAGGAGTTCTTTCCTTCAATGAATTCTTATGACTCTTACCATTAGATCAATTTTGTTTTTAAGGTGTTATTTTCCTCAGTATTTTTTTGTGCCTCTTTTCATAATTTTCTTGCATCATTATCTTTTTTCTAATTTTTCTTCTACCACTCATCTCTATCTTTAACTTTCCAGGATTTCTTGTTGTGTTTGGGTTCAATTAGCATTTTCCTTGAGTAATTTTTTTGAAAAACTTTTCACATTGTTGTCTTCTGAGGTTATATATTGGTCTTCTCTGCCACCGTTGTGTCTTTTTATGGTTAAATTATTATTTTCTTTTGGTTGTTTGTTCATTTTCCCAGGCTATGTTTTGACTTTGCATGCTATGATAGGCTCTGCTTACTTTGCAGTATGGAAGAACTATCCCAAATTTACTCTTCTCCTTCCTCTGCCCCCTCTGGTCCCCCCCCCCCCCCCCACTAGTTCTGGAGTTCTGCAAATTTTTGATGTTTCCATGGTGGTGTGATTCTGGGCGAGGTTTGCCTCACTTTTCTCATCTGTAAAATGGGGATCAGAATAACACCTATCTCCCAGGATTGTTGTGAAGATCAAAAGAAATAATAATTGTAAAGTGATTAGTATATATAGTATATAATAAGCACTATTTAAATGTTATCTATTATTATTATTTTTCATTGTCTTCACCTATCACCAACTTTGCTTTGAAGTGATCCAGTAGAAGAGCACATGCCATTTTGATTGAGAAATTGTCAAATTCTTCATAGAATTTCTCTACCCCTTTTTTTCCTGTAGATATCATTGCATAGGTTCTAATTTTATTCTTTAGATACTAGAAGTTCTGAAGTTCCCAAAATTTCATCCAGTGAAAATATATTCAGTCTTCTTTTTTTTTTTCCCTTAGGTTTTTTCAAGGCAAATGGGGTTAAGTAGCTTGCCTAAGGCCACACAGCTAGGTAATTATTAAGTGTCTGAGACCGGATTGGAACCCAGGTCCTTCTGACTCCAAGGCCAGTGCTTTATCCACTACACCACCTAGCCACTCCAATATTCACTCTTTTCTAAGGACCTAGCTTGATTCTTTCAATGAGGAAGGCCTGAGGACTGTTATATAAATGTTTTGTTGGCTGAGGAACCTATTTGTTCCAGTCTTTCCTTCAATGAAAAGCTTCTAGGAAGAAGTAGTATTTTATCAGTCAGTCAATAAGCATTAATTAAACACCAATTATTTACTAGATAAAGTGATGGGGATCCAAAGAAAGGCAAAAGACTGTCCTAGTTCTCAAGGAATTTACAGGATAAAGGGAGAATAACTTGCAAATAAATATGTACAAATGAGTTATATACACGGGATAAATTGGAGATAATCAAGTAAAGAAAGACATTAGAATTAAAAGAGGTGGGGAAAGGCTTACTCTATAGAAGGTAGGACTTTAGCTGGGATTTAAAGGAATCCAGAGAAGCCAGTAGGCAGAAATGAGGAGGAAGTGCTTTGTAGGCATGGGGGAATCAAATAATGGAGTGTCTTGTTCAAGAAATAGCAAAGATGCATGGTGTCATTGGACCAAAGGTACTGCCAAGGAGTAGGGTGTAAGATGACTGATAAAGGTGGGTGCTAGGCCTTTGAATGCCATATAGAGGATATAATATTTGATCTTCAAGGTAATAGAGAGCTTCTGGAATTTATTGTATGGGGGCCAGGTATGATGTGGTCAGGCCTGTGCTCTAGGAATGACATTTTTGATAGCATCTTAAAGGAAGAAAGGGACTCTACAGGGTGTATCTGTTCTTAACAGCTGTTGGGAGACCTGTTCCTCTTCTTCCCTTTAGAATGTGAATTCCATGTATATCCTGTCTAGAGTTCAGGGCTCTCATCACTGACTCAGGACAGTGTTGTATTGTCTTCATCCCTCATACAACAGTACCTCATTTTTATGAGGGTGATTCTAGTCTATGTGTGTTGTGAGCTATCAGTATAGATGATCACTGGGAGAGAGAAGCAGGAGCCTTTGTAAGTATGGAGTTCCCGACAGGCCAATTGTCTGTCATAAGACTCAGTTGATATTTGTGTCAGAAGTATAGAGAAGTGAAACCAATTCTACAACCAACCAATCACCATGTAAATACAGGTTGTTGTGAGGATTGAATGAGATAATATCTGTATTTCCCCATGTATAAGATGTGCCCTTTTTTGAAAAATTTGGGGTTTAAAAACTGGAAGCAGCTTACACAGTATAGACTTTTTTACTTGCATTTCCTACTTTTTCATGCTTGTTGTCTTTGTGCTCATTGTTTTGCATATGTTACCATTATATTAGGTTACGTTTTGCCACTTTCTGCCCAGAAATGGCCCAGAAAAGATTTTCATCCAGTGTTGAATTCAAGTTCAAAGCAAAACATCTGCAAAGTGAATGGAAATTGTGCTGCTGAATGTAAGTTTGGTCCTCCTCCAATTGAGAAAACAATCCAAGACCGCCTGTGGGAAGAAGAAAACCCACTGAAAACACCACAGCAGAAGACCATGAAAGGCAAGTCAGCAAAATGGTCTGATTTAGAGAGGAAATTGAAGAGATGGATTGAAGACAAAGGGAAATTAGAATTCCTGTGTTTGCAAAGGTGGTTCAGGGAAGAAGAATTGCTGATGAAAAAGAATCAACTGATTTCAAAGGAAGACACATTGGTGCTTCAGGTTCATGAAACAGAATGGATTAAGCATGCATCCATGCACCAGACTTGCCCAAAAGCTGTCTGAAACCTATGAACAGAAGGTCCTTGAATTTCATGATGAATAAAACTTGAGTTCAATAACTTTATATAATACATTTTTTTTCAAATTTCAGGCCCCCAAATTAAGGTGTGTCTTATACATGGGGAAATCAGTAATAGTTACTTAACAGTGTGACCTCTGGCAAGTCACTTAACCCCATTGCCTTGCAATAACAAAAAACAAGGACTAAATATATTTTAAGACTAGTCTCATTTCAAAGAAAAATCTTCCGATGTTTCCAAGCTATGACTTCATTACAATTTTGATCTTAAAATAGACATGTTTTCAGTATGTCACACATTCACTTCTATATTGCTAATTTCTCCTTAAGGAAGTCAAATAATTCTGCTAACTTGCTCTATCACAAATTTATGTTACCATTCTCAACTGGACTCTCATACTATTTTCATATCTTTTATCCTTCCTTAATTGATTCTCTCTTCTCACTACACCAGTCACTTATCCAAAACTTCTGGTCTATTCTTGAAGTATTTCTATGTCACCCTTCTCCATGCTAGCAGACTACCATGACTCCTACTTTTCTGAAAAAAGAGGTCATCTCTATTGAATTTTCTATTTCTTTCCTTCCTCTGCCAACATTATTTCTCAAAACTTCTCATCATCATTCTGTCTCTGTTCCTTTGCTTTTCTAACTGAGAAATAGGTGGCCATTTCCTCTTGTCAAGACCGGTCCCTCTACTTGTGCTCTTGATTTCATTCCCTCTTGCCTTCTTCAGCAGCTTGCCCTTTCAATAATAGAAATAATAATGATTTGTTTTTATATAGCTCTTTAAGCTATATATTTATATAGCTCTGAGGTTTGATTTGAACTCAAGTCATTCTGAATACAAGTTCAGTGTTCTATTTTACTACCTAGCTGCCTCTAATTGTTCTCCACTGTTCCTTCCAAACTGACTATAAGCATGACTAAGTCTCCTCCATATAGATGTATGTATCACCTTCCCTTGACTCTATTATCCTTTCAAACTAGAATTCTAAAAGTCACCCAAATTTCACAGGCAAATTCCTAGGAAAAAAAGCCAGATAAATTCTTTGCCTCACCTTCCTTTACTTCTCATTCTCTACTACTATTATTATTATTATCATTATTTTAGGTTTTTGCAAGGCAAATGGGGTTAAGTGGCTTGCCCAAGGCCACACAGCTAGGTAATTATTAAGTGTCTGAGACCGGATTTGACCCCAGGTACTCCTGACTCCAGGGCCGGTGCTTTATCCACTGCGCCACCTAGCTGCCCCCATTCTCTACGATTTTTAAAAATTATTGAGGTTTATTGTGATGCCTAGTCTGGGCTCTCTCCAAATCTCCCACTAGTAATGGTAGGTTAGAATTTGGATTCTACTTCTCTCTTTCAGCATTCTAGAAGTAATTCTAAGGGAGAAAAGAGGTTTTCTAGTATTTATTGCCTATGAGCCCTCATCCAGTGTGTTCCCCTACTGGCATTCAAAGTTCACAAGGTTCATCTCATTTTCTTATTCACTTGTTCCAAAAAGGAATACAGAAGCAAAAGAAAACAGTGGTACCCTTCATTCAGGGCCCTGTGTTAACTGAGTGAAGCAATAAAGCTCCAGGTGGAAGGGCACTCCTGTTGTTGATACCTCTTTCCCTTCTCCCATCTATCCCCCCACCCCCACCCCAGATTTGCAACAATTCTTCCTCTTCATTTGAAAGAGCTACAGGGAAGAGTGATTTCATTAGACTGTGCTTTTTTATGTCCTATCAGTTCCCAGTTAGTAGCCAATTAAGAGGTTTTTTCCATCACCTTACAGTAAATAAGGAAATTCAGTAAAACAAACCAACTATAAGCAATATTTCATATCCATTGTTCCCTATCCCTATAGAGAAATGAGGGTAAATAACATTTCATATCTTGTCTTTGGGTTCAAACTTATTCATGGTAATTTAATAGCTTTCAGTTTAGATTGTTGTTCTTTCCATTTCTATTGTGATTATTCATGTTCAGGTTCTGATTATTTCTCTTTGCCTCAGTTCATATGTTCTTCTGCATCATTTCTTGCAGCATGTACATAATAATTGAATTATATATGTTTGGTCATTCTCCACTTGATGGAAGTCTTTTTTGTTTTCAGTTCTTTGTTATTACCAAAAGTGCTATTACAAATATTTTTGTATATGTTAGAACTTTTTTTGTCATTGACCTCTTTGGAAGTATAAATCTAGCACTTTCACTCTCTTTTTTAAATCTACAATCTGTCTTCTCATCCTTTAAACTTAATTGAAATTACTCTCTCTAAGGGCATCAACTATTTTATAATTTCTAAATATAATTGGTATTTCTCAGTAACAGTATATAGCATTTTAAGGTTTATAAAGAAAACCACAAATATTATCTCATTTTATCTTTACAAGAATGAGGACACAAATGAAGAAACAGAGACAAAGCAAATTGCACAACTTATAAGAATCTGAGGCAGAATTTGAATTCAGGACTTCCTGACTTGAGGTTTAACACTATCCAATGGGTCACCTGAATACCAAGCATATCTTTCCTGATATCTCTGAAGTTCTGAACACTCTTTTAACTCTCTTCTCCTTCCTCAGCTTTCATAACATTGATCTCTCCTAGTGGCCACTCTACTTTTCTGACTCTGACTTGTCACTCCACTTGCCAATTTTTTTTTTTTTTTAGTTTTTGCAAGGCAATGGGGTTAAGTGGCTTGCCCAAGGCCACACAGCTAGGTAATTATTAAGTATCTGAGGCTGGATTTGAACCCAGGTACTCCTGACTCCAAGGCCAGTGCTTTATCCACTGTGCCACCTAGCTGCCCCTACTTACCAAATTTCATTAAATATACATTGCTAGAGCAACTTTCATATTCAGGCATAAATATACCACATACCATTGTCCTAGGCCAACCTCTCAGCACCTCTTACTTTCACTATTGCAATAAATTTTTAATTAGTCTTTTTGTTCCTAGTTTCTTCAGTCCTCTATAAATCTGTCAACATAATTATTATAAAATTATATTCCAAGCCTCTCACCTACTTGTTCATCACCTATACAGGGCTCAGGTTTTTTTTTTTTTTTGCTCTTTTCAAAATGATTTTTGCACATAGTTTAATACCTTTGATTGTTTGATTAAATTTAACTTCTCATCTGATAAAGGTATCAAGATATACATCAACTTGATAGTTATAAGTTGAGGTGGGGTGATTATTGATGTAACAGACTTTCACTCCTACACATGTAAAGCACTTGACAAAACTCAAAGTGTTATGTGAATGTTAGTATTCTATAGAATGGATTATTCTATTCCCTAGAATAATGTTCCATTTCATTTCTGTCTCTTGGAATTCTTGGCTTCTTTCAAGGTTTAATTCAGGTTCTACTTCCTATATGATGATTTTTTCCAGATTCCCTTAGGACTTGGTGCTACTCACATTTAGTTTGTTTATTTTGCAATATATTTATCTGAGAATATGCTGTATCAGTTTAGGAGAATGGAAGCTTCTTGAAGACAAGAATTGTTTTGTTTTGTCTTTGTATTGCCAATGTTTGACATAGGACCTTGTACATAGTAGACTTCAAAACAGGTTCTTGAACTGAGTTGAAGAAACACCTCAGTAATTAGTACACTCCAACAGCACCCTGTGTTCAGTGAATAGTTTGTATGTATCAATAAGCTCTGCTTAGTAAAAAAAGGAATTCAGAGCAAGTGATCAGTCGAAGGGCCAGAAAGGGATTGTTTCAGAAAACCACCTACAAAGTTCTAATATGGACATTTTCACTGATTTTAAAAATGAATAAATAAAGGGCATGGCATATAATCCACTGATTTTTCACTATAATCACATTAATCAATATGAATGAATTATATTTGAAATTAGATGCCAGGCTTAAGTACTTAGACAATCCTTTCACTAAGCTTATTTTTGAATGCACAGTCAACAACGCCCATGTTGCAAAAGTATCAGCATGATTTGTGGCAACTTTTGATTTACTAATGAAACTGCATAAAAACATTTTTAAAAGCAATTACAATTACCATTTGACGTTGATATAAAGAAATGTAGTCAGCATTGTCCCTTATGTGTCAACTGTCACAATTTTCTAAAAATTTTGAGGAGAAAAATAGGCATGCTCCACTATTTGCTAGTCTTGATTAGGGTTAATTCGATGTGTGTCTGCAAATAATAGTGTTTAATGCAATCTCTCTAATTACAGATAAAATGCATTTTCAGTCATGCTCATCACTGACAGCATTTTGGGATAAGTTAAACTGACAGTTGCTTTCTAAAATAGAGGGGGGAAAGCTACACTTTTTTTTTTTTCTGTTGAAGTTTGGAACAATATGAAAATTGCCATTTTGTTCCAGGTGAAGAATTTTAAATGTTCACATTGCTTCTCACAAAAAATGCATAAAGTCATAGAGTTATGAGGAATGTGCTTTGTAAACCTTAAAGCACTACAGATATATGCATTACTATTCATAATTTCCAAGGTAGTCTGTTGGGGTGGATAGTAGATGAACTAGAAGCTTCCTGAAAAAGAAAGCAAAGCTAGGAGGAAGGGAATTTTTTTTTTCATTTTTAAAGAAAGATTTTATTTATTTTGAGTTTTACAGTTTTCCCCCTATTCTTTCTTGCTCCCCTCCCCCTGAAGGCAGTCTGTTAACCTTTACATTGTTTCCCTGATATACATTGATCTAAGTTGAATGTGATGAGAGAGAGATCATATCCTTAAGGAAGAAACATAAAGTATAAGAGATAGAAAAATTACATAATAAGATAATGTTCCCCCCCCCCCCCCAATTGAAGGTAATCGTCTTTGGTCTTTGTTCAAACTCCACAATTCTTTCTCTGGATACAGATGGTATTCTCCATCACAGATACCCCAAAATTGTCCTTGATTGTTACACTGATGGAATGAGCAAGTCCATCAAGTTTGATCATCACCCCATGTTGCTGTTAGGGTGTACAATGTTTTACTGGTTCTGCTCATCTCACTCAGCATCAGTTCATGCAAATCCTGAGGAAGGGACCTTTAAAGTTGAATTGACGTGAAAGTGAATAAAATTGCCACAGAAGTCATAAAAGAGAGAATTCACAAAAGAAAGTGGTGGGCCCCCAGTATTCAATGTTGTTCACTCATCTCTGACTCTTTATGACTCCATTTGGAATTTTCTTGTTAAAGATATTGGAATGGTTTGCGATTTCCTTCTCTAGTTCATTTTACAGATGAGGATTAAGTGATTGACCCATGATTACGTAGCTAGTAGGTGTCTGAAGCTGGATTTGAAGTCAGGAATAAGATTCTTCTTGACTTCAACCCTGGCACTCTATCCACTGTGCCTGCTAGTTACCCATTTGGTTTTTAGAAACAATTATTTACTAAGGTATTATAGTAAGAACAGTTGGCATAAACTAATTTTCCTGCCCTACTTCCCATCCCCAATCAGAGAGACACACCTCAAAAGTACATAGAGTCTTGGGGAAAGTGGTCTCAAGGTTTTTGTGAATATGGCAAAGGAGTGAATATATGGTTCCCAATTGTCAGAAATCCTTTCCTACTCTTTATGGAGTCCTTTTGAAGTTCCCCCTCAAGTATGGTGAAATTTTCTATTGGAATCTTTTATAAATCTCTCAGTATGTCTCAGTTGTCCTCCTCATGAACTGAGCAAACATTGTAATAAGCCACTACTATTCTACAGATATTGCTTGTATTTCTAAGTATTCCTATACCCCCTCAAATCTAATTTTATTTATTTAAGTCAATGGGGTTAAGAGTGACTTGCCCAAGGCCACACAGCTAGGCAATTATTAAGTGTATGAGGCTGAATTTGAACTCAGGTCCTCCTGACTCCAGGGCCAGTGGTCTATCCACTGCACACACCCCCCATCCCCCAGCTGTCCCTGTAATACCCTTTTAAAAACTAGTTTGCTGTTTTAATTCAAGCCCTTCCAGGCATGACTAATGTCTTCAATTCTAATGCTTTCAGAGAAAAAAAGTTCACATTCTATCAAGGGAATACAATATGTATATAAGATAATTAAATATAGCATTATATAAATACAAAAGATTTTAGCTTGGAGTTGGAGGGCAAGAATAATATTAATAATGGGATGGGAGGGTGGGAATAGGGGAAGAGGTTGTGATCAGGAAAGGCTTCCTGTCTTGAAGTAAGCTAGATATTCCAAAAAGTAGAAATGAAAAGGGAGAGCTTCCAAGAATGCAGGTGATAGTCCACGCAAATGCTCTGAGCTAAGACAGGGCAATTGTAGCACAATGCATAAGGACAATTAATATGAAATAAGTCTGGACAGGTAGACTGGAGTTATATTTGAATATCTTAAATGCTAGACAAAGACATTTATATTTTTTGTTATAGGTAGCCCCTGAAGTTCCCAGAGAAGCTTTATTAATTGCACATGTAGTTAGTTCAGTTGCTCTCCTATTTTATTTTGTTCTCTGTTTCCACATGCTGCTGAGAAGGTTATTTTACATTGCACTTTGGGTCTATGTTATCCAAACGATTCCTTTCTATAAGATGGAGTCAGCTTGACTCTGGGAGACTGAGGAAAAATGTTCTTAGTCCAAAGGGAGGGGGTTCAGAAGTAGGAGCACAGGTTTGTGCTGGTGCCATATTTGCAGTATTATGTTCAGCTTTGGAAGCCGTATTTCAGATTAGTAATCATCTACTAAATCATATCCAGAGGAGAAAGATAATATTTATGAGGAGACAGAAGATCTTCCTCTATGAACATCCCTTGAAAAAATTAGGAATATTTATTTAGCCTGGTGAAAAGAAAAAGGAGACTTCAAGTACATGAAAAGCTGTCATAAAGAAGTGAGATTATTTTGGTTTTGTTGATCCTTAGGACAGAACTGGAAGTGGTGGATGATAGTTGCAGAGAGGCAGATTTAGACTTGACATATGGAAAAAGTTCCTAACAATTAGAGTGGAATGGGCTGCCTGGAGAGATTAGTGAGTCTTCATCACAGAAGGTTTGCAAGTAGCGGGTGGATTACCACTTGTCAGTGATATTATAGATGGAACCCATGTTTGAAACAGCCTGGGTTTTCTCCTCTGCAATTTCCTGGATCCTTTAGGCATCACACAAGTATGGGAAATAGAGGGGCCGGGGAGTTGAACTGTCAGGGACTTGTAACATAAAAGGAGGTACTTATGATGGCATAATGTTGTGTTACAGAAGGACATTTTATTTTATCTAAAAATTGTCTTATTTATGTTGATAACTTTGCTTTCAAATAATTTACCTTTCTAAATATATCTCTGTCTTTCTCCTACTCAGGAGACCATCCTGTGTTTAAAAAAAATGGAAAAATAAAGAGAAAAAAAGCTGTTCAACAAACAAATCAATAGTTTATGTAGAATTCTACTCCCATAGTCCCTTATTTATAACACTTGGCTATTATAGTGGACAGAGTGCTAGAACTGGGGTCAAGAAAACTTCAGCCCAAGATTGGTCCCAGAAATTTACTAGCTGTGTGACCCTGAGCAAATCACTTGACTTCAATTGCCTAAAAATAATCTATAATACTCAGCACTATTTTATCTTTGAGATAAAAATGCTTGAGAGATGGGTTTCTTCCCCACCCCCAAACCCCCAATATTACCTTTGGCTATGCTTTTGAAACACTAGACATAAGAAGAGTGGGTAGGAAAGTTGAGATTTTCAGACCCACTCACTACTTGGGAGTTTAAAAACTGACATTATTCATTTTGCTTCTGCTTTAGTAAATGCACATTTAGCTTAAGTGTGAATGAGTAGTCCTTTCAAGTTATGCAAAATGTGGGAAGATAAATAACCCATGGGAATTGGGTGCATGAGCCAAATGAATTGTGTTTTAAATTATTGTAGTAGTTCTTCCTATTTCATACCTTCATCTAGACAAGATCAAACATGAACTTTATAAAGATCAAGCAGGAAGGGAAGCCTTCTTTAACACATATTCACTTATGGATGGGAAATTAAAAGGAGACTGAGAGAGCTCTTATAGGTGCCTTTGTATCAGGACTTGGGCTGGTATCTTCAACTTGGAATGTTGTCCACGTGGTGGCTGAGAGATTGTTCCCTGAGCAATTCCAACCTTGCTCTATAGGAGGCAATACCTGACTGCTTACCCCCATTTAGGGTTTTCTTGGAGATAGTGGAGCAATTTGCCATGTTATTCTCCAGCTCATTTTACAGATGAGGAAACCGAGGAAAACAGGGTTGTTACTTTTCCAGAGTCACACAGCTAGCAAGTGTCTGAGCTGATCTTTGGTGCACTTGTGGAGTGGAGCTAGGTGGCACAGTGGATAGAGCACTGACCTTGGAGTCAGGAGGACAGGAGTTTGAATTCAGCCTTAGACACTTGACTTACTAACTGTGTGATCTTGGATAAGCCACTCAACTCCAACTACCTTGCATCCAAGGCTATCTCCAGTTGTCTTGATTCATATCTGGACCCAGATGGCTCTGAAGGAGAAATTGAAGCTGGTGACCTAGCCCAGTACCCTGTCACTCAAATACAATTTATGTGTTTGTCATGGCCTCACCCCCCTGATGTGATGGTCTTCGAGAATAAAGGACAAACCTCACCCTTTATCTAGAGAAAATTCATCATAGGGAATTAGAGAAAATTTTTGTTCAGACACTGGTTGATCTAGAAGTACATGAGGGCTCTTAGGAATCTTTTAAAGAAATCAAGAAGCAATCAGTGGAGAGAATGATGAATTTGCAGTCAAAAGACTTGGTTTCAAATCCTGACAGTACTTGTGTGACCTTAGATAAATTCCTTAACTTCTTAACTGGGCCTCACTTTCCTCATCCTTAAAATGGAAGTCTTATCCAGTTTTAAACCCCCTATCTCATGATTTTCCAGAAGTTTTTTTACAATGTAACAAACTATATTAAGCTTAATATCTTTTTCTTTTCTTTTTGTTACTGCTATTCCAAGAATCACAGAAGAGCAAACTATAAATTCCTTCTCAGTATTATAATTTGTCTTTTCTCTATATGAAACAGGTAATGGCAGTTGTTGAGTATGGCAGTTCTTGGGAGGCACTTTATTATGTTCCCAATAAATGTCCTTGGACAACAGCAGATCTCTTTCTTATGTGTTCATAGAATTTGGAGCTGGAAGGACTTTAGAGGCTAGCTAGTCTATCCCCCCATCCCCCTACCATTTTACAAATGAGGAAACTGAAATCCAGAAAAGTTAATTGACATGCTGAAGGTTACTGCTTTTAGGATCCCAACTCATGCCCTCTGATTCCAAATGGCATGCTTTCCCTACTCTACCATGGTGCCTCCCTGTTACTTCTATCAGATTGACAAGTATAACCCCTTAGTAGCTCTAAAGCAGGGAATCACCAGCCAGCACTATGCCTTTTCTATCTCTCTATTACAACATGACCAGTCTACCAGGGATATCAATGGATTCACATCACTATTCTCTGGAGGAAAAGAAGCTAAGAGGGTCTGACACTACCTTCAAAAGGAAGATCTTTATACCAATTAGTTACTTTTGATTGTTCATCTTTCTATTCTAACTCTGTGCTTTCACTCCTTAGAAAAGGTTAGAATTCCCTCTTTACCTCTTCAAAATTGTTTTCTCTTCTTTCCTCCTTGAAATATAGCTCCTCCTTTTGGAAGAACATTTCATTTCCCTTGATGAATTCAGAAAGGCATTCCTCCATCTTTTCCCCTTTCTCCAGGAGGGAGACTTAGAAGTACTTTATGCATTTATAACTATTATATGACATGGAAAGAAATACAATTATGTTCACTCAGAAGGTTACTGCTAAATCCCTTTTCCCAAGAAATTCACATTCTTCATAGCCATATGAAATAATATTCCAAATCACTATTGGAGAAAAGCAAACAAGACTCTGATGTTCTGTCTCACAACTTTCAGATTGGCAAAGTTGACAAAAATAGAAAATTGATAAATGTTGAAACAGCTATGGGAAAACAGGAACATTGATAGACTGTTGATGGAATTGTGAGTTGAATCTAGACGTTTTAGAAAGCAATCTGGTACTATGACCCAAAAAGTTACTGAATTGTGCTTGCCCTTTGATCCATCAATACTACTCTTACATCTACATACACTCTACACATTCAAAGAAAGAGGAAAAGATTCACAGTTACAAAATTATTGTAACTGCTCTTTTTTGTAGGGGCAAAGAACTGAAAATTAACAGAGACATCACTATCATTTTGGGAAAGGTTGAACAAATGAAGATATATGAATATGAAGGAATGCTACTCTGTTGTAGGGGTAGCTATGTGGCACAGTAGATAGAGTGCTGGGCCTGGAGTCAGGAAGACCTGAATTCAAATCCAACCCTGATATTTACTAGCTATATGACCTAGACAAGTCCCTTTGCCATGTTTGTCTCAGTTTCCTCATTTGTAAAAATGAGATAGAGAATGAAATGACAAATCACTCCAATATTTTTGCCAAGAAAATCCCAAATGGAGTCATGAAAAGTCAGACATGATTGAAGCAAGTAAACAGAAACAAGATTTTGTTAGAAATGATGAATGGAATAGTTTCAGAGAAACCTGGAAAGACTTGTACGTATGGATGCAGAACGAAATGAGAACTAGGAGAACAATGTATATAACATTTTAAAGACAAATAACTTTGAAAGCCTTAAGAATTCTGAACAATGATGCAGTGACCAATCTTCTGACAGAGAATTGATAAACTCAGGGTGGATATTGATATGTAAATTGATTTTGTTTGATTTGTTTATAAGGGTTTTGCTTTGTTTTTCAATGGTGGAGGTGAAGAGGGAGGGAAAGAAAATAGATTTTTGTTAAGTAAAAAAAAAAATAACTCCCCTTTTCCTGTGTACTAAGTGTAGGCAAATTTTTCTGTCCTCTGTTATTCCTGAAGGTATCTCTCATGGCTGATACTTGTGACAAACTACTGTGGCATTTCTCTTCCTTGTGGTTAAGTCTCAGCTGTTGATTCTTCAGAACAAGGCTTAATTCATTTAAAACAGAATTTGCTTATGATCTTTTTAATAGAAATTTGCAGAATCACACATACCTTAATCTCTTTCAACTCTAATACTTTCCCTCTGTTAATTATTTCTTATTTATCTGGTATCTAATTTGGTTGTAAAGATGTTTGCTTCCCCCATTAGATTGTGAGCTCCTTGAGGAACAAGCTGTGTCTTTTGCCTTTCTTTGTGAGATGTTCAATCTGTAAGTCCCCTCAGCATTCCTGTTCCTCTTCTGTTCCATTCACCAATCACTACTCTGCAGGGAATGGATGGTCTTTAAACTCCCTTCCCTGATAGCTCATAGTGACTGAGATCTCATTTAGAATAGGCTAATGTTTTTGAGAAAATAAGTTATTTGTAAAAATATTTTAATTCAATAAGTCATTGGGTACTTTTATTGAGGTTCATTTGAAACTTTTGCCAAGTTTCTCCCCCAGTTTTGAAAGACTAAGGTAAACTTCATTGAACTGAGCAACAGGATGGCCAGTCTTTGATTTGCTCTAGCACAGGCTAGACAAGGCAGGTTTCAACTTGTCTCCAATTTAGTTAGAGGGCAAACCACATCCAGAATGCAGTGCTAAATTTATCAAAACTTCAGAAAGTTAATCATGAGATTGGCCAGACCCTCTTACCAACTTAAACCTTTTCATTTCAACTACATAGTATATCAGACTCAGGGAAAGTAGGAGTTCATACAAGACCAAGTTTAAAGGGATAATCATGAGCTTCAACTCAGTTTAAAGCAGTCATCTGGAGAAGTGAGATTAGATTAGCAAAGAAGTTCTGATGAATCATGCTACCACAGGGGAACAATGTTCCCAATTCCTGGCTGCTCTGGGAAAGATGCAAGGGAAATTCCCTGTAGCCCTCTCCCATTGGGTTGCTATTTAACTGTTAGAATGTGATGATGAATAAATTTGACCAGATTTTTTTTTTCAGGCAGTTATCCTTGGAGAAATGATCCTTAGAGAAAGAATACTTTCAGTACAGATTTCTTAGAGGATCATTGCCAGTTCTGGTTTTCAATATTCCTAAAATTATGATAGTTAATACTAAAAAAATACAAAGTTCTTAAAGTTGTCAAATTTGTTCCAGATGTTTGAATGAGAAATTTTTCTCTTAGTTGGAGGAATATACATTAAGGCATACAAGGTAAATGTCATTCAGTTGTTTCAGTTGAGTCTAACTCTTTATGACCTCCATTTGGGGTTTTCTTGGCAAAGATACTGGAGTGATTTGCTGTTTTCTTCTTCAGCTTAATTTACAGATGAGGAACTGAGGCAAACAGGGTTAAGTGACTTGCCCAGAATAACACAGTGTCTGAGGATGGACTTGAACTCAGATCTTTCTGATTCTAGGCCTGGCTCTTTATCCACTGCACCACCTAGCTGCTCCATATTTGCTAATTATCAAAAAAAATAAAAATAAATCCTGTCCTAAAATTTGGTAACATGGGAAGTCAATGCAATCATTAACCATTCACAGTAATATTTCTCTTAGGATTTAATATCTTCTATTTATGAGAGACTTTAGTTTCCAAAAATTATTTATTCTGTGTCCAGGTCCTTTTCTCCTCTAGTCTTGTAATAATTCAATTTGGGAGAAAGACAAAGTTACACTGGTAGATATTAAAATCTTAGTGAATTTCCAAATTACCTATTCTATAAATAACAAGAAGATTGTTAAACCAATTGTGGGGCAGACAAAATGGTGTAAAAGAAAGAATTCTAGTATTGGAGGTAAAAAGAATCCAGTATTGAATTCAAATTACTATTTACTAGATTTATGACTGTGAACAAGTCATCTAACTTCTCTAAACCTCAGTTTGTTCAATTGTAAATTGGGTATAAAATTTTAAATATCTCCCTCACAGGAATTGTTGTAAAGAAAAACATTTTATAAACCTTAAAGAGCTATGTAAATGTTATTTTTATCATTGTTATTATTATTATTATTATTATTATTAATAACCTTCCTAATTGGTACAGTGGATTGGTACCTAATTGGTACCTTCCTAAGATTAGTACAGTGGATAGAGCACTGGCCCTGTCAGAAGTACCTGAGTTCAAATCCGACCTCAGACACTTAATAATTACCTAGCTGTGTGGCCTTGGGCAAGCCACTTAACCCCATTGCATTGCAAAAAAAAAAAAAAAAAAACACAAAACCTAATAATTAGTAAATATGTTCATCCACATGGGGAAAGAAGAACTATCCATTTGATCTTGTGAACTGAATACAATGATTCTATTTATTGAATTACTAATACCCTGGGGATGGTGTTTAGGAGAGTGTTGTTGGACAAATCTATCTTAAATAGGCTAAAATCTAAAAAAGCAAGTTAAGTTCTTCTTATAAGAGAATTGTTGCTTGAAGAAAAGTCAACAATATTACTTGACTATGGACTATGACTTGAAGAAATAGATCTGGAAGAGTTCAGTCAACCTGAGGGGTTTAATCACTGAGAAATTTAGAGGGAAATCAGTTTCACAGAGTGGTCAGTATTGTTGGTTGATAAGGAATGCTGTTGGATAGTGTTCTCTAGAAAGGATAAGATGCCTGACCAAGAGTTTTACTAAGGAAGAAACTAGGTTGAAGAATAAGATTGTTGCAAATATAAGTAGTTGAGCTTGGGGATGGGGTGGAGAACAGAGAATTAGTGTTCAGTCTAGTAGTCTAGGATTTTGATTTAAATCTGTTTTTTTTTTTTGTTTGTTTTTTTTAGTTTTTGCAAGGCAAGGGGTTAAGTGGCTTGCCCAAGGCCACATTAAACCTGTTTTTAAAATGTCTTGAATCTGAATGTGATATCCTCCTGTTCCTTCCTTCATGGAAGATCACAAGCTATCATGTGAAAGCATGACATTGATTCTCTTTTTGAGAGGGTTTCGGATTCTTGTTAGTCCTTAAATATAAAAGGAAATTAGGAGAAATTGTCATTTGAAAAGTGGGATGACTTACAAAGATACAATCAACTTTGTGCTAAAGGTATTCTTGGGGAATAAACTCAACCCCCTAGTCAAGTTCTCCTCATAAATTGTGATGACAGAATATCGTTGAAGTCATTAAGCATCAGAAAAAATTTTCAAAGGCCCTCCTTGACTGAAAGTTGATAAGTTTATCTACATTAATACTAGACATAGTGTGGTATAATGACTAGAGAACCCCAGGAAAACCTCTCTCCTCTGACACTTTTACTGTAACTCTGAACAAGTCACTTAACCTCAGTACCTGAGATAATGTTCTAGGAATATGAACTCATTAGCTGTATTTGTGGAGGGAGTTTCCTCACTGAAAGTTCTCTTCACCAATGAAATAATACCCATGACCAACACCCCTTCCCCCTCACCCCAAAAAAGAAAAGTCCAGGAGTAGTCCAGTTTAAGTGGAATTCTAATAACTTAGGCACTACTTTACCTCTCTCCAGAAAGCCTTCTAGAAATGTTCAAAGTTGCCTAGTTATTTTCTAAAATAAAACTACTGAAAGGATGGCATTAAGGGATGGATAGAGATCTAACGGGTTATAGATTTTCCCATCTTTCTCAGTTTGTGGTTGGAATACAGAATTGTTTGGGAAGCTTGACTGATGTTTGAAGATTAAGTAAATGCTTAGTAGGTTGGAGATCATGGTTTTAAAACTGAATAGCCATTAAAAGGTTTTGGATATAATAAAATGCTTTTTACTAAAAACTCTGGAGAGATACCTTTGAGTTTGAGTTTGGATTTGGATTATTCTTTTGGAAGGAAATTCTAATCCCAAATTGCTGAATTCCCTCAAGGGGAAAGGTCAGGGTAGAAGAAAGTTAATTTTAGATTTGGAGCTGCTGGTTTTCCCCCAAATCACTTAAGGTGACTGAATTGAGAGATCCATTTAGGGGAGATTTGCAGAGAACTAAGATAAATTACAATTTTAAAGAAGAAACAACAAAAAAAATTCAGAGGTAAAAGAATGACTAAGAGCCAAGCAATATACTTCTTCTAAACTAAATAGGCCAAAAGCTACCAGCAGATGCCCAGGGACCACTGAAGAGATGGAATTATATTTCCACATGGGGAAAGAACTTCCTAATATTCTGGGGGGCAGAAAGTGCCAATAAAATTCTTTGAGCCAGAAAGTAGCATTTTAGTACAGCTCACATTTATATGATGCTTTATTTTTATAATTTATATACAGTTATCCCTTTCATATCAGGGGAGGTTAGAGAAGTGATGCCCCTGTAATCTGGAAAATCTTTGTAACATTTCTTGGCCCTCCCTTTGTAATATAAAAGAGGGCTGAAATATTATGCTATTAAAAGATAAAATATATTGATATTACATAATACTGTACACATATTTTATGTGTTTCTGAGTTTCTAAACCTTTTCTTTGTCAACTGGTGAACTTCACATGTCATCTGTGGCTTCTAAAAAACTCCCCCAAAATTCCCATTTAATTTCTTATCCTGTCCCATGATGTATTGAAATCATGATGAGGAAAGTCATGATATAGAAGGGTACAGTGCTCTGCTTTCTTTACAGCAACCTCATGAAGTTGGTAGTGAAAGTACTCATATCTATTTGACAAATGAGGAAATTAAGGCTCACAAAGGTTAAAAGTGACTGGCTCATGAAACTCGCTTTAGAGGAAAGAGAGAGCCATAAACTTATTACCCATAAACTTAATGAAAAACTGAATAGATATCAGAATACCAACCTTCCCAGGCCTGGCAATAAGAATATTTTTAACTAAGTCCCCAGAGTAAGCTGAATCCTAGACTAAATCTGATTCTTAGATTTATTTATTTGGTTGTTTATTATTTATTTATATTAGATATAGCAGATTCTTTCCAATGGTTTTTGTTTTTTAGGTTTTTGCAAGGCAAATGGGGTTAAGTGGCTTGCCCAAGGCCACACAGCTAGGTAATTATTAAGTGTCTGAGACTGGATTTGAACCCAGGTACTCCTGACTCCAGGGCTGGTGCTTTATCCACTATGCCATCTAGCTTCCCCCAATGGGTTTGATAATTATTTTCTGCTGTTATGTTTTGAATATGGTGTGTGATCCTGAGTTAGTTCCCTGAAGTGAGCTTTAAAACTCGAAATATATTCTATCAGTATTAGAAATTTCTTATAAGGTACTACTTATTTCCCTAGGAGTACACCCCCCCCACACACACATGTATGTATGAGATTTCTCAAGAGTGGAAAGGAATCTTGGAGACATCATCCCTGATATACAGTCAACAAATAAATTGCACAGTTTGGTTTTATCACTGACATATCCATTGCGATGTGATCAGTTGCAGCTAAACAATTAATTCCCTTTTGCCCACAGATATGATCAAATGGCAGGGCCTCTAACAGGAACACAGGCTCCCCAGGTGAATTCATAGTCTGAACAATCTGCCATGGGCCCAGACCACAAATGGATAAATAGGGAATTCCCAGATGATTGCTAGTAAGGAGAGTTCTCTGGAGAATATGACTCTGGGTGAAGTTCATATCTGCCAAATGCTGGCATATACATTACAATAACTTCTTCTGATATACCAGAGGAAGGAAGTCAAATCAGTTTATCACCAGGGGAGAAACTACTGCTTCTTTTGTGGCTTATCCCTGGTCCAAGGATTGATTACATGGAAGAGAAGCAGTAAATATGTGACACATGATCTATCATATGTGAGGAGTAATGCAACTCTAGTGCATTACTATATATCTATATCTTTATATATCTGTATCTATATCTGTCTAATCTACATCTATCTATCTATCTATCTATCTATCTATCTATCTATCTATCTATCTATATGTACAGTGGGGGGGATTCAAGTAAATTAGTAACCGGTTTGCCAAACTCAACATAAAATTAGGTTTTGGTTCTGCTGAACCAGTGCTTAACTGACTGACTCCTACCACTGTATATAGAGATAGAGATATAGCTATCTCTCTCTCTCTCTCTCTCTCTCTCTCTCTCTCTCCATCTCTCTCCATCTATCTCTATCTCTATGTATCTATGTATCTATGTATCTATCATCTCTCTCTCTCTGTATATATATATATGTATATATATATATATATATGTATGTATAACTCCTTTTACTGACAGTTCTTACTACCTCATACATGATGGGCACAATTTTAGTTGTCCCTGCACACCTTTCTCCTGCCTCCTATGGGAATATCCTTTTTTAGACAGTATTATTTGATAGGCCTTCTTTGATTGGTTGAGTTCCTCCCTGGAACTTCCATTTTCACTCAAATCTCACTGTAATCTCATTCAGTTCATGATTCTTGAAATACTTTTTTTGTCTTTTTTTTTGTTTTTGCAAGGCAATAGGGTTAAGTGACTTGCCCAAGGTCTCACACAGTTAGGTAATTATTAAATGTCTGAGGCTAAATTTGAACTAGATCCTCCTGATTCCAGGGCCAGTGCTCTATCCATTGAGCCACCTAGCTGCCCTGAAATACTTTATTAACATTTATTTTTATTTTCAGAAATATTTGTATATATATATATATGTGTGTGTCTGTGTGTGTGTGTGTGTGTGTGTGTATGTACATAACTAAATAAATAAAATAAATAAATAAATATATATATGTATATACATTTTTTTTTACTAGGACAAAAAGACAAGCAAATTCTTTGTAACTTCTCTACCTTGTTGCCTACCCCCCACTATTCTGCTTTCTATGTATTATCTTTTCCCAATTAGGATTAACAATTTTTAAGGGTGAGTTTGTATTTCTTTTTGCTTGTATTTATATTTCCAGTGCCTAGAATGATGCCTGGAACTTAATATAAAATATCTCTCTCTGTCTCTGTCTATCTCTGTCTGTCTGTCTGTCTCTATCTGTGTCTCTATTTGTGTCATTGTGTCTGTGTCTTTGTGTCTCTGTCTGTCTGTCTGTCTCTCTCTCTCTCCTTTTCCTCCCTGTCTCTTTTCCTTTTCTCTTCTTGCTTCCTCCTCCTCCTCCTCCTCCTCCATCATTTTCATCTTTCTGCTTTTCCTTTCATTTCCAGTCCCATCTGATGGAATTGGTCATTGCTTTTCATAGAGGTATTATCCTTGAATCTTTCCTCACTGTAATCCCCAAAACTATAGTCTTTCTAAACTATTAAATAATGTCATTTAATCCTGATCTTCCAGCATTTGAAGATATCATATGTACCCTTAATCTGAAATATGACTCACATGGAATAGGATGAGACTCTTCTTATTGTCTTAAAATTTTAGCAGGGAGACCCAATTTTAATTAGAATATTTTGAAGATTAGGTGGATTCTCCAACTTCTGAGTTCATAAGAGATTGTGTTTAGGCAGCTCATGGTAGAGATGGATCCTGAGTATTAGTTGACCAGTATCCAGAAAGATCATAAAGGGGAAGTGACAGTGATCTTAAAGATTAGTCTCTATGTTTTGAGAGAAGGGTTTTTAACTCTGAATGCTTCTTTTCTCTGTTCCCTGGCTGCTATCTGGACCTTTTTGTCATATGTCTTTTCTATGTAACAAAAACCATCATCTATCTTGCATGTGGAACAAGACATATTCTCTGAGCCCAACCTAGCGCTCAACCTATAGTCAGGCTTAACTGATGTCTTTTATTTTTTTCAAAGTGTCAACAGGTAGTGTTAATTCTCCTGAAAGCTGGAAGCATAATGAATATTAATGAATATTAATTAATAGCCTAATTTATATATTATGTTTGTCTTTGCATCTAGGAATTATGGAATATTGCTTATTGAAGTTATACTCTAAGTATTTTTTGGTTAATCTTTCCAAGATCTCATAGTAAATTGAAACCCTCTGTGTGAAATCATCACAACTCGTGGAACATATATAGATACAATATCTTTTTAAGGAAATGCTTTACTGTTATGGAATCTAATGGGAATTTGACAAATGAAATGTAATGATAGAGTTCGAGTATTAGCCCAGGTTTATCAATTATGCTACACTTTACAAAGCAATTTTCTTGCAATGACCCCTGAAAGATGAACATGTAAGGATTTTTCTTTCTATTTAAAAGTAAGCTAAAAAAAACCCCCAAACAAATAAAATAAAAGTAAGGAAACATTCAGAAAGCGTATATTCATTGACTAGATCTGGTAAGTTGCAGTGTTGACTTAAACTCAGGTCATTTGACTCCAAATCAGTAAATCTTATAGAAACTAGAATCCAGAATCTAGATGGTGGTAGATCTATGATGATGGTATCTCTTTGCCTGCAACTACAATCTCAGGGTCTCACAGAATTGCTTGGTGATTGTTTTAGTAGACCACTACAAGTCCAGACTTCAGTCACAATTTAATTTACTTTCCAGAATCCTCTTTAGCTGTTACCCTTCTATGAGTTCTGGTTCTGAATCCATAATCAAATCAATTCTGATATTACTCCTGAAGAGGATGTATCTATCTCCTCCTTTATGGCTCCAGTTACTATTCCTATAGTTTTTCCAATTTTTCCATAATATCACTTTCTAGTCACCAATACCCTCTTTATATTGTCTCCTATGAAAATGTAAACATCTTATGGGCAGTGACTGTCCTTACTTTTGTATTTATAGCCCTGTGACTTGTTACAGTATATGGCACATGTTCATTTGTTTCAGTCAGGTCCAACTCTTCATAACTCCATTTGGGGTTTTTCTTTGTAAAGATACTGGAATGGTTTGCTATTTCCTTCTCTAGCTCATTTTATAGATGAGAAGACTGAGGCAAACAGGGTTAACTGATTTGTCCAGACACACACAACTAGTAAGTGTTGGAGGTTGGGTTTTCATTTAGATCTTCTTGACTTCAAACCCAGTGCTCTATCTATTGTGCTACCTCCTGCTCCATGTTATATATGGCTTCATCTAAATCACAAATAAAAACATTAAACACAACAGGATAGAGCTCCTCCACTGAATATCCCACTTTAGGTTGACATCAATCCATTGGCCACAAATCTTTGGGTCCAATCATTAGATTAATTCAAATTTATCCCATTATTATTATCCTACTCACATTTCCTTATTTTGTCTACAATGCCATTATAAGAGAATTTGTAAAATACTTTATTGAAGTTAAGTTAATCTATGTAGTTGATATGTGATGTCCATAGTGTTCCCTTGATTTATAATAAGCCCTGCCAAAAATGAAATTAGAATAATCTAATACTTCATCTTGATGAATACATACTGACTTGTCATTCACAAGATTATTAGGAGGTTCTAATGAGTTAATGTTAAACTATAAATATGTCAGCTATCATCACCATTACCACAATTTCTATTAATAAATGCTTTTCCCTTTAATAATGCATGTTAGATTTTTTTTTGCCAGAAATAAAAATCAAAATGAAGCCCACCAGCTTATAGTTTGTGGAATTTATTATCTTTCTCTTTTTAAAAAATCAAGATTTTTATTTGTCTTTAACTCTCCCAATTTCTGTGATTTTTTCAAAGATTACTACCAGAAGCTCAATAATCTCATCAATAACTTCTTTCCATACCTTGGAATATAGATTTGTTTATTCCTTGTATCATGAATTGAGACTATAGTGAGGTACTCTCTTAAATGTCCTACTTTTATTTTCTAACTCAGATTACCTAGATTTTAGAGAATCCCTTTAGTTTCTGGGCAGATCCTTCTTAAAACTGATTCTCAGGGCGGCTAGGTGGTGCAGTGGATAAAACACTGGCCTTGGAGTCAGGAGTACCTGGGTTCAAATCCAGTCTCAGACAATTAGTAATTACCTAGCTGTATGGCCTTGGGCAAGCCACTTAACCCCATTTGCCTTGTAAAAAAAAAAAAACCTGATTCTCCCTGTTAATAATTTTTGATCTATATTCTTCCCAGTGAATAATGAGAGTGAGAACCAAACTACAAGGAGAAGTCTATTCTGGAAAGGCAGAGCCTGCTATTAGCTGTACAAATGGAAACTGAAGCTATAAAATGAGATTATGTCACTAAATATTCAGGTGATAAGTAAGAGTCTAAGAAGAGAGCCCCTGGAGATGGGGCAAGTTCAGAAGTTTTAGGAGAATTTCTTTTAGAAAATCTCCCCACAAATGATCTCTCTCTCTCTCTCTCTCTCTCTCTCTCTCTCTCTCTCTCTCTCTCTCTCTCTCTGTGTGTGTGTGTGTGTGTGTGTGTGTGTGTGTGTACAATATCCAGAGGAGCCCCAAGGGCAGAAGCAAAGGTCAGAGAAGGCTAATAAAACCCTAAAATGGCCATAACAATCTACTAATAGACAATATACAAAAAATATGGATGAAAAGGTAGCATTCCTTCACAGAGAAGCCTGTGAAATATTGGAATGGGAGATCAAAGGCAGCTATAGAATATGCTCTAGAGAGCCTTGAACAGAGAATAGTTTCTCATCTATTTCCAATGATATAAGTGTGGGTCAGTCTAATAGCAGCACTAATGGTCCAGACAGCTACTTAAGGTTCCTTTCAGCCCTAAGAGTTCAATTTGTCCTTTTGGTAATATACAACATTTTTCTTTTGTTGGTCTCAAACTTCATTGATTCTTTTCTTCAAATTGTTCCTATTTTAAAAGGTGAGGAAACTGAGGTATTGAGACAATAGGGAGGAAAGCAATTAGTAGGTATTGTACCTTGCTTTATCTGTCAAGCAACAGACATTACTTAGATATGCCTTAATATATATGAGCTGGATGAGGCCCTAAAGTATGCAAATTGTTAATAGTTTTTCTTATGAGCAATGTACATAATGACTAAATAGAGACAGAGACTAGACCTGTCATTTCCCTGGTGTAGGGAACTCTGGTGAAGAAATTCTTTCTACCAATGCAAGTAGGTATTTCCTCTAAAATTTAGAGAATTATTCAGAGCAATGAAGAGATTAAATGACTTGCCCCAGGTCAGACAATTAGTGTGTGTCAAAAGTGAGACTTAAAACCCAGATTTTCCTGGTTTTTGGGACCAGCTCTAGTTGATATATTACCATTCATTCTCAAGGAGCTAAATAGATAATGAAAAACCTCATTAATTCAGACTCTACCAATTCAAATTTTGTGATCAAATTTTGATTAGAAGCTGAGCTGAGGTTTACCTTTGGATTCTTTGTGAAGAAAGAATTTGCTAAGCAAGAAGATAAGCAAGCTTGCAGAGAAAATGTATATGCTATAGAAGAAAACTTTTCGAATAGGTTAGTCATATAATGCAATTGATAAGATAAAGAAAAATCATTTTTAATCTCATAAAGACCCTTTACTAGGCAACATTTTAGTAACCTGTTTCAAGTTACTATAAATAATTGAAAGGAGCATAACATTTCCTTAAAAATATTATAATTCTGATTTTTTTTCACTAATGTAGATTTGTTTTCCTCCCAATTGGTCTTAACTAGTAAAGTAAAATTATTTAATTCAGAGTATATCCATTTTAGCATTTCAAAGCATGCTTCTATCCTTGAAAAAAATTCTTAGGTTAAATGCAAAAAAAAATTTCTATAAATTGTTTTTAAAAACTACCATAATAAAATTGAGAATAGTTATTCAAACACACATGTGGCCTCTGATAAAATGTAATTTGATTTAATAATTTTAATTTACACTGTTAACATACAAGAGCATTTCTTTCAACCTACTGGTTAACACCGTATACACACACACACACACACACACACACACACACACACACACACACACACACACACACAAAGTCACTGCTGTTAGAAGAGCAGAGAAACTTCTCAAACACTCTGTCATCTGAAAGAAAAGCAAGGCACTTTCCTTTAACAGCTGGCATATTCCTGATTTCAGCCTACTGGAGGCATGTTCACACTGAGAGAGCTCTAAAAAGGGGAAGAATCATCTGCTGTCTCTCTTTTTTATTCTCTAGTGATCTCTCATTGATCATTCATTCTGCACAAACAAGTCTGTCAATGTCGATAAAGGTGGATGAGATGAGTTGGGAGGATACGGAAGTTAAAAATAATCGTGGAAGACTGAAACATACAGGCCACCTTCAGCTCAGCACCATGATCCGAACCCCAAACTGGAAAGCTTGTTTACCCTTTTTAAACAACAGAGTTTATTCAGTAACCTAATGTTCCATGAGCCTAATTGGTATGAAATGATATGGCATTAACAATTCACTCTGAATACTAGTAATGATGTGCGTATGCAAAATTTCCAATTCATTCAAATCAATTTTAAACTTAGTCTGACACTAAGAAACATTAGCTTTCCTGATATTTGATAATGTTTATTATGTTTGCATATAAGCTTAAAAGTCAATGCAAAAAACAATACTGTCCTAGAAGCTTATCTTCAGGTAATCTGAAAATAGCAATAATGTTATCTTCAGATAAATTGAAAATATTAACTGTAATGATTAAAAGTATGTTTTCCTAATGACCATGCTATAAGTCTTGATAATAACCTTTCATAAAAGTAAATACAAACATAATAAATGATTAAAATATCAGATGATTATGACAAATCATACAATGACTTGACATCCGGGTTATACTTTTGCAGCAAATAGGCAATTCATTTGGCATTTGTTTGATTGTATAATTTAATCTCCATATAAACAACATAGGTTTTTTTTCCTTTAAAAGAATAAAGCCAAAATTGTTTAAAGCTAACAAAAGCTATGGTGACATCAGTTTGACATTCAAAGTTTGTTCCTTAGCAAAATGATGAAAGAAATTTTGACTTGATATAGTGCATATAATATAAAGAGTTTTAGGCTTAAAATCTTCAAATATTATTTGAATTTAGCAAAACATGAGCAAGATCGTAATATCAAAGTGCTAAACAGTAAGGACTGTCTTAAAAGTCACTGCAAATAAACCATAAAAGAACTGCATGTATAAGTGACATGTATTATACAAATGGTTAATTAATAAAAAGACATTATAAATATATGTATATATAACTTGTACTATGTATATATATATATATTTATAGTTTTCTAATTGGTGTATCCAAGCCACTGTGAACACCCCACTTGATCACTCTGTAACACAGCTCCCAAGAGCTGGCAGTCACTGCAATAAATACAGGCAAAGCTATAACAATATACCATGCATACAAACGTTTATACAAAGAAGAACACTATGCAACAAAGTATCTCATATTAATATGGCATCAACAGTATAAACATACAAAAAGGGAATACGAACACGGAATGTTTAATCGCAGCCTGCTCACTATGCCTTCCTAAAGCACTTACATTCATACGATTTTTTTACAAGGCTTGCTTGTTCTTGAAAATTGTCTCTGGTCTGGTTTTTTTCTTTTTTTTCTTTTTCCTTTTTTTCTTTATTCATTTGATTAAATTATATTTAAAAAAACTTACTATCCCTGATGCTCACCCTGTATGATCCAATGACTACTTACATTTACTTCCTTATCTAGGGAACAAGTGCTTAAACGAATCACAAAATGTCCCTCAGTTTTTCAAGTACATATGTCCTTTAGACATTACACTAATGCAAGTTTGGGAAACTCTGGTTGTATCAGGATGATGGCTCCATATAATTTGCATGTGATTGGTCTCGTGTTTTCAAATTTCGTTAAGTTGTCAAATAGAATATTTTGAGAATAACCTGTGGTGCAGTAGTTGAATTCTATCATGAAGACAGATGAAAAATCTTGGCCTGAACATCACAGTCTAATATTTTAGGTCAATTAGGTGAAACCTCTGTTGCATAAATTAGTGCATGTAATTTAAAAAAAAACTTGACTTTTAAAATTTCCTTATTAAAATAAATTAGAGTTAATAAACAAGACTTAGTAAGACAGCACTTTAAAAATGGCACTTGAACATGGAAGCTAATAGCCATTGTTATTTTTGCCCTATTTGAGTTATATGAAATCCTAAATTTCACATAATTTTAAAAAAATGAACTTCGGTTTAGTTTGCACCACATATGTGCCCTTGATACAGGAAGTATATTCTAAAAGTATCAATCACAAGACACATACTACCCTGGCAAACAACTGTTTGTTGTTCTTGTTTTAAATACAAAGCATCTACAACTTTATTCCCCATAAAGAGATTGAAAACAGTCATATTAACTTTTTTTTTCCTGCTGGGATAGCATCGTCCAAAAGTGCTTTATTAGCAATTTCTTAGAAAACCCCAACAAATCGCACAAAAAAGAACTATAAAACACAACCCCAACACAATAAGATGTTTTGTCTTCTGGCTTAAGGTCTTGAGGAACTGTGCCAGTAAAAAGTCTGTTTAACACTGAACCTGCTTTTTTCTTAAGCAAGGGCAGAAATACTAGCTATGATTAATAATCTGCTTCTCTACTCAGAAAAGCAGTAGTGATCCATTGGTTAATTTCCAAATTCAGAAGGGCAGAGTGTCCAGAAACAGCCTGTCGATGATAGAAGGGGGTGGAACCAAATCTTCCAGTTTCAGGTAAAAGATGCGTTGGAGTCCCAGTGTGCAGAGAGAACGTAACTTAGCAAGGGCACTCAGTACCTTAGGTTCCGCAGGCTCAAGAGGTTGTCCTTTAGTCTGGCAGCCAAAAGCCAAATGATCTTTCAGACTATTTGTAATCTTGTTGCATAGCTCTTCCACTTTCTTTGGTTCTTTTAACCCATGTCTTTCTGCAGAGAGATTGAAAAGATGAGTCAATCTCAGTAATCATCTGATTATATCATTCTTTTGTTCAAAGCCTTTCAATGCATCCCTACAAACTTACTGAAGATTTAGGCTTATCCACTTTTAGAACATAACCGGTATGTCAACTGGGAGTTCCTTTAGTAATAAGCATAAATTAATGCCTGAATATTATACTCAGACCATTGAGAGTCAAACCTTGGCACCATCTAAATTTCTTATTCCAGATTGTATTGTTCTGTAATTAATAGAGTTCAACTAACTATAAATCAATACAACTTTGAAAAACCTAAATGTTGAGGCTAATCCGAGGTTCTGTCTGTTTTCCCTAGGCATTTGAAAGATTTGCTTTCTGTTTGCCATGGAAAATTCCCACCACTGTTTGGTGAAAGTAAGGAAACCACAGGTTTTGTCACTTCACTAAGATACAGTACAGAGCTTTAGGTTAAGCTGAAAGTAGATCCTAGAAGTTTGAAACCATTCTGAGTTCAGGTTAGAGAGAGAGCAGGGAGAATTTCATTAGTTCTCAGGCAGAGGAAGGCTGGGCACTACTAGAGGTTTTGAGGTGCCCTGAGGGGCTCTGATTTATTTCATGGTAAATCCAGAGTAAATCCTGCCCCCCCAATTATCTTGTATTTAGTTTTTATATACATATACATATGTTTATATATTTTTCTTTTGTCTCCTTTAAGAGAATGCATGTTCCTTGAGGGCAGGGGCATTTTGTCTTTCTATTCTCAACATTTAGCACAGTACCTGCATTTAATAAATGCTTATTGATTAATTGATTGAAATCAAGATATAATTTTGAATTGATTTTTGTCCTAATTTTTTAAGTCCAAGTTTTCCTGTCTTTGATAATTAAACATCTGAAAGAATTCTTAGTACATCATTTTAAGAATTCCTGAAAATGGTAAAAACTGTGAGTTTTATATTTCTCTCTCATAGCAAAAGTAACTTCTTAGAACAAAATTCAGTCAGAAAACTATCCAGAAATTATCCAGAATTTTTGTCTCAAAAATTTCTTTTGGTTTTGACAGGACAGAGTGGTTACATTTTATAAAAGTAAATATGTATGGGGAAATTGCAGTGAGATTAATTCAGGTAAAGGTTTGATTAAAATAAGTATCATTGGGACTAAGTCTCCCAAAAGAATGAACTTGGTTAAAAATTGCTCCAGGAATCTTACTAAATTTTAACCTACAAAAAAACCTTCGTCTCTGGGGTAGTTAGGCTCTCAATTTACAAACAACTCCGGAATAAATTTTAGTTTCCCTGATTTTACTAACTCTGCAATTCCAATAGGTAAAACATAACAGCAACAGATCCATGGGCAATCTTTTTCATTTGGTTATTATTTTAAAGTAAATAGTCACTGTGCCTTTGATCCAGAAAAATCCAAAGAGTGATTTTCATTAATTTTAGGCTAAAAGGTACTATGTTCTTTTAATATAATTATGAAATTAAAAACTGGATGAAATTTTAGAGGTAATCTTGTTGAGGCAACTACATGGTCCAGTGAATAGAGTGATGGTTTTGAAGTCAGACTGACATGTGTTTAAATTATTTGTTTTATGTTTCTGGACAAGTTACTTAGTCTTTCTCAGTCTCAAATTCAGAAAGATTAAGAGATTTACTTAATGTTGCATAGCTAGTAAGTATGGAGGGTGGGATTTTGAACTTAGATTTCCTGAATGTGTCCAGTGTTTTTCATACTGAATAAACTGTCAGCTCATTGACATTCAAATTCAAATATTATAAATAGGAGGATATGTAAAATTAGTCCAATAAGATTAATAATAACCTAGGGATCGATCTTTTCATATAATAAAATAACTAACATTCAATGACAATTTCCTTATTACACAATGCTCCCTCTCTCGCCTAGAATTCATGTTAATTATCAAAATAAAGAACCTAAGTAATGTTTCAGGCCTAATTTAGGGTCCAAATTGATAATGAAATTCTGTAATTGAACCTTCTTATAGCCAAACTCACAGAAGGTGTTTGGGAGTTTTCCCTGCTTCCCTACCAGTTGTGAAAGCTCAATAACTATGGCAACCATTATTTATTCAGTGAATTCAAGTGGAGATCAATACTCACTGCCATCTCTATCAGTGCTAGGCCTGGAATTCCACAAGGAATTCAAGAGTCACTCTTACTAGAAATCAAAGACACCTCATCCATCCTTTGTTATTTTGATTATATGCTGGGTCTATTGCTTACTTTTAAAAATAGGATTAAAATAAAATAAATCTAGAACTGTTTCCAGCTTCCAGTAAGAAATATGAAATGCTTAAGATTTACTGTTTCACAGCCTTCACAAAGGCTTCTTAAAACTTAAAGCATTAGCATTTCAGTTAAAGGACCCTTTTCTCGATGCTTTGTTAAATGGCTTCAGAGATATTATCTAGCACCAATAAGTGTGGGGAGAAATGGTTATATTATTTTCTGGTGTTTGGGAAAGGTGGAAGTAAAGGGGGAAGGCTGTTGGGCTGATGTTTGTTTAGAAATCCTTTTATTCATCTCATTGACCCTCTTTTTCATTCCCTGCAAAGCTGTTTCACACAAATCTTTTTCATTCATCTCAAACTCCTAACCCCATCCTACAAAATAATCTCACCTGCTACATTCCTAAAATGACAGATGCCACCTGATAAGAGCTTGTTCAGTCTCTTTCCTACCCACTTTCACATCTTTCTTTAGTATCATCCTCATTTTCCGTGTACCTTTGATCACAACCCCACCCACCTCCTCTGGGACTTTACTCCATCAATCATTCCCTCTCTCTTGCATCTTCAATTTCTGGTTCTATACTCTTCTTTTCAATGCCTACATTATCAGATCTCATTTATATTAAAAACAAAAACAAAATTATCTTGTCTTTGACCTTATTCTCCTGTGCCTTATGCTTCACAGTCAAACTTAAAAAAGTAGACTATGCTTGTTTCTTTCCCTCTTCTCATGCACTCACTCTCCAACCCCTAGTAATCCAAATTTTTCTCAACTCTGTGGCTAGTCTTCTTATCTCCAGATCTAAAGTTCTCATCATTTTTGACCTTTCTCAACACTAGTTTTCTTTACTGCTCCCTTTCCCCCTTCTATACCTTAAATCTCTCTCTCTCTCTCTCTGTCTCTTTCAGTTGTTTCAACCATGCAGGTTCAGAGATTTTTAAAGGTTGGTTGGGACCTCAGAGACCATCTAATTTAACTGTTTCCTCTGCACAGATGATTCCTAAGTCTACATTCCCAGCTTTGACCTTTCCTCTAGTACCTCATTTCCAAAAGGATACTGGATATTTTCACTTCACTTTATTTGACCAACACTTCAAACCAAATTTGTCCAACAGAAGATTCATCATCTCCCTCCTCTTGTTATCCAACAAGTCTTTCCTTATGAATCCTTATTCTTCAAGTCACTCATATTTGAAATCCTAGAATCAACTTTGTCTCTTTCTTCTTCAATAATCCCATCCATTAAAATGCTACATTCCACTGATTCCACTTCCATAAAATCTTTTATCTTGATCCCTATTGTTGCCATCCTAGTTGATACTCCTGCACTATTGCAAGAATATCTTGAATGGTTTTTCTGCCATGTCCACAAATTCTGGAGGGATATTCCCTAGAGACAGGGGGAAGGGTACAAGATGGTATAATCAGATTCATGATTCAGACATAAAATCATCAGAGACCAATTCCTACAATGCTAATTTCAAGAATAAGGAATTGTAGGACAGCTAGGTGCCACAGTGGATAGAGTACTGGCCCAGGGACAAGAAGGACCTGAGTTCAAATCCAGTCTCAGACACTTAATAATTGCCTAGCTTGTGTGACCTTGGCTAGGTCACTTAACCCTGTTACCATAAATAAAAACAAATTTTAAAAAAAAGAATAAGAAATTGCATAGAGACAAGGAGACAAAAACCACAGAACTATATTTTCCTAAGGAAGGGAAGGTATATTTTCTCTCCCCAAGTCTGTTTTCCCTTCTACTTTGTGCCTGAAATTTGCTTCTTTTTTCTACTCATTAAAATTTTCCTTTTCTTTCAAGCTTCCATGTAACACTTCATTCCTGTGCCACTTCCGTCTGTCTATCTGTCTCTCTATGTGCATGCTTATATATATATATATATATATATATATGTATATACATATATATAATGTATCTAGATCTATATTTATCTTTCTACATATGTATGCTTCTGTATTGACTGTTGCAGAAAGATTGCATGCATAGAGCATGAGAAGAAGAGAATTCAATTTAATTAATATTAAGTGTTAACTGTATACAAAACACCTTGCTGTGTGCTGTAGGGAGATAAAATTTAAGATATGATCTCTACTCTTATTTTTTTTTTTAGGTTTTTGCAAGGCAAATGGGGTTAAGTGGCTTGCCCAAGGCCACACAGCTAGGTAATTATTAAGTGTCTGAGACTGGATTTGAACCCAGGTACTCCTGACTCTAAGGCCGGTGCTTTATCCACTATGCCACCTAGCCATGTCCTCTGTACTCTTATTTAACTTACAATAAAGTGATATTTTTTTTGGAACAAAATAAACAATTCAACATCAATCAAAAAGTTTACTAAAGAGGCCTGAGAAGGAAAGAAATTAAGGGAGATTCCCTAAAGGTGGAAAAATGAGAAAAATTTCTGGTTACATGATTGCAAGAATTCTAACACAATGAAAAAAACAAGTTGTATCAAACACAGAACAGAAAATCTGGATATTATTAATATAATAACCAACAAAATAGATATTTCCAGGGAAGTGACTGAAATTCTAGGTATGCTGATAAACTGAAAAATAGTAGGAAAGGACAAGATCCATAATTATCAATTCAAACACTTACAGTGGCATTTTAATTACTAGAAATGAACTTCCTCTCTGATGCAAGTCTGATTTCAGCTTTCTTAACAAAAGAAAACACATACCTCTTTCCAAAAAGTGGGAACACTAATTTCACCTCCAAACAATGATATGTCTTATTATTTTCATAGCTTTTATTACTGTGCCATAACTTGTAAAAACAAATATATTGACACTTTTTTTTTTTTTTGCTTTTTGCAAGGCAATGGGATTAAGCAGCCTGACCAAGGTCACACAGCCAGTGTCTCAAGTTTCTGAGGTCATATTTGAACTCCAGACCCAGTGCTCTAACTACCATGCCACTTAAGCTGCCCCTATAAACATTTAAAATAATATATTGGCTAAGGAGCAAAAAGTCCCAAGAGTCAAAAGAGTAGCTAATTTCTGAATCATTACTTGATTCAGATTACTTGAATTATTCGAGAAATCCCTCAAAAGCACCATAACATTTACACTGTCTAAATTATCACAAAACCTCTGACTCAGCTACACACTCCTGATATACTCTCCTACTTCTCAGTTACTGACATCAAATAGATCTGTCATCTCATCAGTGTGGAAGTATCTTTCAACAAAGGAGATTACAACTTGTGGGTCTACTTATCCTTAACCTCCCATAAATGTGTCACAAGGTGAGGTTCATCTTTTTAATAAAAATATTCTGTTGGTGTTTGCTGGGTTGCTGCAGTTTGGAAGCAAATATGGAAATGTACATTTTTCAAAGAATTCAAAATGCAAATTACAGGTGTTGATAGAGGGGCACACAGTAGGTATAATTCCACAGTGGTGGAATTCAGTGGGTTTGCACAGTTCGGGAGACCTGATACCTAATTTTATGTTGAGATTGGGGAGCTAGTTTCTAAAATGACTCTACTTGTAATCAGAGTTCTCTCTAAGGTGAGTGCTTGGGCCCAATATGGAAATCAAAAATTTACATTCCTTACTCTTTTTTAACATTCATCTGAGCAAACAGTGTTTTCTAAGCTCCTGTAGTAATGTTCATTCCATCCATAGGAGAAAAAATAATTTGAGAAACAATTCTTGTCTGTTTTTAACAATTTTAAAGCACAAATAAGAAACACTTATTAAAAGCTCTTACATTTAAGAAAAAATGCAAGTGACATGCTTTAAACCAATTTCTGTTCCTAGTTCTTCACTCCTTTGTTAATACTGTTGGAGTCTCACATTCTGCAAAATCAGGAAAAAAAATTCTGGCTCAAACAATGTGGTTGAAATGGCTGTCAAGCTCTACTAAAAAAAAGTGGACAGAAATCCATGTGACTCATTTCTCTGGTTCATTGGTCTTCCCTCTATGAAGTCCAGAGATGACCCTTTGGATGGTCTATGGATTAGTCTTTTATACTTTTAACGTTTAAAATATTATCATATATCTATTGTTTTTTCCTGAATGAGGCATTAATACATTATAAATCATATCTAATTTTAAAGTATTCATAAACTCATTAATGTACTATGAAAAAATCATAGTTTCCATTAATTTAGAATAATATTTTTGATAGTGCCATATGATAGTGGATAGTAAACATGATCTTTGAGGGATTTTGTTCTGTTAGACTGGTTTGGGGACTCAAAAAATTTGAAAACTACCATTGTGGTGAATTTCCTCATTAATATCAGATCAACCATCACATCCCTTGCCATCCTCTCCTTTGGAAACTATTCTTTCTCCTCTCCTCTTATTTGATTTCTAGAATAGGAAGAGAGATCCAAGTAGGACTAGATTACTCTTTCCTTTCCATATCCAGTTTTTTATCTTTCTTTGTCAATAACCTTCCCTCCTTTGGAATCCATGAGAACTAATCATTCTCTCCTTAAATTGCTGTCATCATCTACTGACCTTCAGATAATTTTTCACAAATTCCTTACTGACTTTAATACCTGGCTGACATCATTTTCATGTTGATGTCTCTTCTAACAGTATGGTCCCATGATTTCTTAACTCCAATTCCTCTTCACTAAAACATTACAAATATCTTCGTCTCTCCCAATCTCTAGGAACTGATTTCATCTCTAAGATCCTTAATGTTAAAATTTCATACTCTGACTTCTTCTGCATCCTACTACCTCCTCTCCTCCCATGTCTCTTATTCCCCTCACTAAAACTGCTCTTTTCCCTTAAGATCTTCAGATTTTTGGACCTTCCCTTTCCCCTCCAGTCTATATGTTCCACTCTGATTTCATTTTCCTCTATTACCAGATTTGATTTCATTGTTTGCCACTTGAATAAAACACCGCCTTAAATTCTCTGTTTTCTCCTCTAGATTTTCTGCCATTTCAAATTTGTTAATTCTCATGGCCGAATAACCCTTACTATTGAATTCTCCTGTTTCTGCTAACACATTGCTGAGTATTCCTAGAAAAATTGAACAAATTTCATCTATTCTACATTTATGGAGCATAACCTCAGCTAGTGTCTCACTCTTCTATTACTTTCTATCTCATTATCCAAAGAGATTATCAGAATTGGAAGGAGCCTCTGAGGTCATTAACACACACCTAAACACCCCTGATCAAACCTTTGTTTAAAAAACCTACTACCTATTGAGGCAACCTATAGAGGTAATTTTGGATAAGCCTAATTGCTAAAGAATGTATTTACCTCAGAGAGTTGTAATAAAGAATCAAAAAGGATAGTTTATGAAATGTTTTATAAATCTCAAAGAATAATCTAAACATAATATAGTATCATAATTATTTATTAAGCCAAAATATACCATTTTGCAACTTCTAACCACTTTTCTTAGCTATCCTTCCTTGGCCAATCAAAATGAATATAATTACTGTCTACATCACAAATTTTCAAATTTTTAAATACATCTGTTGTGTTCTAAGTATTTTTTTCTCCTCAAATCTACAACTGCTCTCCATCCTCAGCACTTAGAGAAGACAGTTTATTTTCACACTTCAGTGAGAAAATTTTGACTATTCATTTGATTCTCTAAATTTTTTTTAAGATTTTTTTGCAAGGCAAATGGGGTTAAGTGGCTTGCCCCAGGCCACACAGCTAGGTAATTATTAAGTGTCTGAGACCAGATTTGAACCCAGGTACTCCTGACTCCAGGGCTGGTGCTTTATCCACTGCGCCACCTAGCCACCTCTGATTCCCTAAATTTTAAGAAACTTCTCAGGATCTCTTTCCTTCCCATCTTTCTGTTTCCCAATATTTTTCTAAGGCTTGATCCCACTTCTTCTGGTGTTCAAAGCACTTCATAAACTAACCCCCACCAACCTTTCCATTCTTCTTATACTTTATTCCCCACTTCATAATCCAGTGATATTGAACTTTTTGCTGTTCCACAAACAGGACATTCTATTTCTTGGTTCTTGGCATTTTCTTTGGTTGTTTCTTTATGCTTGGAATAGACTCTTTACTCATCACCACCTATCGCCTTCCCTGGCTTTCTTTAAGTTCCAACTAAAATCCCATTTATTTTAAGAAGACGTCTCCAGTCTCTCTTAATTCTAGTGCATTTCCTCTTTTAATTATTTCTTATTTATCTTGTACATAACTGTTTTGCTTTCCATCTTTCCCATTAGATTGTAAGCTCCTTTAGTGCAAGGACAGTTTTATCTTATCATAGGGCCCAGTATATACTAAGCATTTAATAAATTTTTATTGACTAATCATTGACAGACTTGCTTGAGAAATCATCTCTTCTCTTACACATATATCTTTAATCTCTCTAAACCTGTCAGCAGATATGCCCAGGTCTCTGAAATCCTTTTGAAAACCAAAAAAGAGGGGCATTTAGGTGGTACAGTGGCTAGAGCACCTGCCCTGGAGTCAGGAGTACCTGAGTTCAAATCCAACCTCAGACATTGAGTAATTACCTAGCTGTGTGGCCTTGGGCAAGTCATTTAACTCCATTGCCTTGCAAAAACCTTAAAAAAACAAACCCAAAAAGCCCTTCTGTTGATTTTTCTATCCCCATTCAACTAATATGTCATTTCTATTTTCCCTTTCAGTGCCACACTTTAAAAAAAAAGCTGACTATACTCTAATGCCTCTAATTCTCATGTATGCCACTCTTCCCTTTAACCTTATAATTTCCATTCTCCCATTTCTAACTATGCCCATACTTTGGATATTCTCTCCTCCCCTAATTTCTGTTCTGACCCTCTAAATATCTTTCTCTTCTTTTTCTGAGAATTAAAGGTACTTATTTCTCAAAGATCTGTTCTCAGTCCCCTTTAGTTTGCTCTCTGTTAATTCCATTCTCTTCTTTTTATTTCAACTATCATGTCAACATAAATGATATCTACATAGCTCTGTCTACAACTATAATAATTGAATTCCAAACCAGCATCTGGAATTGCCTACTATAGCAAAGATACTCCTGAATGTCCCACTAACATCTTAATCTCAACATGTCTAATACCAAGTCCCATTATTTTGTTATCATAGCTATTTGTGTATATTATATTTCTCTGTTTAACTACATTTTTTCATTAGTGCATTATATTGTCTTATCTAAACTTCCCTTCCCCCCCCCCAAATTCTACTATAAATAGCATTTAGTAAGGGTTTGAAGAAAAGTATGAATTATCTAAAAGAAATCATTTCTATTCAAGCTTTTCCCCCCATTTTAAAGTGTATGGCATGGAAAGGGGAGGTGTGGACAGTAAAATTAAAAGACAGGAATGCTGTTTGTTCAAAAAATTCAAATATTAACTCAAATTTTAGTCATCTAAATCTGATTAATGAATAAATTCATGTTTCTACTCAATGAGCTCTCTGTGACATGGAAAGCATAAGAAAAATAGAATTGAAGAATTTGAACTTAAGAAAATATGTACCTGTAATCATACTAAGAGCTGATAAGCATGCTAAGGCGGGGATGTCGAGGTTAAGGCTCTGTAAGTTTAAGGAAAAGTCTTTAATTGAGTCGAGCCATTCCCCAAATCCACGAAGGCACTGAAGTCTATGAAGCACAAGTCCATTGCAGAATACAAACTTATCTTCAGCTGTGTTAGATCTGAAATTCAAGATAATTCAGGAATATTTTACAAATATATATATCATTATAAAATATATGTCACTTAGAATCTTACATGATGTCCATCATATGCAAGTATTTATTTATGTTTAATAATAATAATAATATGCTTCTTACTCAGAAGAAGACTTCAACTTACGTGGTAGAAATTTTAAGTCTCTATTGAACTAGTACATTTGATTACATTTACAAAGTGCTTTTTTTACAACAATCTTGTGGGGGGTAGGTAGTTCAAATATCATTGTCCCTCTCCCCATTCTCACCACTCTATTTTTATTTTAGTTTTTTAGTTTTTTTCCCCCCAAGGCAATGGGGTTAGGTGGCTTGCCCAAGGCCACACAGCTAGGTAATTATTAAGTGCCTGATGTCGGATTTGAACTCAGGTACTCCTGACTCCAGGGTCGATGCTCTATCCACTGTGCCAGAAGAAACTGAGGAGTCAGAGAAGCATTGTAAGTTTGCCCAAAATCACCTAGCTGGTACAGTACTGTGATGCAAAGTCATATCTTTTAATTTCACATCCCAAAATCACAACAGTGTCTTGTATTGTCTTTAATGATTGCTAATGCCTCATGTCCAAACAGGATTAGGGTTGACCCAAAGACATAAAGAAAAAGAAAAATTTCACTCTACACTAAATATTTTGTAGGTATTTACTGAAAGATTATCTGTGAGACCTTTAGGTAAGTTATTTGACCTCTCTGAACCTCAGTTTCCTCATCTGTAAAACTAGGAGGTTCATCTAGATAGACCAACTCTGAGGAACAACAGTGATTGTACTGCCACTTATAAAAGATGATTCAAAAGCTGTAATTATAATAACTTCTTCTTGCTTCTTAAAAAGACCTCTAAGAATAAAGCTATCATGGCACAGATATTGAAAATATGTAAATATAGAAAATTGACTGTTAAAGTCAATATAAGTGCCACAATATGATCACATACTAGAAAATTGATTATAAAAATTCCTTTTCTTTCTATGCTTTTCACAGTTGTAAAGTCATGATCTATTTTTGCCCTTTTCTATTTACTATTGATATTTCTAATTTTGTCCTGTTCTTTTTTCTGATTTAAAAAATTGCCTTCATATTATAATCACAGTTGTCTCTTATATTTTAGCCATCTTTATATTATTCAAACTTTACTATTTCTTATGGTTTGAATCTGTAAATTAAAAAATATAGGGAATATATAAAAAGTACATAGCACCTACTATGTCAGACATTGTGCTAAGAGCTTTACAAATATTATCTCATTTGATGATTAGGAGAACTCCCAGTGTGGAAGTTTACTTCAAAATACAGATTTACAATTCTGTAAATTATGGTTGAATGCTACCTAGATCACTGCAAAGTCAACTGAACTATCTGTGGTTACAAAGCAAGCATATGTGGAAGGCAAAGCTTAAACCTGCCTCCCTGATTCCAAGGAATCCTAAGGTACTTAAAGAAGGTTTCCTGAGGATGCCTTTCACTTTTGTAATTGGTGGCCTCAGTTTAATTATTATTTGTGTGCTAACTCCCTTCATTTCTTAACATATTGGTTACTTTACTGCCTTTTTATCAATGGATATCTCCTATAGTGAAAAAAAGCAATAAAAAATTAGGAAACCTAATATCTGTGTAAACACTGGCAAATTATTTCCCTTCAGTTCTCTTGTTTGTAAAATGGGAATAGGATTATAGATTGAAAGTTGGAAAAAATATCAGAGATAATTTAATCCACTCCTTTTGTTTTACAGATGAAGAACTGGGACCAGGGAGGTAGTGACTTACCCAAATTAATATATAAGATTATACATATTATCTATAGTATTTTAACTCAGTTACTCTGACTCCAGATCCCGCATTATTTTAAGTATATGAATTGATCATAGAATGATGATAGACAAATAAAAGAAATCATTACCTGATGGAAAGTCTGAGTACAAACAGCTCTAAAAAGGCAGATTCTATTAGTAAAGTCTGATCTTCTTTAGGGAGATCTGTAAATCCTGGAATTTTTTCAGCCCAGCTCCTAGAAACATCTATAGAAGCTGTCAGAAGATTATAGAATTGTTGTACATGTTCTGCATCGGTGCCTGCCGCAGCCTGATCGCCGGAACAGTACTGGAATAAAAACCACAGATAGGAATGAAAATATCTGATGATTCATCATGAGAAAGACTTCCTGTAGAAACCAAATGACATCTGTTGAATGTAATGAGTGGAAAAATCTTCATTTTCATTCCCTCTTTAGGGACTCTGTTTGTGCCCTCTAGCTTCCTGCTCCCCTATAGAGGTGCAAGTCATCTGAATAAGAGTCCTGGTTAGTTAGGGAGTGAACCCAATAGCAGGCAGAGTCTTCCTACCACATGAAAAGACAATAAATTTAACAAAACAGTTTATGATAGGTCAACCAACAATGAGGGATTATTGTACTTTAAGATAAGTATGTACCAAATTTATTTATTCTCTTGGATTGGCTAGGGGGCAGAGTGGATACAGCCCTGGACTTGGAGTCAGGAAGATCTGAGTTCAAACGTCATTAGCCTTAGTAGCAGTGTGACTTGGGCAGATGACTTGATTTGTTTGTCTCAGTTTCCTCATCTGTAAATGAGAATAATAACAGAACTCATCTCTCAACTTTTATGAGGGTCATATAAAAACATATTTAAATTGCTTTGTGGACCTTAAAATATGCTATTATTATAAATTACAAGAATGATGGTGGTGGTAGCATTTGCATTTTCCTATCTTGTCCAGGCTGGAAATAAAAGGGTTACTTCCAGGCTTGGGCCCACTCTGACTGATATGGAAACTTCAACTGCTGTTTTTTTTCTGTATGAGTCAGTTCACCCTTTCTTAGGTTGGGGTTTATCATATTAGTGCTGAACTTAGTGTAAGCATCCAGTCAGTTTAGCCTACTGTAGCTCAGAACTACTCAGGTTCAAGAGATCCACCAATTTCAGCCTCTCTGGTAGCAGGGATTTACAGATTTGTGTCCTCTGCCTGATGATTACATTTATTATTTCAATTATTATATGTGATGTTATAGTTAAAGAATATTTATATTTACTAAACTCTTGAAAAAACCTAGTTTTATCAATACTTTTGTTTTAAGGGTTGGTAGTAAATATGTCATAATTAAATGATCTTCATTTTTAATAGAGTTCTATTTACCTTTTGGCTCATATTTTTCCCTTTCAAATCACATGCTACCCAGGGTTTTAGAATACAAGAATTCATATTCTAAGAATAGTATATGATACTACTCACCCATACAACTCTTCATTAATTCAACTCTTTTGTCAGAGGATAAAGTGTTATTATTGAGATATTTGCTTTGGAAGAGGGAAAATGAGTTACCCATTTCAATCATAAAATTGTGTCTTTTCCTTTTTTCAGGGATGAAAAAATTAACAGTGAGTAACTATATTGATGTCATTGCTCCCAAGAGTCCCCCAGTCCTACTAAACTGGGGCAGTAAAACTTTCCTGTCTATAGGGCTGTTTAATTTACAAATGGCAGCAACCAAAAGCTTAGAAAAGTTTCCCACAGTTTAGAATTAAAAGCTGATTGAAATGTATCAATTAAGATACACTCAAGCTTTTATCATCTCTGAGAAGCTCCCAAACTCTCTTGTTACTGTTGTCTTCTTATTCAAATTACTTTGTATTTATCTATGAAAATATTTTATTTTCTCAATAGAAATTGAATTTTTGAGGGTAGGGTGGTTTTTTTTTTGGTCTTTTTTTTTTTTAACCTTTATAACCCCAGCATCCATGCCTTGGACATGGGCTGGGTATTTAATGCATATCCACTGAATTGACTTCAATACCAGGCTGCTCAGAAACTTAATGAGAGCACACCTAAATATACAGAAACATTGTTCTTCAGTGGATATAAATGTGTAAGGGTGCTGAAAATGATCGTGCATGTCGCTAAGACTTACTCATATTTATATAACACTTTAAATGTTTGTAAGCACTCATCTCATTACAGCTTCAAAAAACTCTCTAGGATTGAAACTATAGGTATGATTCTAAACCTCAAAGAAGTTAAGTCACTAGCCTTTGGCTATACAGTCAATAAAAGTTACAAGCAGGATTAGATCCCAATCTTTGAATTCCAAGCCCAGAATTTTATCCAACATACATTTCACATCACATATGTACATTACACAAATAATATCCAGATACATGCATTTATGCACATGTTATGTATCTATATATCTACATATATACACACATATATTTCTCAATCTCAAATTAATTTTCTTTTTTTGAGATCTGCAATTATTCATGACTAGTCAATCATTTAAAATTGTAATAATTACATATAAGCTCATGCTAAATATTCAATACTTTAAGGTATTGCTAGCAATATAAAAGTTGATGTTTAAAAAATATAACATTTAAAAAGGCAGGGGAGAAGGAAAATTATTCAAACTTTTTTCTTGGATTGAAATCTATTTTAAAATTCGTACCCATTAAAATAAAGAATAGCCATTATAATTCATCTAATAATCTTTAAATAGTTTTCTGCCTCTGTAATTCCTCAGAAAAGGTCAAAGAACATGGGAAGTTCAAATGTGAAAACAGACTCATGAAATATTGTAATGAATTGTATTTACATTTGAAATCCTAGACTGACTGAAATCATCAGTACTTAGAGAAAAGGAGAAATGAGTGTTTTCCTTGAATTTAGCTCAAGAATTTTTTTTTTAATTAAAAATCTTGGCTCTTTTTAGATTGCATTAACAATTTGTAAAGACTTCTTAATTCAGAAACAAATACAGTGCTGGACTTTTCTTAGGAATTATTTTTCCCTTGCTCTTTGTTGTTCTGGTCTAAAACCATGGCAATTTCTCATTTTCTTAACAATCTTAGTTAACAATATAGTATTGATAATAATCACTAGTGGTCAATACCTAATGAATATAGCCCTCAAGTTAACCAAAATGAGAATAAGAATCTAACAATAAGAAATAACAATCAAAAACTACTTTACATTTTTATATCATATTAATAAAGTCATAAAAGTTAGAAGAAAGTAGAATTTAAATGTAAAATAAACAAGAATTTTGGAAAAACTAAAGACGTAGCCCATTAGTCTTATTAATATTGCTTCATTTAAAAAATAATCCTACAATTGTTTACTTAATAGCCGATATAAGGCAAGAAAATCAAATCTCTTGTCTTTCAACTTAGACTAGATATGTTAAAACAATCACATCTCTAAATATAATAAATATTATTTTTAAAGCAAATTAAGTTTTATATATATGTATGTATTTTATGTTCTTATCTAACCTACTTTATTTAAATCTATAAAGGATTATAAATTAATTACTGCATATGTTTAAAAACATTCCACAATTTTCATTTCTACTTCCAAAAAGGTTTTTAATTTTAATTATATTTAAATTTAAATTATACTTAAATATAAATTTATTATAATTATATTCAAACTTAATTTTAATTATATTTTTGTAGGATTCCTTCTATGGACAGAAAAGTTCACATTATGTGAATTTTAAGAATAGATTCTTCACACACACACACACACACACGCACACATACTACACTAAGTTTATTTAACAAAACATATGTTAAATGTATTGCTGACTTGATTCTAATATCTTTCTGACACATAATGGTAAATGCTGCTTTTGGCTGCCTTCTGCTGTACATTTCTTGTATGTGGGATCTATTACTACTAATCCACCCTGTCAGAAATCATCATAATCAGATGAAGAATATATGAAATGACCAACAAATGTGTACATAAACCACATTTTAAAAAGTTAGTAATTATATGCTTTCTGAACAATGAATATGTTATTAAATTAAAAATAATAGTGAAACAAAAAATGAAAAAACTGTAATCTAATATGACATGTTTTGGCTAAATAAAGATAAAACAACCTGAGTGTACTTTTCAAACAAAGGGGTTTAATTCAATCGTCAGAGTACTAGTCAGAAACCAAGAGCTCTTGAATTCCTATCTCTTTGGGACTTTAAGTAAAACTTCCCTGACTCTGTTTCCTAAGGCTTTGGGAAATATGCTCACTTACTAATCTGAAAGACTTTCATTTTGAAATATGAAGATTAAAACTTTAAAATGATTCAACCAACATATTTTTTATTTCTATTATTAACTTATTCAATGGCAGAAATCATAAGCTTTAAGGTACAGAATAGTTCAACTACTTGTTCATCTTTCTCTATGTCTTAGTTTAGCACCTGCCACACCTCAGGCACTTTAAAATGCTTGTTGACTTGTTTTATCATGGTTTAAACAAGACAAGAAAAATTATCTCAAGTATAACTTGCTGTTATTATGAATGGAAATCAACATAATTGAATAGAAATAATAGAATATGTTGATATTCTAAAAATCATTAAAAGACAGAAAAGCCATAATATAAGTGGATGTCATATCTCATTATAATGTATAGAAAATGAACAATATAGTTAGGTTAAATACAATAAAAAAGGTTAAGTAAAGTTTCATAGGTATATTACTTTGATTTAGTGGGACACAATTATGATTTATGTATGATAACAGAGCTATATTTTTTCAGAAGGAATGGATTAGCTATAAAAGTTAGCAGGATATTAATTTATTTCATTAAAATTTTTGTTGTAGGAATGTTTATGAGTCTAAAAATGAGAAGCATATTGGAAAGCATTTGGACAAGAATAAAAGGATACAACACAAATGATAATATGTATGTATATAAACCACAGTCTGCTTAACCAGATGGAACAACTGTATGATAACTTTCTGTTATAGGCCATGAAACTTATTTGAAGGTAAAATATAATTATATTTTTGAGTTTTGACTATATGGATATCTGCTTGGGGTTTTGTCCTGCTAAAATCAAAGTAACAGATAAATTCCTGAGACCTGGATAAAAACTTTATTATAAGAACCTAGAGTAAATGATAGGGAGAGCTACTATCCTGGATATGATTTGTATGTTCTAACAGGGAAAGTAGAAACAATAAGGAACCTTAAAAAATGATCAAATCATCTGAGATACTAGCCATAGCATGACTTTTATTTTAGACTCTATAGGAGGACATATGTCAAAGAATTCAAAGAGGAGAAAGGCAAGATCCTTTGAACTGAACCTTTAAAAGGGAAGTTGACTCAAGAAATATGAAGGGACTCTCCAAAAGGAAACTCTGATGTTGAAATTGCAAATGATCTTGATGAGAAAAAAAGGTGAGATCTTTTTGAGATGGTTACATAGATTCAAATTGTTAAGGTCAAATTTTAAAGACACAAAATATGGACCTTAATTGAGTATCTATATTTCAGACTTATATGAATACTGTTAGGAAGATTACTGAATGCTAAGAATGACCTGAGGCCAGTGAAATATTCTAACTTAAAAAAAAACACATTTAGTTAGTTGTATTGGAGGTCAAAAGAGTAAGAAATAAATAACCCAATTGTTTGGGAGTAGATAAGATGATGATAATAAGATGAAGACAGAGAGAGAACATGCTTCTGTTTCTTCTATTTAGGGCATCATCCTAGAAATATCTGAAAAGAAAAGATAGTGGCTTGGTCATGAATCAAGAGTAAGGGATAGAGAACAAATAGTCTAAGTTCTTCACTAGTACCCACAGACTGTTAGGTACCTAGAAGAAGATATTTTGTACATCAAATAGATCCCTCATAGGGCAATTTTATGGGAGAACATAGACCAAAGTCACACAGGATAATATTGTCATTTTGTACCATTGATAAGAACTTATATTTGTTGCAATAATTTCTTACCTAGGAGAGTGTTCTAAGAACCAGAAAGATAAACAAAACATTGCTAGAGGGAGACTGAGAACTAAAGTAAGTCAGGAGATGACAAGAAAGAGGTTGAATATCTTCAAGTTATCTCACCTAAGTGAATTACATCCCAGTGTACTGAGAGAATTTAGGAAAATGACTGCAGAACTGTGAGTGCTCTTTGAGAAATCCTAGAGAAAGGAAAAGGTGCCACAGACACAGAGCAACTAATTTTCACAAAGAGAAAGAAAATGAATTCTGTACTCTCTAGGTCAGTATATTTGATATTGATTCTTGGCTTAGTTCTAGGGTAAATTGTTACTTGTGTGTTTGGTGAGCATTGAGAAAAAGAAATACTGATCATTACTGGTCAGCATGAATTCATTTAAGAATAAGCCAAGTTGGACTAAGATGATTTCTTTTTTTAAATAAGATATTTGATTAATGAAATACTGTAGATACAGTGTCCCAAATGTTAGCAAAGGACTGGACAAAGCTAGTTATGATATTCTTGCAGATAAGATGACTAGATAGACTAGTTAGCGGGACTAGATCCAAAGAGTGTAAGTTAATGATCTGATGTTCAAGCTATAGAGAAATCTCTAGTGATATGTTATAGGATTTATTCCTTAAACCTCGTCTAATCTGTGTTGTTTCAATGACTTGAACAAAGGCATAAATATGCTATCTAGATTTGTGAAGGGCACAGAACTTGATGAGACTAGATGAGCTTTATTAGTTGGATGATAGAGCCAATATCTAAAAAAGGCTTTTGATAGATTGAAACAATAGATAAAATTTAATTAGATGAAATGTATCAGGAATAAATAAAGCCATATTACCAGACTCTACTTATAAATCTCAGTGGTGGAAAACTCTTTGGGCATGCTATGAAGGTGGGGGATCCTTAATCATACAGGAGTTGGACTAGATGACTTCTAAAGTCTGTGAACTCTCTGTGAAATTTCCAATTTAAAAATTAATCTGTGCAGACTTTCATTGGCATAACAATCAAGTATCATCTAGCAATATGTGATTGCCCATCTTTGGTACTTAAAACTTTACTTATAATGATACACTTTGCCAGTAAGTTACAAATTGGATGTGTGGAATTGCTGTAATAGAAAGATACCCTGTTTTTTTTTTACTTGAGGTCAAAGTTGTATTAAAAACTTACTCTGGAATAATCCAGGTCTCTGGGAGTTGAATCCGTTAAAGCTCGAACAAGGGCATTCATCACACTGATTGGTGGAGAAGGCGGTGAGGGCTGGGAAGGTTCCTGCTGTAAAGGGCTCTTTGGTTTGGAAGGCAGTCGACCTCTCCTTCCTTTTAGACTATCAGTACGGACAACTGATTTCAAAAAAATAAAAAATTTTGACCTTCAAAGGCATTCACAGATCATGAGAATCAAGACATATTTTAAAAGATTTTAAAAATCGTTCTTGTGATCTACTGAAGAACAAAGAATTCTAAATAATGTTTATTCCACAATGGAGAACTAGCTAAAAGAATCATTATATAAAGCATCTTCTATCTATAATTGATCATGAAATATTGATTAAAATCAGCTTTACAAAGATTGCCATATTTATTTACACCCATCAATTGACTTTAGAAAACTAGAACGACAATAGTTAAAAAATGTAAAAATATTTGTTAGTAACAATTATTTGGAAGTGCAAATATATCTAGAAATTTCACTACTAAAACATTAAAGCAGAAAAATTTTAATACTTTTAGAGTAAGTGGCTTTTATTAATAAAAAGAGCACAACTTTCTTACCTTCTTTAACCATGCCGACATTGAGACACTTCTGAAATCTACAGTATTGACATCGGTTTCGACGTCTTTTGTCTACTGGACAATTTTTATTTGCCAGGCAAACGTATTTTGCATTTTTCTGCACTGTTCTCTGACAAAATATAATATAGAGAGATAGTTAACTAATAGTTTCTTGAAAGAGCTAGGACCCGACAAGATGTATTTTAATTACAATGTGAAAAGTGACAGTGCAATTCGTATAATTAAATAAATTTAATTTCCTAACATGCTAGCCTGCAGGAAAAACAATTTTATTAGTGTTAGCTGCTGACAATGAAAATCATCTGGGCTTGTTGTGAAGCAAGTCCCAGGAGACAGTCAACTTTGAATGATAAAATAATATCTGAAATTACCAGGTCAATGCATCATACCTTTATGGATTAGATTATGTCCACTTGTAAAATCCCCTTAGGAACAATTTTCTTCTTGCTTTGTTCCCCCTGATTATTGTTGACCTTATTAGAATTCCTTATTAAAATTCTTTGGAATGCTCTTGATTTGCTAAGCTTATTGTGAGTTCAACATCATAGGAACTGTTATGTTAGCCATTGGAGGTAGAGTATAGAAAGAAGGCCAAATTAAGCATTTTTACCATAAAAATTTTAATCATTTTACATTACCCTTACTAATAATAGAAAACTACAATAAGATTTCAGATTTTAAGATGCAAATTAGCTAAAAATCCTTTACAAAATCCTTGTTTCAGTAGTTCATCTTGACATGGAGGTGCTGACTATGCCATTGCATTACTATCTTTGGCAGGTCTTACCAAACTAGAAAGGCTTCAGGTAGTCCTTACAAATGAATTTCATTACTATTAGCTTTATATTAGTTAAGTTAAATTTGGAAGGCTGACTAGAGCAAACTCGGGTAGACTGTCTGCCAAGGCAGGGATGAGTTTGTGATGAATTTCTTTGATATAAATACTCACAACATGATATGAAAGACTCTTTAAAGTATTTGAAGAAAAAATATTAGTGGAGATAAAGTGATTTAGTGACAAATAAATTTAAAAAATAAAATAAAATAAAAAAATAAATTTAAAAAAATCTCATAGACTCAGAGCAATATTTTAACTAAAACTTTTCTTACAATCAAGAATTTATAGAAAAATTCTAACAATATCATCTCAAATAACCAATTTATTGGTTATGTCACACTCAGCAGGCTTAGACAAAGAAGTATTATTTTTATCCAGAATCATAGTTCTTTTTGTATTCTGGATCTGTGATTTAATCAGTGTGAAAAATTTCCTGGTGTGCAAGTTCCTTTTACTCAGGCTATCTTAGAGTGTTGCCTATGGGCACTGAGATACCAAGGACAAGTCATGGTCACACAGCTAGTCTATGTCAGAGGGAGGACTTGAATTTAGGTTTTCCTGACTTCAAGGCCTGACCCTTTGTCCTTCTATACTTCTTTCTGACAATTTTACAAAACATAGCTTTGAAAATAAAACTCTTTCTACATTTAAAATAATATTAGCTTTAAAAGAAAGTTGTGTAAATTGATTAATTATTTATTATATAAGTATTCTGTCTAGAGTTACTTCACCCATCATTACATCACAATAACATTCTCAATATAATGTAATCAAGCTACTACAATAAACATAGATGCACCATTGCTCAGCTTGTGACTTATTGATAATATTTATTATAACAATATTTTTATGGAGCCAACTCTCTCCTGTAATATTGTTTCATCTATAATATCCTTCTTCTAACCAAGTTAAGAGTTAGACAAAGTCTATATTTAGAACAAAAATTTATAAATGATTACAAACCTAGTAGAAAAATGATTTGATACATCAGAGCAGTGTAGAAAGCAAAATCAGATAATATGGGATAAATAGCTTTCTTGTTGTCCATGAGCTTCTTTATGCTTTTTGATAACAAGTTCTACCAGGGTCTTTTAAAAGGAATGTCAATTTTTACCAAGTAACCTGTTTTTTGTTTCAGATATTTTACACTTCATTTAATAAGACTACTCAAATAAAACTTAAGTTCTAACAAGATAATTGTTAAATATACATGTCATAAATAATGTAAATTTCACCTACATAGGTGAATATTCTCAATATTAACAACTCTATCACATACATATGTGTGAATGAGGTAGTGGCATGTGAGTGTGTGTGTGTGTGTGTGTGTGTGTGTGTGTGTGTGTGTACTCTCTAGTTCCTTTTAATGATATTTTTAATAAAGCACTTATACTATAAAATAAACTGATTCTAGACTGGTAAATCTATTCAAAGTTACCAGAATCTAGAGGCTAAATGTTGTTTCTTAGAATGAAAATGTAGCCCTTGCTCCAATGACATATGCCAATTGAATTCCAATGGCATTTTGTTTCAAGTACCTTATACATTTTCTCTAATAGCCTAAAACATATCCTGCATTTATGTATGGCTGCAGAGTTTAAAGAGCAGGAAAGATCATTATGGTTCAATAATTGAATTCCCATCATTAACTGCACTTTATGTAACATTTTAAAAGAATTCACTTTAATGGCAGAATACTACTGGGTAAAAAATGTTTCCATTTTTTAAAATTAACTGGTTATTTTTGATTGACTTACTTATTTTTCCCCTTTTATGTGTAAATCCCCCCCCCCCCCCCCAAGTAAAATAGCTGGAACAAAAAGATGGCTATTCGTAGGACACAATGGAGATTTCTAACTTGGAATTTTATATTTAGGTTTCTCAGTCAACTTTCAATTATTCATGGTTGACTATATTTATGGCTTATCCAATGCCCTTCTTAATTTTCATTTTTCACCTGCTGCTCATCGTCTGGCCTTTTATTTGTTCTTTAGCAGTTCTACCCAGGAAAAGCATAAGATGAGAAAATCCAAGTCAAAGGCATACAATAGCTTAAAAAGAAGCTCTGACATTTTTTTAAGGTTTTTGTAAGGCAAATGGGGTTAAGTGGCTTGCCCAAGGCCACACAGCTAGGTAATTAAGTGTTTGAGACCGGATTTGAACCCAGGTACTCCTGAATCCTGGGCCGGTGCTTTATCCACTGCCACCTAGCTGCCCCCCAATTTTTGATAATAAAAAAGTTTTAAAGCAAATGGAACAAATGAAATTTCTGTATTAATTGTAGATTTCCTTTATCTATGTAATCTCTTTTGTCTGCTGACAATAATAAATTGTCAAGTTTACATCTATACTTATTCAAATCACTTTCCGTCCACTACTCTAATTCCAAGTTTTCATTCATTCACTTAACCTTTTCTCTTAACTTTACTCATTTCTCTCTCATCTTCGAAAAACAACAGTCAGCAAACATTGAGTGAATGTGTGGATTCGAATTTATATCTTGTAAAGATATATAGAAGGGAGATACAGAATCAGGTATGAACAGGGATGACTGTGGGCTTTGTTCAAGAGAAGGTGCAATAATTAAATGTTTATAAAGTCCATGAATGAATAGTTGAATGCAAGACTAAGAGGCTGAATGAGTCAGTTTCTCCTAAGGTCTAAACAAAATCCTAGATCGTAAGATATGCATCTTTACAAATGTATTCGGGCACCTGCCTCTCTTCATTACTAATTTACACCTGGGGAGTTACCTTAAGTACCAGAACTATGAAGATCACGAATAACAGATGCATGGGCTTGGATGCTAAATTTCTGGACAGTAGAATGGAAGGAGTCTAACCGTAGGGTGACTGGGGGAGAGAAGAAGAAGAAGAAAAGAGAACAGAGATGCTCACCTTGAAGAAACCCTTACAACCCTCGCAGGTGCGCACGCCGTAGTGTTGGCATGCTGCGTTGTCCCCACACACAGCACAAGTGCCCTCACCGGAGGAGGAGCTCCTACTGGGCGGTGAAGGGAGGCTGGTATTCTCTCCTAGCAGGCTGGACCCGGCTGAGGCGGCAGCAGAAGGTGTCAGACTCAGTTGGGGGAAAGGCAAGGGACCAGGTCTCTTGGTTATCGGCAGCCCAAAAGGGTGGCCTTCCATGGGGGCTGGCTGGCCCCTAGCAGCAGCCCGGTCCGCGGCTCCTAGTGGGAGGAGATCATCATAGCAGAGGTGGTGGCATCCCACTGGGGTGGGGGTGGGAGGGTGAGGTGGCGAGTGGATCGGAAGGAAGCGGGTTTTCATTGGGGCGTCCATCAGATGACTTGTCGGGAGGCAAGTCTGGGTGGCCTGCAGCTGGTGTGTCTCGTCCCACATGGGCGTCTGCTGCGTGGGGAAGCTGGGCGTGGTTGGGGTGGAAGGGGGAGAGGGCTTGAAGTACATGGAGGTACTGGGCATCACTTCCTCTTCTGAGGAGGAGGAAGCCGGTGGAATGGGCGAATGATAACTGTGGCCCCGGGAATCTTCCAGCTTGATCGGCAGAGGTCGGGAACCCGACGGCTGCATTTGGTACAGGCAAGAGGGTTTGCATTCATAACTCCCGGGATAACCCTCCATGAAGGTGCTGAAGCTGGGCAAGGAGGTGGTAGCTGTGGCTGTGATTTCAGCACTGCTTATGTCCATGTTCAGTTTGGTGTAGTCGGGGTTCATGATCTCTGGGGTGTACTCCGAGACATAGGCATATGTCTGTGCAGCATAACTAGAACCAGGAGGTGAAGGACTATATTGAGCTTGCACGCAGGGCATATCTGCAAAGAAGAAACAAAAAGCTCTCAGAAACAGATATGAAATCTCCCTAAACTAATTAATTAGCAAAGTTATTGCTGTCCCTCCCCCTTCAATCTGTAAAGAAGTCTCCCTCCCTTCTGCTCTATTCCAGAAGAGGTAGAAGCCGAAGCCTGTCGACTTTTGCAGCCACCTAAACCCAAACCTTCTCACTCCCTAGAAATTCCTGACTGGCTGTGCTGTGTCAAAGGGCATATTAGGCAGGCGATGCCCTCTGAAGCCAAGCCCCCAGCTTAAGCATAGTTAATGCCTGAGTCTTCTCTGACATCAGGGAGTCTGGTGTCACTGATTAAGACCCAGAAGGGTTTACTAGAAGACTACTGAAAATTAACTGCACTGGGGTCTTTGACAACCAAGACCATGAATGGACAACTGACAGACTAGTAAATGAGTACTTTGTTTTTTATGAGAAGGAAGAGACCACTTCATTCACCCAGGCACAAACCATTTGTCCATAAGAAACTGAGTTCATCAAAAAGCTGCCCAACATCAGACTTCGTCCCCATAGGGAACAGTGACACATTTATGAGTTAAGACAGAGGAAGTCAATCTGCTTTAGACTAATTTTTCTTCCTAATACTCCCCTTTCCAATAGTTTCACTGAGTGCAGAGTAGCTCTCCTCTGCATCCGGTCCCCCCCCCCCCCAAACCACCACCAACTTCAATCCTTTAGGCTAGGGGGATTGGAAAGTAGGCCCAGAAAATGGACTCTGGGCACTTTCCTCCATCTGCAAAGAGAAAATTCAGCAAATGAGACAATATGCCCATCCCAAGGATATTCTGTGCCTTAGATCATACATACATATAAACATACACATGCATATGATAAGTATATATATTTATACCTGACCTAAACCATATTTTGTGTGACTGAAACAATAAGCCTTTATCAAATTCCCATTCCTCTCCTCACTTAAATGAAGTAAGGGGGGGGGGGAGTGGATGGGCAGTGAGGGAGGAGGGAGGGAAGAGAATCTAAGCAGTACAGAATTAGGATCTATTTCCCTCTCAGTTTCAACCAAGACTGCTGAAACAGTTATTGGCACATAGTGTTCTTAGTTCTTAAAGATGTTCCTATGATGCAACTTTGAGTCACAAAATTTTATAAGCTTAGATAAATATAAATCTAAATAGCCCTTTGCTTTATGGTTTATATGAATGCAGCAACTTGAAATAACTTGTTTTACTTGAAAAAGGAAGGCCAGGTGGCAACAGATTCACATAAAAAAGAATGACAGACTAAAAAAAGTTATTTGCTTTTCCTTTGACAACCTTTTCTTACCCATATTTCCAAATCTCATTGATTTATTATCCTAGGAGAAGACATCTTTACTTCCAAAATGTAGAGAAGAGAGGATTGCTTGCCATCATTTGGGATCAAAAGACTGTTTTCCTTGCTGCTAGGATTGTTAAAATGAAATGAAAGACTAATAATCACTCTTTAATTGTTTTAAAGGAGAGAAAATAATTATAATACAAGGGAGGAATAGAGCCCTCTTTTTAAAAAAAAACCCAAATTAGACTATTAGACTATCCCATCTTCTATAAAACTTCTCTACTGTCCATTACATGACCTTTAATAACAAACTGGCTTTCAGTAGGGATAAATGGGATTCCCCTGGTTTTTAAAAATAAAATTTTTGTTATTATATTAAATGATGATGCCATACTCCTTAAAAGCAAAAAAAAGAGATGCCCCCTATATCTGTGACCAAAATGAGTATGTTAAAATCTAAGAATAACAAGTTGTGGGTTTGTCTGTGATTTTCTTGGGAAAAAAAAAAACAGGATTCATAAAAATGCATAGCTTAACCTAAAGCCCAGGTCCCGTTTCTAGGACATTCAAAACTTCACTATGAAAAAGGAAGCTTACTGCCAGCGACATGATCAGGCTACGAGATCTTGGTTAAGGTTAGCCTTCTCATAGATATCGGGCCAAAAGCCAAGAAAGAGTGACTTAACCATTCCATTCTGCAGTTATCTCCCTTCCCCATCCACCAGGGGAGGAAGAGTTTAGGGTAGGGAGGGCCTTGGGCAGCGGGGTTACCTGGAGGGAATCTTGTGCGCTGAATGATGGGGCTGGTGGTCTCTCCGGAGGAGGCTACAGACTGAGGCTGAGGAGGGGGTGTTGGGCCCAGCGGGGTGGCTGCTGTGAAGCTGCTGTGGTCGTCAGTAGTTCCAGTCTGAGAGCTGTCGCTGGGCTGGCGGCGCTCTTCCGAACTGGGTTCTGTTAGCGTTAGGCACCGCAGGGGAAGAGAGTAAAGTTCACAGTGAGACCAGCTGGGTCTTCAGCCGGACAATGAAACCAGTCAGATGCTAAGGAATCGACATTAAGAGTGACATCTTCCGACTTCGACGCTGCAGTGGTGTTGGGCTAGGTTTTTGTCTAGTTGGTTGGTTATTTGACAAGGGAAAAGAAAGGGGAAATGGGTAGGTACAGGGAAGAATGAAAATTCCGTGAACCATCAATATCCATAAGGACAGTAATAAGCCCTCGTTTTCCAGCTCTAAAGAGCAAACTAATACCTTTCTGGAGAGAAGGCACCTCGGAAAGAAGTAATAAAAGCAACTAAACTTACTGTATCCATACTGTCTATGTCTACATCAGGGCACTGCCTTTGAAAATCCGAAATCATTTCATCAACCAGAAACGCTCAATATTATTCAAAATCCCAACATTTCGGGGATACACATACATATGTTTGAAAGGAATGAACTGGTGGATCAATGAATGTAAATAGGCAGAATGAAGTCTATTTCTCTCTCTCCTGCCAAGGAATACAAATTTACAAGGTGGAGAGGAGGTGCACATTGTTCCTAACGAATGCAAGACTACTCCAGGGAATTGAGAAAAATCTTTGCCTTTTAGTCTAAATGCTAATAGATCTTCGGTTCTATGACCAGAGTTTAGCTTTCCAGGGGTATGGCAAACAAAAATAGAAGACAGTATCAATCAGATACTTGCAGACAACGAGACATCCTATGAATCTGTTCTTGAAGTCTACTTGTATGTTACCTAAGGCACCAATCCTTCAACCCCTCTTTCCTCTCGAATTCCCCTGGTCCACAATCCCGCATATATCCTTAGCGCATATTCCCCCCCCCCCCCCCCCCCCCGCCCCACGATCCACTAAGCTTTAACTCGGGGCTCCTCGGAGGTACCTACACCAAAATGAGCAGTGAAACTTTTCCAGAGCCAGCTTGGGTTCTTGGCTTGGCAAGCCACAACCTTCGACTTGCAGCGCCCCCTTCCACTGGACGAATTTAGGATTTCGCTTTTGAACTTGGAGCAAAAATTTCAATAGTTACATAATCTGCAGGGAGCTTCAGAAAACTTTCATTTCCTATTTAGAAGTGCGGGCACTGGATTGAGTCTGGGAAAGAAATATTTTGGCAGCGGGTTTAAACTTCATATTTCTGCGAAGCTGCGACCGCAACACTCAATGACTGGGAAAGTGGGGATTCCTCAGTTATCTCCCGCCCCTCCCGTACCCTCTGGTCCCTTTAGCATCTGGTAGACCGGAAGCCTTCAGGTCTGTTCCATGTGTAGGTGGTACCTCAACTCGTTTTGTATTGGACGCCTCACTTTTTCCTTATTTTTTATTATCTTTTGCTTATCTTTAGTATGATTTCTTAAAATCTCTCCTCCCCCTGCCGTGGACGAATCTCCGAGTGGTTTCTAACTCGGGAGACACTTTTTCAGCGCCGCTGTTCCAATTCCATTACCATTGAGTTTCACCTGGGTCTCATTTGGGGAGGTGTGCGGTTCATCTCTTTGCACCGAGGTTTTTGTTCCTTCTTGTTCCCGGGGTTAGTCCCCTAGTGAATGAGGTTGCTTTTCTCTCTAAGCTGAGCGCCCTAGGGCTCCTCTCCGCCCCCAAAGCCGCTGGTTACCTAGAAACACTCTCTGCGCCTTTAAACACGTAACATTCCTCCTGATTGCAACCGCCAGAGCCAGGAGCACAGAGCCTCGGGGGCTGTAAATTAGGAAGGAATAACCACTCCTGTCTAAGCGGCTTTCTTCTCCTTATTCAGACTCCAGTGACACCCCTGGGTTTTCCTCCCCTTTGCAACTTTTGGAAGAAACCATGAAACGCAGCATTGTGACTAGGGCACTTAATGGAGTTTCCAACCCTCATCTATTGGTGGACAGTAGGGAAAAGAATTGCTCGAAACATACTCCAGAGGCTGAGTGGGGGACAGGGGTGAGGTTGGTGAAAATGTAACCAAGGTGGAGGTTAGGGTCGATGTATTCTAAATATCTCATTAAACCATCATAACCTTAGCACTCTATTGTTAACAATTACATTTAAGCTAAGTTTCCGAGTCAGGCAGATATCATTTCTTCCATCTTTTGCTTTCTATGAAAAGTTTCATTGGCCCCAATATGGTTATTTCCTGATATACTTCAGTATTGGGGTATGTGTAAAAAGATTTCAGATAATTTACATCTACAACCTCTCTAATGACTTGAAACATTTATAAATGGCGTTCTTTGGAAATATTCCTGGAAAACTGAAAGAAAAATACACACTTACAAATCTGCACAGCAAACAAAACCTTTCCCCACACATCTGTAAGATGTGTCTTTTAGGAGGTACTTTTTAACGTTCCTCTAACTTCTCTCTACCGAGAACTTTCAGTCATTTAAAAAATGACTTTGTTCTGCTCCTTCAGGACCACGAGCTATTTCAATTAACAATGAAAAAAATGGAAAAAAAAACACCCCAAAGTCGTAATTTCTACATCAAACCAAGACTGAAAGAAGAGGAAAACCACACACACGTGCTGGGTCACTAAAGTTGGTAATTACAATTTATTACCTCCAAAAGGAAAAGAATAAATGTGAGAAGAGCTGATGCAGGGCAGACGTGCCTAGAGAAGCCCCCATCTCATTTCATTACAATATGCCACATTCCAACAATTACCACTCTGCTCCTCAGAGCAGCTTTTGTAGCTCCTGCAGTCGCTGCCCCCCGGTTATTTTCCTCTCTCAGCCCAAATCCAATCAACCTACCCTGTAGTTTCCATTAGGTACTACTAACTTGTATCAACAAAATCACCTATTTTCAAGCCTACTTAAAGAAGGAAAATTACTGCCATTCATCACTGGAGCTGCAGCTCCCGGCCGCCGCCGCCGCTGCCGCTGCCGCCGCCGCCGCCGCCGCCGCCGCCGCCGCCGCCGAGAGCATCATTTCCATGACAACAACCAGAGCCTGAAATACCCTGAATAATATCGCTGGAGTAGCGATTGCACAAATCCTGGTCCTCCTCTTTGTTAAGGAAAAAGCCTCTCCAGGAGGGGGAGAAAAAAATCACAGGAACTCCTAATGACCCAGCGGGACTCCTAGGGGGCAAAAGTTTCAGATTAGAGCCCTCTGGACTCCTTACCGAACGACTCACAGGTTGGGAAGCGAAGAGGAGAAAAGCATAAAAAGTTGTCAAAATCAGTAGCTACCAGAGAGCCCTCCGAGCAACTTTTAGCAACTCCCCTAAATAGCTCTGCGAATCTCATACGTACTTGGCTGCTGTGGCGGTTCCGTCTTTATATCGAGTTTATAGAGGACTGCCCCGAAATCTTCATGGGGGAGTAGTAGCCGAGGTCCCGGAAGGGCTGACTTGTACCAAGTGAGGAACTCCGGGAGGCTGCGGGCTCGCAGGAGATGCTGCGATCCCAACTCATGGGAAAGCACAGAGGAGGAGCTCCGCGGGCGCCCCGGCTCCTGCCGCTCCTGAGCCAGGGTATAAGGAATAAACCCAGGGAAAAAAGCAGCCACGCCGCTGCCGCCGCCGCCGCCGGAGCCGCCGCCGGAGCCGCCGCTATCCCCGCCGCCGCCGCCGCTGCTCCTGTCAGGGGTGACAATGTGAACCGGAGGCGGGGTTCGCCGGCGCGGCCGGGCGCCGCAGAGCTCTGTCGGAGAGGTGTGGGAGCGTGTTGGAGAGTCTGGAGTGTCTGTGCGCTGTGTGCTTCTGGGTGTGTGAGTGTGTGTGTGTGTGTCTGGGGATGAGTGTGTGGATGTGTCAGAGTGTGCGCGTTTGTGTGAGGAGAGGGAGAGGTGCTGCTCGCTGGGGGGAGGCAGGAGACTCTGCTCTCCCGGCTGCGCGCTCGCTTGCTCTCTCCGAACGTCATTTATGCCACAGGAGCCCTAGCGGCCTCTCCATAGAGCTCCTGGAATGCGAGACGTCAATGGTGACGCCATGGGACGCTCACGTCACCCTCCTCCTCCCCTCCCCTCACCCCGGCCGGTTCCGCGTGTGTGAGCAAGGGAGTGTGTGTGTGAGAGTGTGTGTGTGTGTGTGTGTGTGTTGTGTGTGAGCGCGCGCGCTCACGCGCGTGTTCTGGTCACTCGCTCTGTTTTACAATGGAAGCCGAGCACAGCTGTCTGTCACTCTGACAGACCCTAGTCGGTAGCTGCCAACCTCTGCAGCACACGTTCGCTTCTTGGACTCTTGTCTGGAGACTGCTCATCCCTGCTTCTAGGCAGACTGTCAGAGCAAGTTGCTTGGGTTGGGACGGAACGGGAGTAAAGAAGACGTGCTGGCACGGCTCCAAGTCTGCTCAGAGTGTCCAGGAAGCCTGGATGAAAAGAACAGTGCTTCATAAAGTGAAGAATTTGCCATCCAGGGTCACTGAATCATCTACCTAGCAGTGGATGCCTAGGAGTTGGTCATTATAGCCAAATGCCCCTTTTGCATGCAGTGAGACTTCGCTCTTCTCATGTAATGTCTTGCCAAAGTTGCTTACTTTTATCCAGCCCTCTGCAAAGAAGGTTAATTAGCAATCTTCCCTCCAGACTCTGGTGCGTATTTTGCACAGTATATGAGGGTTTTTACTGTCAGAGTGAAGCTTGATTCATTACATTTACGTTACTGTTTGTCTAGCTGGGAGCATTAAAATCATTGAAAACACAAACACAGAACACGTATGATTTATCTGAACTGGCCTCTTGTTTCAAACACACAAAACACCAAAACTGAACCCTAGCTAGCTAGCACTTTTACTTTTTTTTTTTTTGCATATTGGAAACGGGTTTCTTCCGCGTGTTCCCAAATGAAAGCAATACGATTTATAGCATCAGTTCCTTGTTTGAGAATTTGGTACGAATACATTTGTCCCACTGTGTTAATGGAATTACGTGCCAATAGCTATTTGAATGTGAGACGCTTCCCTCCATTCTCACTCCCTGGAAATTGTGTTTTGAGGGTGAATTTCTCGCTGAGAAAAATACAACAAATGTTCCAAGACTGGACGCCGGCTGCTGAGTGTTCAAAACCACCGTTTTTTTTTTTTTTGTTTGTTTTGTTTTTTTGGACCAAATGCTGAGGAGCGTGGTTGTCTAGGTAAGTTTGTAGAACCAATATGCAGCCCCATGGTGAGACCGGATATAGTTCTTTCTTAGTCTTAGAGTGATAAGGGAACTGGCTGCCTTATTCCACGGCGGGACTCCTTCGAAGAAGGTTCGGGAATGTAGCGTCCAGAGGACATATATGTGGCTGGGTGCACCCATGCGTGCCTGTGCGCGTGTGTGTGGATGTGCGTTTCTGTGTCTCTGCGCCGCCCTGCCAGCCTCTTCTGCCTTCTCCCAAGCGGGAGGGCGCCCAGTGTGGGAGAGCTCGGAAGGTGGCCCAGGACGGAGGAACACCGCCCTCTTCTCCGCTGCTACCCATCCAGGAACTGGTGGAGGGCGCTGCTACATTGTATCTATTCAAAGGGAGCCGGACCCAGAGCAGCGCGGCGCTGACGCACGGGAGGCGCGTGATTGACGCAGGAGAGGTTTCTAAATTTAGCGGTTGGCCCGGGCCCTGCCGCCGCCGCGCGCCGGAGATAGCGGAGTGGGTTCCCCTCCGTCACCCCCTCCCTGCGGCTCCCTCCTCCCGTGCTCCATTCAGGCGCGGGCCGGGCTGCGATCCGGCCCGACCAAATATAGCCGTGGCCAGCTATTTTTAGACCCGCGGGCCCCGGCGCGCGCTCCCGGCTCCTCCCCCGCCCGGGCCCGGGCACTCCCGGAGAGGACCCGCAGGGAGGGGGCGCCCTGACCCCGGCCCTGAAGGCCCTCGCGGCCTCCGGGCGGGGGGGGGGGGCGGGCACAGGCGCGCGCCATTTTTGTCAGCTCGGCCCCCGTCCGCGCACACAGACACACGTACGCGGTCGGGGGGGGCGCGGAGGTGGCAGAGAGGGACCGGGGGCCGCGGAGGGGGAGGGGCGGGGCGGGGCTCGGAGGTGGCCGCGCGTGGGGCGGAGCCCGGGCTGCCTGATCGTCTGGGGATACCCCCTGGCCGGACGTCACGGAGGAGCCGAGGAGGTGGCGGCGGAGGCCCCGGGGCTCATCCTGCCCTGACATCACGGGGGCGGCGGCGGCCCGGCGGCCGCGCCTCCTCCGGCGCTCCCCCTTTCCCTTCTCCCCGGTTGAGTAACCGCTTTGTTCACTGAAAATACCATGACGGGCCGGCTCGATCACTAACCAGCCCCAGACCTCAAAGAGAGCCCGGGAGGCCGCCGGGCAGGAGCCGGAGACTCCCCCACGCAGGCTCTGATGCTCTCGGGTGGGTGGATGTGTGCAGGGACAGCTGACACTTTCCATGTAGCTCTTCTTCCCTAACTGCACCCCAAAGAGGTTTAAAAATACTCTTATTTCCGCGGCGTAATGTCATCATGTGTATTCCACTGCCCTCCTCCCCTTTCAAAGGACCGACATGCCTTTCTGAAAAAAAAAAAACCGTGCGTGAAGAAATCCCAAAATAATGTGTAAGAGTCTTGCGGAAAAGAGCCTTCAACTGATTTATCAAATGGCAGAAGTTTTCGGAAGTTACCCATACAAATTAGTAGAGAAAAATAGAGTTTTCTAGGTGTAAGGGGCCCTAGAGAGCATGGAATCAGATGGTTTTATTTTAATTGAATTTAAAATTAAGTATTTACAGCCCTTTGTTGTACAGGAAATGGCAATTGATAGGTTCTTCATATGCTCTCTCTCCCCTTGCTGTTGTGTCAAACACATTCACAGGGTGATCACATCGTTACTGCCAGACTGGATTCCAATCTAGTTTTCACTGGAACACCCCAGTTTTCTTTCAGGTTTCTTTTTTTTTTTTTTGCAAGACAAAAGGGGTTAAGTGTCTTGCCCAAGGCCACCCAGCTAGGTAATTATTAAGTGTCTGAGGCTGGATTTGAACTCAGGTACTCCTGACTCCAGGGATCGTGCTCTATCCACTGCCCCACCTAGCCATCCCTCCCAGTTTTCTTTCAAATAGGAAAAAAAAATCCTTGCATACCCAGGGTGTCAATCCAATTTTTATTGTCATTTTTCATATGATTGCATCCTTAATACTCTAATATTTCTATAAGCTCCTTCACTTATGTTTTCAAAACTGTGTATTTACCACTTATCTCTTGACATTTTTCCTAGCATAAGCAGCTCAAGGTAACATTTTCTCTCTGGGTGGTTGTGCCACTTCCTTTTATAAGATGACGGTACTTGTTTTATGCTCTCTATATCTATAGTTCATCAGGTTACTTATTTTGCTTCATGACTCTTCTTCAATTGGTGTTACTTGTCTGACCCAGTTCATCAAATTAACATCTTAGCTTCTGGTGCTGCTTAAAAGTAAACCTAGCTACAAATGCGAGACTCTAGTAATCGTTAAGTGGGATCTGCAGCATTCAATTTTGGAGTATAGATAGCAATGGAATTAAGATTGTTTACAAATTACTATTTCATTTGAGTCTCTTATCTTTGATTCTATGTACTCCTAAAATCGTGTAGTGCCCAGTTGTTTGAACTTTAGACATTGTCAGCATTTATTAAGTGTGCAGAAGAGGGGAAGATTAAATAAAGCAAATTCTGCCATTCCCAGGATGCACAACTTGGTAAGGGAGAAGAAACATTTGAAAAAGGGGCTGTGATACAAACTGCTGCTAAATAAGCATATGGAGAGATTCCCATCTAGTTTCATGTGAACATTTAGGAGGAGAAAGTAATTTATGAAGCAGGAGGGAGGACCATTTCTTTCACAAAGGAGTTTGCATTTGATTGGCCTTAAGGGACAGAAAGACTTTTACTAAGATGGAATTTTAATGAAAACATTCTCAGTTATCAGGATGGTATGGTCTAGAGTTTGGAGAGTTTGGGATGAGTCTGAGGAATGGGGAGTTTTAACTGGATTAATTCTATTCCACTTCCGTTTCCCTCTTCCAAAGACCAAAATTTAAAAATATCTTATAATTGGAAATGTTGTGATGTAGAAATGCTTAAACAGTATACAAATCTTGAGGGAAAAGATCTTTCTTTTAAAAAAGGAAGGCCTTGAATTGTTAGGTTAAGATGTTTGAACTTAGTTCAATAGGAAACCAGAGAAGGATTTTTTAGCAGAGGGGTAATATAATTATTACTCACATTTTTATAGGACTTTATTTAAGATTTGTCATAACCCTGTGAGATTAGATCTGTGCATGAAGCTATGTGAAATGAACATAAATTCTTTGTTGATTATTTCCAGTAAACATCTGTTTTATGCTTTTTAAAAGTGGATTTATCAGTAACATGTATATATATATATCCAGTTTTATATTATATAGATATATTATAAATAAATATATTTATTCTGTATCTAAATGCATACTGAATTATGTACTCTGATTAAAACAAGCATAAGCATAGAAACTGGACCTGTAATTTCATAGAACTCTCAGCTGAGGAAACTGCTATTACAAATTGTATGCAACTTCAAAATCTTAAAAGAATTGCCTAGAGCAGTGGTGCTGAACTCACAGATCCCCGTGGAACCAAATTTTAACATTTTTCCTTTATATCATATTGTCTTTTAATTACATTTTAATCAGGTTTCAGCAGTTTGACACCCCTGACCTTAGAACAGTGAGAAGTTAAGTCCTACAGCCTGTAGGTATTAAGAAATGGGACTTGATCCAAGGTCTTTTTGGCTTCAGGGCCAACTCTATCCACAATGACAATGCTTCCTCTCCAGTGAAGTATACATATACATATATATATACATATATATGTATATATATATATACATATATATGTATATGTATATATATATAGTGAAATATTTTTTTAAAAATAGGACATGTTCTATAATGAATATTTGTATATAATGACGTTTTGAAAATTAATAATATATATTTTACAAAATTTGCTGATTACTTCCCCCATTTAGATATTTAAATAATTTCTTTGCATAGTAAAACAATTTTATATATTAAAATGTTCATTGTATGATATTCAACAGAGCAAGACTATCTAAATTGGTGAAATATTGAAACTATAGCTGCTTCAACAAACATTTCTGCCTTGGTCAGCATAGAGAAAGCAAAAGAAGCAATTGTGATCATCAATTTTGAGAACTAACTTACACTACTCTTTAAAAACTCTATATTATACTTTTATAGATTCAATAGATAAATGGTACCTTCCACTTTGCTTTGGTTTTGTAGGCCAGGCTTACAATAAGAGAGTTTTTCTTTTCCTGAGAAAAGAAAATAAGGCCTGGAGAAGGTAATTTTGTTTAAGTTGGTACTTATTTTAATAAAAATGAATTTTGAAATTGCTATTTTGATATAGCAGCGATGAAAAATTGCTTTGCTATACATCAAGATCTAGAAGTGATTGTAGAGCTCATGTAGTTCAGTTACAGATACTAAAATTGAGCCCCAGAGGATTTAAGTGCCTTGCCTTATATCACACTAAATATTAAGTAATGGAAAAAGAATTGAAACTGGAGTGTTCTGACTCCAAATCTATCACTCTTTCCATTATACTACATGACTTTTGTTGATAATGGTGAATCTGTAGAGAGGGAAGTTTCTTTGATGAAGAAAATGGTCTGGATAAAAAAAAGGTAGTCCAATATGACTTCATCTTTCTTTGATATCCTTTATCCCTAAATGTCTGTTAATCTCAAAAACCAGTTATTTTGGACTTCATTTTATAGTTAGTTTCCTGTGTACATGTATATGGTTTGTAGTTACCTATGTACATGTGTACATATACATGTATATAAATTAATATGTATTTGAAGATCAAAATGGGGAAGGAGAAACTGTTTCAAGAGAGGATTTTTCTAGTATTACTGTATCTATATAGTCTAAAACAGAGATGTTAAATTTCCAATGATCCACAAAACTTTTAAGTATAGTCTGAAACAAATTAAAATGTAATTAGAATGTGTTTAACAAAATAAATGAAAATACAATATGATATAGATAATGTTAATTTGTAGCTTTCTAAGTCAATATACTGCTGTTTATATTTGAGCTTGATACCATTGATTTAACACACACTTTTTTGTTATACTATTACATGACCTTTACCCTGTAAAACATATATATATCTTAATAACTTCAACAGTCTTGCACTTTATAATTTTTCAAATCAATCTAATTATACCTGTTACATTTTGAAAAATTAAATATGATTTTTCTTCACCCAGACTTTTGATTTTCTTATACTGAGTCTCCCCTCCTTTTTTTTTATCCCCACATAACTTGAAATGTGTTCAGTGAGCTAGGGATGATTAATTACCTGTAAATTTTCTGTTTTTATCTCAGGACTTAATAAAATCTAGAGCCACAAATTTTGTGTTCAAATAATTGTATGTACAGATTCTTGAATTTCACATTCCTTTTTTTTTTTAAGGTTTTTTGTAATGCAAACGGGGTTAAGTGGCTTGCCCAAGGCCACACAGCTAGGTAATTATTAAGTGACTGAGACCGGATTTGAACCCAGGTACTCCTGACTCTAGGGCCGGTGCTCTATCCACTATGCCACCTAGCTGCCCCCTCACAGTCCTTTTAAAACCAACAGTGGCAAGTAGGACAAAGATCTTGGGGATGTAATTATTCTTTGGAATTTTAGTAAAGAGATTTTTTGATGACCAAGAACATTAAGATCTGAAAAATTGGAATTGTTTATTGACATTTCTGTAACATGCTAAAGAAACAGAAATGATTAAAGCAGCTTGATAAAATGAAGTGTTATTATCGATTGTTATTATGTTATCAAGAATTGATAACAATATCATTATGAAATAATGTTTTCCTTTTTAATAAGTAATAGCTAAGAAGGGATAGAGCCAGAGCTGAACAAGACCTCAGAGGCCAGCTTGTTCTACCACTTCTTTTTTGAGATGAGAAAACTGACACTTGGAAGTTAAATGATTTTCCCAGTGTCATAGAGGTAATTTAAACCAGATCTTCTGATTTCAGAGCCAATGTTCTTTCCACTGATGACAGAGATTTTCTAGAATGCTTTAAATGCAAAACAAGAATTTGAACTTTACATAATAGGTAATGGGAAACCACTAAAAGACATAATGTAATTAGTTGATTGATTAATTAAGGAATCTGTCTTTTTCAAAGCAGGTAAAGATTTGATTGGAACTGTAGGTTAGAAAAATTGACCTAACTATTGGATATTTTAAAGAGGGGAGCTATTGCATTGAAACTATTGTGATAGTCAAACTGTGAGAGGTAGAGGAGTCCTGAAGTAGAATAATGATTGTAGGAATAGAAAGGAAGAGATATATGAGAGATTTCAAAGGCAGATTCAACAAGGCTTACTGACTAGAGAAGGCATGAATGATTAAGGGACAAAGATAATTCTCAGAGGATAGTAATACTATCAACAGAAATGAAGTCGAGAGGAAAAACTAATTTTGAACAAGTTTTGTATATTACTTTTGAAGTTATCAGTGGGATAGTGTGGGACAGATATACAGTAGACAATTAGAAATAGCACATTAGAGCAATGATCTCCTTGGGGTTAGCAGAGTTATTATAAGGATTCACAAATTAACATTTAATTCATGTCAATAAAGAGTAAGTGCTTCTTGAGGGCAGGACTGTTTAATTTTTATTTTTCTATACCTAGCTCCTACCTTGGACATAGTAGGGCACAATAAATACCAGCTGAATTTAATTGTTTACCATGAGCAAGGCAAACTAAACATTTTCTTCTCTCATAATATGTATTACACTGGAGATTTATGGCATGCACAGAGATAAAGAAATACAGGAAAGGCGGCTAGGTGGCACAGTGGATAGAGCACCGGCCCTGTAGTCAGGAGGACCTGAATTCAAATGTGACCTCAGACACTTAATAATTACCTAGCTGTGTGGCCTTGGGCAAGCCACTTACCCCATTTGCCTTGCAAAAACTAGAAAAAAAAAAGAAAGGGAAATTTGAGAATGGAGACTACTAATTGAGATTTTTTTTTTGCAAGGCAATAGGGTTAAGTGGCTTGCCCAAGGCCACACAGCTAGGTAATTATTAAGTGTCTGAGGCTGGATTTGAACTCAGGTACTCCTGACTCCAGGGTTGGTACTCTATCCATTGTACTACCTAGCTGCCCCACTAATTGAAATTTTAAAAAAGCCTTCATGAAGGAGGCAACATCTGATCTGAATCTTGAATGAAGATAAGATTGGTATATCTGTTCATATGAGAAGAGAAATGTGACATAGGCGTGGAATTTGGATGGTGGCTTATATGAATGCACAGGGATGTCATATAAAATATCAAGTTTGTGGAGCAGTTACATGTGTTTAGAATCTAAATAACTGTACTGTAAATATTGTATAAGTAGTAGTTCTCTATATGTTAATAAAAATATGTATTATATAATATTAATAAAATAAAATTTCACTAAAAGTATTACAGAATTTATAGTAGCTTTTTGTCATTGTATATCTTCTCAATCAGTAGATAATGACAGTAAAATTATTATTATGTAGTGGGTCTCCATATATATATATGAAAAATTGGAAACTGCTGCATTAGAGTTAGAGATTAAGATAACAGAAAAATATTGTAAAAGCATTCACACAGAGGATAGTTGAAACCAGATAACTAGATGAAGTTGCTAAAGGAGAATAATATAGTCTGAGTAAAAGTAGGTCGAGGACAGAAATTTAGAGAATGATTCTCTTGTGGTTGCAGGAAGAAGACACAGGTAGTAGAGACAAAGTGAGTAGTCGGAAATAAGAGGAAAATATAGTGCAAGGTAATAGACCCAAGGGAGAAGTCAAAGGTTATGACTGACAAAAGGCAATTAGGAAATTATTGGTGAACTTTGGAACAATGATTTTAGCACAGTGGTAGTGATAAAAGAATGAAAACAGTAAAGGTATGGGTGCATCATTAGGTATCTAGTATAGAATTAGAGAAGTCATATAGAGGAAGGTAAGATAAAAGGGTGTAAATAACTTCAATACTATAGAAAACATCAGAGTAATTGCATTATTTTCCTAGGAAGATAGCTTAGTTTTCTTTTCAGATTTTGTTTGTTTGTAACACTGAATCCCTCCTAGTTTGGTCATAGGTAGAGCTCAGAGATGAAGCAAATGGCTTAAAAATATGAATGGTCTACTTGAAATGTTGGTGGGGTGGGACTGGAGGTGGGACTGGAGATAGGCAGAAGTTGTACCATATCAGTCATTTAATTCCCAGAATTACGGTAAAAGTCGGAGACAAAGATAAGTCAAAGGTTAAAATCTTTTCTGTCAGTTCAATGGTCTATAACTGAGCCAGAGACTGTTAATAACATCAGTCAAAACCAATCTACTGGATTTTTCTTGAAGTTGACTAAGACTACAATAAAGTTAATGGAGCTAGTTGATACAAAGGAGTCCAGAGCTATCTATCTCCTAACAAGATTGTACCATTTGACCTTGTTGACTGAAATGTCATCAAGAATTTTAAGTGGGAATAATGTTCAACTCAGTGGTAGCTGATATAATTTAGATTTATTTGTACATTTATTACTGTTTCTCAGACTCCTCTATTCTGTTCCATTCAATGTAACCTTTAGGGTTTGAGTAAAGCCAAACTTTGAAAACTTATGAAAAAATTTATTGTATATCATTCTATGACATGAAGTTAAAAATTTAACATTTCAATAAAATAAATGTGGTTTGAATGTTGATATGTGCAAATGTAACTAGATATACTATGTATTCTGCTGTATGATAAGACAATAAATAGCAAAATTTCAATTAGGATATATGTAGCTGAGCTAAATAAGTGGGTATTCTCAAAAGCAGTAGAGACTAGTGAGGTATAAACTGTATTTATATATCCAGTGTTTAGCTTATTGCCTTGCACATAATAAATGCTTTTTAGATTTTTGATTGAGATATATTGAGAATTTGAATTAGAAACTGAGCCACTACCATGTGGAATTATTTCAAGATTAGATACATAATAAGTTTGGAACACTTTATTGTCATAATGAAAACAATGATATTTTGTTTCAAGTTTTATGGCAGTCACAAAAAAGTATATCTCCAGATATACTTACTCCCTGCAAGTTGGAGCATCATCATATTACTGTCACATTTGCTAAGTTATCAGAATGCATATTTACATGGGAACTGGGTAGCAGTAAAAATGAAGTCTTCTTTCCATTCTCTGATCTTATGATAATAGATTTTTATTTGGTGATGTTGGTTAGGGGAAGGAGGGACACTTGACATTCTATGTATGCTAGAATACTATGAATGCTTAAGATATTGCATTGAATTATTTTTTACTGTACTTTTATGAGAAATGTATGTCAGCTTACTATATTTCAGAAAATGAATAGAAGCTGATAGTGAGAAATTTTAACATTTAAATCTTTTAACTACCACAATATTTTTTTTAACATTTTCTATCATAAATATATTGACTTCTACATTGAAATGCCATATTTTAGTGAAATGCAACCATAACAATAACAGTAATAGTTATATAGGGCAGCTAGGTGGCACAGTATATAGAGGGCCAGGGCTAGAATTGGAAGACTCTTCATTTTCCTGAATTCAAATCCAGCCTCAGACACTTAGAAGGTGTGACTTTTTTTTAGTTAGTTTTTTTTTTTTTTTTTAAGGCAAACGGGGTTAAGTGGCCTGCCCAAGGCCACACAGCTAGGTAATTATTAAGTGTCTGAGGTCAGATTTGAACCCAGGTACTCCTGACTCCAGGGCTGGTGCTTTATTCGCTACGCCACCTAGCTGCCCCTAGAAGGTGTGACTTTGAGAAAGTCATTTAACCTTCTTTGCTTCAGTTCCCTCATCTATAAAATGAACTAAAGAGGTATCTTTACCAAGAAAACTCCCAAAGAGGACATGAAGAGTTAGACACAACTGAACAAGAACAAGTGCTTTAAGATTTACAGAATTCTTTTTAAATATCTTATTTTATCCACATAACAACCTAGAGACTTAGATATTATTCTCATTATTCAGATGAAGAAACTCAGGCAGATTAAGTGACTTGCCTAGGGTCACATGGTTAGTAAATACCCGGGGCTGGATTTGAACTTGGATTTTTTGATCTCCAGATCTGTGCCATCTAACTGCCTCTTCTTTATCTCCTATTTATAGGAATGCATGTGTCTCAGTTGAAGAACTCATATTAGTTAGTATTTGAATAGATAGAGAATGTTAGTTAATTCAGATTCTTTTCTAATGTCATGAAATTGTTTTTTTTTTAGCATATTGGTCTTGGTAGCTGTTATAAAATTTCTCATGCTGATTAACTTTAATTTATAGCTCAATAATAAATATCTCATTTGGGATATTTGCTTGACTATATTAGAAATGCCCACATGATGGCTAGGTGGTGCAGTGGATAGAGCACCGGCTCTGGAGTCAGGAGTACCTGAGTTCAAATCTGGCCTCAGACACTTAATAATTACCTAGCTGTGTGGCCTTGGGCAGGCCACTTAACCCCATTGCCTAGCAAAAACCTAAAAAAAAAAAAAAAAAAAAAAGAAATGCCCACATGAGACTTATACATTTCAGACTCATAGAATTAGATTAGAGATAGAAGGGACCTTGAAGATTTTATGGCCTAGCTCATTTACCTTATACAGGAATCTTCATTATGATTTAATATTCATATGAATCTATGATCTTTTACATTTGGAAGTTCCCTCTAATGATGCTGATTGAATCCCTAACCATACTGTATGATCCTAATACATATCCTCTCAAAAGTTTATCAAAATTCCTTGATTTCTTTTGATATCACTAGTTGAACACTATGGTTATCCTCTTGTAATCTTTTGCTTTTGATGTGTTTCTAGCCCATTATCTCTTTCCTGTTAGGCAAGTTTTTGAGAACATTTTTTACTCTTATTTATGTGTTGCAGTCTGTTCCCACCTACCATGCATCTTTCCATTGTCTGCCATGTAATGTTTATTGTTCTTCAGATGCAGTGTAATTCTAGATCTTGCTGCTATACAGCAGCGATGGTGAAATGCTTGTACTGGAAAACCCTTTTCTCACTTTTATTCTCTTTGGTGTCATTTATATCTATTATTATCTGTGCCTCAGGTACTCTGATATTAGGATCAAAGTGTGGTGCTTCCATTATCCTTGATGGAAAAAAAAGAATTTGTTATAATAATTTTTTGAAATTTCTTCCATTTCATCCAAATGTAGGTTTCCTTCTTTTCTTTTTTTTTTTATATCTTTGGGTAACTTTGGGATAATTTTGCTTACTTTTCCATATTACCAAGTTTTCTGTAGACTGTTTTTACCCTCCACTGCTTCTCTTTGCTTTATAAAGTGATAGTAGTCATAATTGTTTTTTATTTTCACTTATCCTTAAGATTTTACAGATAAATTGATATTATAACCTAGAATTACCTTCTGCAGTCAGTTCTATTTAGCAAGTAAATCAAATATTTGCTGACTAATGTGCTTCCTAGGCTCTTTTGTTATTCCTATAATAGCAAAAAATTTAGGTATATTTGTATTCATTTAATTTCTGAAATTATTATAGTTGGTTTCAATGTCATTTTTATTGTCCATTTCTTATTTTTGATTTTAATAAATCTTCTTAATTATGTACTATATCTTTTTCTTGTTAATCTTTTTTCCCAATAAATTCTGATCTTAACTCTGAATTATTTAGCTGTTCTCAGCTATGCAATGATCCAAGACAATCTCAAAGGACCAATGATGAAGCCTTCTAACTGCCCCCAGAGACAGAACTGATATTGATTGAATACAGACTGAAGCATGCTTTTAATTTTTTTCTTTTATTCAAGTCTTCTTATACAAAATGACTAATATGGAAATGTTTTATATAATTATACATGTATAACTTGAATCTGGTTGCTTACTGTCTATGGGAGGCAGACAGGGATAGAATTTGGAACTCAAACTAAAAAATTAAAAAAAATGATCTTAGCTCTTACTAAATGATTTTCTGCCTATAGAGACAATTGACTCAGGGATATTAACTCTCATATCCATCAATTATTTCCTAGCTATTAAAATGTAGTCTGTTTCATGTTTTGTCATCTTCTTTGAATCTGATCATGTCTGATAGCTTCCAGTTCTTCTTTTGAAGGATGTGATTGGGGTTTAGAGGTATGTAAAGCAAAAGATGCCTCATTAAATTCTTTCTGGTGAATCATACATTTCTTCCTATCCTCATCTTTTCCCACCATTGCGTTGAAGTAATTAAGTATCAAAGAGCATATTGATTTATTTGGAGAGAAATTGCAAATTCTGCTTAGAATTTTTCTCCTGCTTTGTCTTCAGGAAATTATACTGTACATAAGTTGTAGTTATTTTCATGGTGAGCTTTTTTCAGATACTGTAAATTTTGCATTGCATTACAAACCTATGTCTTATAAAATAATATTTCTTATAGTTTTGGGACATATGATAAAACACACTTTGCTCACTCCTCTCTTTGCTTCATCATAGTATGTGTTAGCTGTCCTTCCATCTAACTTCAACTTATTTCTTTCTTTAGCCAGAACTTGTCAGAGCTTGTTCTCCATTGGCAAAACTTTCAACAACCTAGGGTCATCTTTATGACAAAGTATTAGAGTAGGACTTCTGTGGATGTTGTCCCTGACAATTGTTTGGTATTCAGCCTTTATGGGACTACCTCTAGTGATGAGGGAATAGCATGTTCCGTTCTTGACAACTGTATTAGAAAAATATTTTTTTTGTATTGAGTCCAGATCCATTGTCTTCTAACTTAGAATCAGTTCTAGAATCTTAGAATTAGGAAAGACCTTAGAAATCATCTAACATAGTCCAATCATACTTGAATAACTTCTAGAATATCTCAAATAGGAGTCATGAAGCCTCACTATTGATATTTCACTAACCCACAGAACCTATTCTAGTTGTTTGGACAATTTTAATTATTAAAAATTTCTTCTTCATTTTAAGTCAGAACTTGCATTTTTATTGTTCTTGTACCTACTGGTGTTAATGTTGCTTTCTGGTACCACAACAGTATAACTCTTTCATATTATAGTTTTTCAGGTATTTGAGATCAGTGTGTCATATATTTACTAAACCTTTTTCATAATAAACATTTTCAATATCCACATTCAGTCTTTATTTGACAATGTTTCTTTATCTGCTTATTATTTAACATTTTCTAGCTTGTCAATATCCTTACTAAAACATGAATCTTAGAGACTGAATTTTGGGATCAATTAAATGTACAAGTTCTCTCTATTAGTTAATTTATACTGACTAAAAAATCCCCCTCTTTATTGTCATCCCATTTGCCGACATACTAATTCACCATTTCTAGGCATCTAGTGTCTTAGATGCAAGTTGCATCTCTGGATTGATCTCTAGAACTGTTGGTCCTTTTCATGTCACATCTATTCCATCTCAGGTTCACACTACCCCTGTTTTCACCATTTCCTCCCCAAACCACTGTGCTCTTCAGGATTTCCATTCTATATTAATAAATTCATGTCTAGGCCTGAACTTTTTCAGTATTCCTTCCACCTTACTTTAATTGAAATCTGGCTTTTTTCCAGGGACACATTTCCTCATAGCTCTCTCCATTGGACTTAATTATCATCAGAATGGAAGAAAGAGTTGGTACACAGTACTGCTACAACATAATTTCTCAACTGCCATCCCTCAGTATAAATATCTACCTTCCTAAAGTCTATACATTTTGTTTATACTATCACTTCTCTGTAACAACTTACAGGTAATTAGACAAACTTCTTTACTTGATTTATGACCTTTCCATTTATACTATTGCCTGTTATTCTTTGAATCTTCAGGATTCATGTTTATATTTTTTCTATTTCAACTCCAATAGTTTCCTTGTCTATCCCACTTCAAGTTATATATACTAGCATGTATTCACACTTTATATTAGACATCTGAGAACTGTGTCACATCTAAGATTCTAAATTTAAAAATTTCAGTATCTTATCATAATCCTTTATCTTTCACTTCTCCCACCGGTACTCTTAATTCCCAATAAACCTCCTGTTTAACTTCATCATTACCTTTTGTCCCTTGACCTTTCCCTGTTATTTAAATCCATCTCTTTTGTATAGTTCGTTGTCTTCCAGATCCATTTATGGCTGATTCACTAGCTACTGTGCTTCTCTGACTTGTCATTACTAATCTACAATCCTTGGTAAACCTGTCATGTAATTCCATTAAACTTCGAATCTATTCTTGTTTGCTTCCTATTTCATTCACCATATTAACTGTTTTAGACAATTTCCCCCCTTTTCAAGCCCCTGTAGCTACTTCCAAATATATCATACATATTACAAATAACCTACCCTTATTTTACAGAGAAAAATTTGGGCGTTTAATGAGAAACTACCTCTATCTCTCTTCATTCATAAAATGAATTCTTGAACACTTACCAGAATCATTACTGATTTTCTCCTTATCTTCTCTCTCAGGAGTGATAAACTTTCCATTCTACTTTCTTTAAGATCTTGCTGTTGTCATTTTGTCCTCTTAAGCTTCCTCATTTTCTCCCTAATCATTGTCTTGTGCCCATCTCTTCACTCCTCAGAATAGTACTTTGTATCTCTCATATGGTTATCAAGTTTATTTTGTATTTTAGTTATTTGTGAATTTTGTTATATTCTTTTGCTAGACTGTGACTTGGATGAGGTAACTCTGTCTTAACTAAACTTTGTACATCCCCTAACACCTATTACACCTAGCTGTGCTTAATAAGTAGTTTAGAAATTGAACTTAAAAAAATTCCTCCAAATGTGATCAAAGCAGAGCAGAAAACAGCATGGCCATTATGTCCTTCTTTTGGACTCTGCTGTTAACGTAGCCCAAAATTTATTTGCTTTGTTGGGTGCCATATTGCACCCAATGAAATTGTAGTGCCCTAAATGTAGTGCCTGATTCTTTATCTTCTTTATAAAGACTTTATTCCAAAGAGTATTTCCAGGTACATAAAAACTTTAAAAAATATTCAGATGATATGTGCCCCAGTACAAAAACCATCTGTTTCTTGAATAAAAATCCAAGGTAAAGAGATGAATTAGCAAAGGAAGAAACATTTGATAACCACAAAGACCAACAGACACCCATCCAAAGTCAGCTATTGGCCACAAAACTCTTTGGCTGAAGAATTCAAAATGCTCTTTGGAGAGGATTTTCAGATATCAGAACAGGATACAGGTGGTGGTAGAAGGTGGTCAAACTAAATGATAGCACTGTTAGACTTACAATGATGCACTTAAGGTTCATAAGCTTTAGAGGTTAATAATTTTGCCTTTATCACTATGATTTATAACTAAGTGCTGTACTTGAAGAAATCTCAAAGCAGTCTTTTTTTTCAGGTTATTCTCTTGGCCCTCCCTATGACAGTTGCAGAGAATGCAAAAGACTCTCTCACAATCTTTCTTTTCACTTTCCACACTTTAATTGCTGGTTAGTTGCAACAACTCTTGATCTTGCAGTAGAATCGATTCTGGAAGCATTCCTTTCATCTTTTTTTTTTTTTTTAAGGTTTTTGCAAGGCAATGGGGTTAAGTGGCTTGCCCAAGGCCATACAGCTAGGTAATTATTAAGTGTCTGAGACCAAATTTGAACCCAGGTACTCCTGACTCCAGGGCTGGTGCTTTATCCACTGCACCACCTAGTAGACGCCCCCTTTCTTTTCTTTAAAAAATTTTTTAAAAATTTATTTAAGGCAATGGGGTTAAATGACTTGCCCAAGATCACACAGCTAGGTAATTATTAAATGTCTGAGGCTGGATTTGAAGTCAGGTACTGCTGACTTCAGGGCCAGTACTCTATCCACTGTACCACCTAGCTACTACCCCCTTCATCCTTTTCTAACAAAACATCTTTCACCTTCATTACCTCTCACCTTGAGAAAGGAATATTGGAATAAGATAGCTTGTTAGCTTACATTGTCTAGTCCAAGATCTACTAGCAGAAGATTTCTTTTTCTAGTCATCTGCAAACTTTTACTGTAATACTAATTTAATGTTATTGTATTCACTCTTCACTGAAAGTTCTCATAGCTATAGGTTTTGCCTTTTACAGGTAGACAGTTGATAACACTCTTTCCATCTCTTGGGCACCAAAATAGTTCTGAGACTGGATATCACTGGTGAAAGGAATATTAACACTGTAAGATTCTCCTTTGGACAACTGTACCTCTTGAATTTTTTCAACCACAGAGCTTCAGTTGAAGAACTTTGACTTGGCCAGCACAGTGGCGTTAAGTGCCAAAAGTAGAAGTATTGTGGCTGAGATTGTCAATACTTGGCAGCATGGGCTCCCAATAGTTTAGAGTTGATTCTTTTTCAAATGAACTACTTCTAGCCAGGTTTGCTCATCTACTTGTGGTATTATTTTTTTTTCTGAACCTAAATACAATATTTTATATTCAGCTCCTTTAAATTTCTTTTTAATCACAGGTAATGGTATATTAATTTCATTGATACTTCAGAACACTATGAAACCTCTACAGCAGTGGTCTGAAACACTAAATGTAACTTGAAAATATTTGTCAGAATAAAATACAGTAAAACATATATAGCATTAGGTTAATATACAAGTCACAGGGATCCATATATATATATACTTACATATGTATATATAGGCTAGTGACCCTTCATTTTGATTTGAATTTTTTAATAATTAAAATATTTTAAAGGTATTTTTTATTTTTTCAAGTCTATTATAGTAGATAGCATTTTATTTTCCAATTTCATGTAAAGACAATTTTAAGCTTTCATTTTTATGTTAAATTATGAGTTCCAAACTGAACCTTTTTTCCTTCCTAAGACATATGCAATATGATATAGATTTTATATGTAATTACATAAAAATAAATGTATATATATGTAAGTATATATGTGTATGTGTATTAGTCTTGTTGTGAAACAATAAACACAACAAAAAGAAAAACACTGTGAAAAAAATGAAGTGAAAATCTGTTCAATCTGTATTCAGATTTTAGCCATTCTTTTATGGATATGGATAACATTTTCTAAGTCTTCTATTTGAATTTGACACCAATACTCCTCAGTAAAACTCAAATCAATGTAAGAAATAAAATAAAAATAAAAAGAGGGGTTTAAACAGTCACAATGAAAAGTAAAAAAAAATCTGTCTTGATTAAGTGCTGAAAGGTAAGATGGGCTGAAGATGGAGTAGGATGAGAAAATTGGACAAGATTGCATTTTAGAATTAGCATCTTCAGTGATCACAGAATTGCAAAATTTTAGAATTAGAAGAAATTTCAGAGGGCATCTAGTCCTATTGAAACCTAAACAAGTATCCCTTCTATAATGTGGCACAATAGATAGAGGGCTAGATTTGAGTTAGGAAGATCTGAGTTGAAAGCCTTCCTTGGGTACACTAATTATGTGACCTTGTGACATTTAATCCCTCTTTAGTTTTCTCATCTTGAAAATGCAGGGCTCTATGAATTCTGAGGTCCTTTCCAGCTCTAAAGCTATTCTTTCATTTACCAACAAGACTCTTAGTAATATGGAACTCATTAGCAATTGAAGCAGTCTGTTTCACTTTTGCATTTCTCTAATTGTTAGGATGTTTTTCTTCAAATAAGCCTAATTTTGCCTCTTCACAGCTTCCACTTTGCTCTGGGGATATGAGGTGGTGTTGGTCAGGCAGAGGAGGCTATTTTTACTTTTTCACTTGATAACCCTATAGATACTTAAAGACTTGCTGTCATGGCCTTTCATAATATATATATATATATATATGTATTTAGGCTTTTGCAAAGCAAACGGGGTTAAGTGGCTTGCCCAAGGCCACACAGCTAGGTAATTATTAAGTGTCTGAGGTCGGATTTGAACCCAGGTACTCCTGACTCCAAGGCCGGTGCTTTATCCACTGCGCCACCTAGCCACCCCCATAAACTCTTTTTCAGGCTAGATTTCCTTTACTCCTGCAGTCAAGGTTCTGGAAATATTTTTGAGGTTCTTTACCATCCCAGTTGTACTCTCTAGCTTGCCAATGTCCCTCTTAAAATCTGACCAGAACTGAAAAATTGTACTAGTGCCCAAGGTTACCCAGCTAGATAATTATTAAGTGTCTGAGGCTGTATTTGAAACTCAGGTTCTCCTGACTCCAGGACCGGTTCTCTATCCGTTGTGTCACTTAGCTGCCTCTTTGCCTCTCTCTCTCTCTCTTTTTTTTTTTTTTGCAAGGCAGATGGGGTTAAGTGGCTTGCCCAAGGCCACACGGCCAGGTAATTATTAAGTGTCTGAGGTCGGATTTGAACCCAGGTACTCCTGACTTCAGGGCCGGTGCTTTATCCATTGCTCCACCTAGCCACCCCTTACCACTTAGCCGCTCCTCTCTGTGCCTCTCTTAAAGCAACCAAAGGTCACATCAGCATTTTGGCTGACATTTCACTGTTAGATCAATTTAACTTTTAGTCCACTAAAACTCCCTGATTTTTTTCAAATGAATCCTGTCATAATCACTCATTTTATATTAGTGTTGTTGATTTTTGAACCCAAGTATAAAACTTTGTCACTTAATCTTTTAAGATTTGGGTTAATAGGGGCGGCTAGGTGTCGCAGTGGATAAAGCACTGGCCCTGGAGTCACGAGTACCTGGGTTCAAATCCGACCTCAGACACTTAATAATTACCTGGCCGTGTGACCTTGGGCAAGCCACTTAACCCCATTTGCCTTGCAAAAAACCTAAAAAAAAATAAAAAAAGATTTGGCTTAATGATTTAATTTGTCAAAAATTTTTTTGAGTTCTTACTATGGCACCCAACTGTGTCACTTGAAAATTCCAAAAAGCATGCCTTTACCTCTATCCAAATTATTGGTATATTGTTTCAAATTTTTCTTTTATTCTAAGTTTTACAAATATGTCCTTTTTCCCACAAAAAGAGATAGAAAACATTTCATATACAAGTTGAACAGAAAAAGAAGATTATACATGAAAACCATAAACCTCCACTAAATGTATCTTGCTAAAAATGTCCCATAATTCAACATATTCTTTTCTTTTCTTTTTTTTTTTAGAATTTTTTTTCAAGGCAATGGGGTTAAGTGGCTTGCCCAAGGTCACACGGCCAGGTAATTATTAAGTGTCTGAGGTCAGATTTGAACCCAGGTACTCCTGACTCCAAATCCGGTGCTCTATCCACTGCGCCTAGCTGCCCCATCCTCTGTATGTTTTAAAGGATACTTCAGTGACTCTCTTTTGCTTCTTTTTAAAAACACTGTCACTAGCAATTTTTCCTCAAATAAGTCCTCTGAAATTTCTTGAGTCTTTCAGAATTAGTTTTCTCTATGATGTTGTTGTTATTGTAGAAATTATTCTCCTGGTTTTGCTCATTTTCTTCAGTATTAGCTCATACAAATCTTCCCAGGCTTCTTTTCAACTATCCTTAGTATTTCTTATGGAGCACTAATATTCCATCATATTCATACACTATAATTTGTTTCACTATTCCTCATTTGATAGGCACCCCTTTTGTTCCTAGTTCTTTGCTTTAATAAAAATAATTCCTATGAATAATTTTGTATGTAATGGAGCATTTTCCTATTTATCTTATCTCTTTGGGGTTTAGTAGTAATATTGCTGGATCAATGCATGCAGAATTTTTCACTGGTCAAATTCACAGCTACATAATTGAGCTTGTCTTCCTATTGCCTCTCCAACAATTATCATTTTTCATTTTTTGCCATCTTTGCCAATCTGATAGATGTGAAGTAGAACTTCAGAATTGTTTTGATGTGTATCTCTCTGATAGTGTTTTGGAGCATTTTTGTATTGCTGTTTGCTTAGATTTCTTCCCTTAAGAACTGCTTCTTCATATCCTTGAATTGTTATTTAGTATTAGGGAATAGGGTAATGGTTATTCTAAAGTGAGGATTCAGGGATAGGCATTTGAAGTCCTAAGTGGCATTTTGGGAATGGAAAAAAAAAAGCAGGGTTCATGAATCAAACTGACTATTTTTAGGTAAGTTAGTGGGAGGAGAGGATGTTGGTCAGGTAATGGAAAATGAGGAAAGGATGTGAGAGTAGGGGTATACTCATCTATTTACTTCATTCACTCAAAAATATTTATTGAGAGTATTATGTGCTAGATAGTATGATATATCCTAAAATGAATAAGATTCATTGATCTCTTAATATTGGGAACTTGCCCTACTGATAAAATATATGGGCTTTGTGACTGTCATTTAAGCTGTTCAGAACCTTTTCCACAGTTTTGAGGATGTGTGTTCTAGATTCTGAAGTTGCTGAGAGTTGGACCGCGTTGCATTTCTTTCTTTCTTTCTTTCTTTCTTTCTTTAATTATTTAGCAGTTACTCTAATACAAGTTATATTACACATTCATATGATGCTTTTCAAAATATCAATACACTAACCCATTTTATTCTCATAATCCCATGAGTTAGATGGGACATGGATTATATTCATTCATTCAATACTTTTTTTTTCCATTCTAAAGTTAAAATGTAGGTGATTTGAACATTTTATATTTCTTCCTGAAACTACTCCCAAATCAATTGTTGCTCTTGATTATTATTACCTTTTCCTTTGAGGAAGTTTGACATTCAACATTAAACATTTTTAAAAAATGATAAAACAATTTCATATATACATACATATATGTGTGTGTGTGTGTGTGTGTGTGTGTGTGTGTGTGTGTGTGTGTGTGTGTATACCCAAGAAGTAACCAGCCAGAAGGAGAAACAATAGGTCTGGGAAATTCACAAACCACATAATCAGACCTTTTTATATTTGAAAATTTACCCTTTTAGCCCTTGTTGGGGAATCCTAAGTGAAGTGAGCCAACAGTTTGAGAGAAAATCTTACCATAGAAGAGACAGTAGTTTGGTTATAAAATTGGAGTGGTGAATACACTTAATGTGTTTGTGTACATTTTGTTCTTGTGTGATGCAATCAGTATTTAAGTCACCAAGTTCCAGCATTGTGTTAGCGTAGTACAGAACACATGGTTCTTGGCACAAGACTTTACAATCTAAAATGAAGTCAGATATCGCCAACAATCTTTGATCCTTCCTTCAGAATTAGTCATGATTTCATTTCAGAAAGAGATACCTTTGTTTAAGGGTAAAGATTTTAAAAATAATTAAAATGAAATGAAATATTCAGCTACAATGTAGTCCTTGCCTGAATGTAAGTGAATATATGGTCTGATAATCTCAAAGTTTTTATTACCTGCTAGGCCCTGGGCTAGATTCTGGAGTTACAGCTATTACCTATGGCTTTTCCTCTTTTCATCTTTCTCTTTCTTCCTTACAATTCTCTTAATTTCTGCTGTAGGTAACCTGCATCAAGGGAGCATTTAATACAAAATTTTGAGCATCTGCTACATGCAAGATACTGTGGGAGAAAGCAAAGATGACTACTCCCTGCCTTTAAGGAGAGTGCAATGTTGTAAGGAAAAACAAATATAGACTAACAACAACATAAGGCAGATTTGGAGAAGTCCTATAAAAGACATACAGAAAAAGTGCTGTAGGATTTCAGAGGAGAGAGAGAGAGAGAGAGAGAGAGAGAGAGAGAGAGAGAGAGAGAGAGAGAGAGAGAGAGACAGAGAGAGAGAGACAGAGACAGAGAGGAGAATGAGAACACAATCATTTGAAGGAATCAGCAAAGACATCTTTAAGGATGTGATATTTGAACTGGACCTTGAAAAATAACTAATAAAATCTTTTATAGTGCTTTTTGGTTTACAGAGCACTTTCATATATGTGATTTCCTTTGGTACTCATAATAATCCTCTGAGGTAAGCAGAACAATTATACCCAATTATACAGATGAGACAACTGAAATTCAGAAGTGGTAGGGGCACACATAATTGAGTTAATTGAGAAACCAGAACTAGAACTTAGGTCTTCTGATTAGAAGGTGCCTACAGCTGTGGTTATAGCTGAAGAATGCAATAGATTTTAGAGGGCCAGAACTACCAAACTACACCTGGGGAAGGTAATTGATTGTTGCTGACTGTTGCTTACCTCAGTTTCCTCAACTGTAAAATGAGGATAATTACAACTTCTACCTCTCAGGGTTGTTGTGAGGATCAAATGAGATAGTTTTTGTAAAGCTTACAGCACAGGGATAGCATATAGTAGGTGCTGAATATATTCTTATTTCCTTCCTTTCTTCCTTATGCCATTCATTGCACTTTCTACCTCACTGGTATGCCATGTCAGACTTTACGAGATGGAGGCCAGAGAAAACATAGTGCAGGCTGAAAGAATAGCAAAAGTTTGGAGATAGGAAAACATATATTTTGGAAACATTATGTAATGTAGATTGGCATTTAGGGTACTTTTAGAGGAATGGTGGGAGATACAACTAGAAAGGTCATTTGGAACTAGAGAATAAAAGATTTTACATTCTGGACTAAGGAGTTTAGACTTAAGTTAACAGTCAATGGGGAGAGACATTGGAGTCCTTTAAGGAGAAAAAGAGAAAAGAAGAATCAGAAACTGATGATGGTAATGGTAAGATTTTAACTAGAAAACTATATAGAATAAAGAATTTTATATGGAATAAAGAATATAGAAAACTATATAGAATAAAGTCCCTATTCCTTGTTCAAAGGAATTATTGCCTAAGCTAAAGTATCTGAAGTTTTAGTAATAGACAGTTCAAGGGATTCGGTAATGTTTAGATTATGTTCTTTTAGAATACTCCTTGGCATAGCCCTTGAAAAAACCAAATTAAATACTTCAGCTCATTTCAAGTTACATTTATTGATGACTATGACATTATTCTGGTACAAGGGTTGGTCTTAAATGAAATTTTGAAAAATTTGTTTTGGAATATATGTCTTGTCCCCTCCTACCTTATTTGCCTCCTCCAGAGGTGCTAAATGCCCTTATACTGCCTCTTGTTGCCCATTTCTTCACCTTGGCACCTTATCCAATCCAAGTGTGTCTTTAACTATATTTCATATTATAAATTGACTTTCCAGTAAAACTTATTCTCTCATTGGAAGAGGATTTAGCTATATCCCAGGAGAAAAGACATTTCATTAAACTAATTGATATTAAGCTATGAATAGTCACTTGATAGTCCCTAACTCTTTCAATGGTACTTAAAAGAGAAAGTTTGTTTAATTGAAATACACCTCCAACACAGTTACTCTTCAGACTTTGAAGGCAAATGGTTCTTCCAAATGTGGTAATGAAATTATTATAGGTTGGTGGAATTTCAGGAAATGTGAAAAAGTGAAATGAATTTCAGGGAGTATGGGGAAGACATTTTTGTGCAGCTCCAAGGACATAAATCCCATAACCCTATACCTGGGATATATTTTATAAAGGTCTCCTCTATAGGATTCAGTAAGTGCTGTAATTAGTGACAATATGTCGGTTTACCAGATTGGCACACTGTGACAAGTCTAGTTGCTATGTATCCCCTACTCCTTTGGTAGTTTCCCAACTTTCAGGCCTAAGTAGGACTTATATTGGAGGAAGGTGTACAAACCACATGAGTATAGAACATCATTTACATTTTTCCTTTCTTAGCTTATGGAGCATCAGTTACTCTATCTTCCCACTTTTCTTGGAATGAGGTATTCTCCTTATGCTCTTCAATCTTGCCCATAATCTACCCTAGCATGTGCACACACACACACGCACACACGCTTGCACACACACACACACACACACACACACACACACATTCTTGCAAGAATCTAAGCCTAGCTTCATTCCCTCTAGCAACATAGGAACAAACACAAACTGATAGTGATAAAGGAGAATAGCACAGAATAAGTCCCTTCTTTCCTATCCCATCATTTTCTTCGATTTGGCTTTTTATCTCCTCTTCTTTTGTATAGGAAATAGACATACATTTGAAAGACCTTAATGATATCTACCTTGTCTCTCCTTACATATAGTGAGCATTTTGGTAGGATATTACTTTGCTTTTAAACTTATTTAATGGGTGGGCTCAAAATGATTAAGGCTGTTTGTTAAAATGGCTCTTTTTTAAAAAAAAACTTTATTCATCAACTTAATCAGCATTTAGTGCCTACTGTCTGCTAAGGACTAGGAATTTAAAAACAATGACAAAATTCCCTTGCAAGTGTTTACATTCTTTTGGGGAGAAACAAAATGTACATGGGTAAATGAAATTTTAAAATATATAAAGTAAATATGAAATTGGAGGATGATGTAGAAGGGAAAGCACTCACAGTTGAAGAAATCAGGAATGAGGTGGTCCTTGTGAATGGTCTTGAGGGGAGCTCAGAGATTAAGATACAAAGCCTGGCAGGAAGGAGGGCCAATTTAAGAAAGTTGGAAGATGAAATAGCATGTATTGAGATCAACTAGTAGATCTATTTGGCTGATATGTTTAGAATGTTTAAAATCAGTTGAGAAAGATAGATTGGAATTACATTGTAAAGGCCTTTATAAACACCAGAACAGAGGAGCTTATATTTATTCTAGAGGTGATAGGGAATAAAAAAAGTTTTTTGATTAAGAGGATTACCTCATCATACCTATGATTTATTAATATTACTTTGGTGTCTGTGTGAAGAATAGATTGGAGAGAAGAGACATTGAAGCCAGGAGCTCATTTAGGAAACTTAAAATATAGTCCATGTGATAAATGACAAAGGCCTGCATCAAAGTAGTGGGCATTTGTGTGGCAAAACAAAGTTGACTATAACAGATAATTCAGAAGTAGAGGCAACAGGACTTGGCAGCTGACTGGGTATGGGTCAATAAGAGTGAAGATTTTAAACCTATGTTAGTGAAAGGAATTCTCAGGAGAAATAAGGAAATTACCTAGATTAATAGAACATGAAATAGAAATCTAAACAATCCAATTTTAGGAAAAAAAAGTTAAACTAAAGAAAAAAATCCCTGGTCTAGATGGATTTATAAGTGAATTTTATTAAACTTAAAAAATTAACTCCTAAAATACACAAATTAATCTCAGAAATTGATAAGATTTAAAAGCAAACAATATCTATATCATCCTAGTGTTCAGTGAATTCAAGAATACAAACTACTGCTCTTTGACAAGGTGGTTAGAAAGTGCAGTTTGGTAGAATATTGGCTTACACCAAAATGTTATACTATATTACATAATAATTATGAAAGGAGACATCTTTTGAAATATGTCTCTTAGAGCTGTCTAGGACTTCCATAATCCTTTACCATGGCAGAAACATGTATCTGCTAGAGCTAGGGCTCATCCAAATGAGTCTAAATTGAGATTTTAAGGCCTCTGGGTATCTCTCTCCTGTCTTTTGTCTCATTCTCTGAACATAGGTGATCAAACAAGCTTTCAAATATGAGAATTATTAAGCACTCCTGAGATACCTTGTCAGAACTCTTGTTCAAGAGGCCTGGAACTTTTAGGGTCCTGTTGACTGACAGCAGGAAGAGTTTCTGAAGCATTATATCTATATATTTCTCTCTCTCTCTCTCTCTCTCTCTCTCTCTCTCTCTCTCTCTCTCTCTTTATCTATTTTATTTTGGAGAGAATGACCACCAGTGGGAGGAACAATCCAAAATCTGGACTTGTCTGCCAGTTTCCCATTTCATCCCTTGTGGGCATCCTTAACTTTATCACTTTGGTAGGACAAATAGGGACAGAGATGCCCTTGCCTACAGTCAGCACAATGGATATTGATGCTTGCCATAATTGAATGAGTGCTGGCATAGGCAAGCCCATTGTAGTCCTGTGCTTATATAATCTGGAAATGTAAAGGCCTTTATACTTTGCTGCTGGCATAATATTCAGTGGTCAACAGATAACTTCTTTCCAAAGAAGGTTTAAGAAGCCAAGGAGTAGAATTGTTGAGAAGTTCCTTGTTTTCTAACAACATGGAAGAGGTGAAATTATCTATCAGTTCCTCTCTTACGGGGTTCCTGGGGAGAGGGGAGAAGATGACTGATGGGTTATGGAATACTGAATGGTTGATAGTGCTGGACAAGTTTTGATACAGATTTAGATCCTGGGAAAGGTTAAAGAAGAGGTTAATGACCTATTAGCTCCCTCACTGCAGATGATCCATAATGAGGATTGGTAACTATTAGAAGTAACGTCTATGCTATGATCATAATGGTTTTGGAGCTCATTCTCTTCATTGACATTACTTTATACAGGGAGATCAAATATGAACTCAAAAATCACCTCCACACCTGAACTATATCTTTCAGGTGCCCTTACATTGCTTCTTTTTTTTGTGGGCCTTTTTTTCTTCTACTCTGTCAGTATTTCATATCTCAGGTTTCTCAAATTCTTGAAGTCAGGATTGTACAGTGGTGGGCTATTTAAGTGGTCCTCTAGACACAGGTATCAAATTAGCAGCCTAATGGGGAGTGCCAGAATCAGAATCAAATTGGGAAATGTTAAGCAGAATAAATCAAAATGCAATATATATAATGTTAATTTGTGGTTTTCTAAGTCAATATGCAACCCACAGAGATCTGTTTCTATTTGAAACTGATGCTGTTGTTCTAGAAGACCTTTAGGCCCTGTCCACCAATAGTGGAATATCTACTAAGAATATAATGTTATTGTTACGTAGGTTATATTAGTTTTCCCCTAAAAAGGCAGTAAACTGATTTATGGACTTAGCTGTTTCAGAAGAATAAAACTTGAACTATATATGTAGTTTTCTGGAAGCTGATGGCATAGTAAGCCCAGCAACTAAATACTCATTGTTCCTAAGACTTGATGAACTCCCTGTTGCTATGTCAGCTCACCTTCTTGACCACAAAGATTTCCATATGGAGGCTGATCCAAGTGAACCAATACTGCATCTTTGCTGTGTATCTTTTACATAATTATATACAGGCTATATATGTCTCATTTCATTCCAATCCTGAACCTGAACTTTCAGACTAGATTGAATTAAACCTGGACTAGAAGAGAGAGACAACCCTGGAAATATTGCTGAAGGGTATGGTTAATTTATTCAGTCTTACTTTCTGGATTGGTGTAGTAAGCAATGGAGAGTTGGACCATATTTGATAAGTAAGAGCTCTCATATTGGAAGAGAAAAATCCCTACTACCTTGTTGGAACCATAATTGCCCTGCTGCCAATAAAGTCATTATAGATCAGGTATTCCTAGGTGGGACCATTAGGTGAATTGTCACTTAGGGAACCACTGGAAAGTAATTTCATAAACAAATCCGTAAGGAGAAGTTGACAAGGTGGAAAAATGTGGGGTGAATAAATGATGGTACATGCAGATCACAAGAGTTCCTTTGATTTTGTGGGGGCCTTTAAGTTGTAAAATACCAAGACCATTTATGGATCCATATGAAACCACATTTTAGCTATATGATATACTCTAGAAGCTCTACCTCTTTCTTATCACCTTTATAGATGGTTGTGTGATGCCAGATATGAATTATGATGATTTAGACCAATTAAATGTTCTGGTTGTGATCTTGTGTATAAAAATCTATTTTAAGTAGAAGGTTAAGCTCTATTCTTAATATTCTTATAATGGGACTATGGATAAGCTGATGGGTGTTTTAGTATATATTGAGTATGTCCACTGCTGGATATTTTTTTTTTAGGTTTTTTTTTTTGCAAGCCAATGGGGTTAAGTGGCTTGCCCAAGGCCACACAATTAGGTAATTATTAAGTGTCTGAGGGCGGATTTGAACTCAGGTCCTCCTGACTCCTGGGCTAGTGTTCTATGCACTGTGTCACCTAGCTGCCTCCCAACATGCTGGATATTTAATGTAGTTTTACACTTTTTTTCCATCTCACTTTGATACAAGGTATGGATTGCAATTATTTGTTCCATCTGTGTGTGACTCTTGTCCCTGTTTTCCTATAACTTCTCCATAGTGTAACAACTCTAAAACTGATGGTCATTCTCTAAATTTCTTGACACTGTATGGCTACCCATGGGGAATCTTCTTAACACTAATATTCTTCCACTAGTAAGTACAATTAAGGTTAGAGAATAGTCTCCAAAGAAGCAAAGTTTTGGTTCCATCAAAGGGTGGTGAGGAGGATCACAGGATCAGAGGTTTAGAGTTGGAAGAGAACTGAAAGATCATCTAGTTGACACACCTAATTTTACAGACAAGGAGATGGAGGTTAAGGAATATTGAATGACTTGACCTAGTCAGAGATAGCAAGTAAAAAGATTGGAATTTAAAATTCTGACTCTGAATTCTTTCTCTGAATTGAGCACTGTCAACTGTACTGTATGACTAAGACTTAACTGTAACAAGGAAAATGAAACTGAATTGATTACATTTATGTGAGTGAGGCAGTTGGGTGTGGGACCTCACTCTCTTGAGACACTAAAAATATTCCTAAACTTTTGTTGTGTGTTGAATTGTGCTGGGCAGGCATTAGTCTGGGTTTGGAGGTTGAGTGAGGCTTTAGACTGATGGAGATGGTGATAAGTAGGCCACTCTTTTTTATATTCCATATCATTTTTGGAGTTCTGGCTAGTATACTCCCAAAGGCTACTGAAAACAAGGGAGTAGATCAGATGTAGCTTGAGTTGTTCTTTTGACTTTGGGTCTCAGTGAAGGTTGAGTAAACCAGTAGAGATGCTCATTGATTTCATCCTCTAACATTGGGTATGGATTAAAGTTAAGATGAGATTCTCTCTTGATCTGTGTTTGCAACTAAAACATTTATCAATCCAGGGACTTGAGATTTATGTAGAAGAATAGATTCAGTAGGATGACTAGTTACTGATGGAAGAGGGAAGAAAGTTTCACTATAAGATTCTGTACAGTGAGTGTTTCCATTTATCCTATGGTGGTTCTGAAATATTTTAGTAGGTAGTTATTGGAGTCCTGACTGGTTTGAATGAAGTATAGGCATAAACCCTTTTTTAAATAAAATGCCCATTTTGTTGGTATCCCCTGTGGCCAATTACCCTCTGAATGATTGAGCTTTGCTTTGTTGGGTAGAATGGGGTGATGCAGAGATGGATGTGGGGAAAGAGTAGGGTAGTTAGACTCAGAATAGTTCTTCAGGGAACTTTTCTAAGACCTCTAGGATAATTCAGTACTGGCTTGGTAATAGACCTATGAGGTAGAAGTGTAAATATTTTGGTTTCTGTTTTATTATTAAGAAGTAGGTTCTGAAAAAGTAAGTGACTTTAGGCATCCTGGAATGACAGATTAAAGCTATAAGGAAACTTTGAAATCATACAGTATAACCTTTTTATTAAATGAGGGAAATGAAGTTGATTAAGTGACTAGCACAGGGTTAATTAGCTAATCAATGTCTAAGGGTAGGATGTGAACCCAGGGTTTTTTGATTCCAAATTCAGTGCCCTATCCATTATACATCTCCTACTTTGGGTCACATGGCTAGTAAATTTGGGAGGCAGGCTTCTAAACTAGGTCTCCTTGCTCCAAGTTCATCAGTCTTTCCATTATATTTTGCTGCACCTCAGATTCTGACTGAATACTTATAAAGAACTGTAGGTTTCATGAAAGAAGGGACTGTATTTTATTCAAAATATCTCTTCTAGCACCTACGACTGTGTGTCATGCAAAAAAATGGTTAATGAATATTTGTTGAATTCAAAGAGCTGGTATAGTTCAGTGCCACTTCTCTACTCTCAAAGAATGATCAGGGCTGATTATGTAGATGAATAAAGGAGAGGGGACAGATATAAAAGAGATTGCAGAGGTAGAATTAACATGACTTAGTAACTGGATTTAAGAGTGAGGGAAATGAAAGAATCAGAGATAATGTAAGGTACCTTAAGCAAGTCTATGTTTCATAAAATTATAAACAACAATTAGTTCAGTTGATCTTAGCAGTTTTCTTAAAACTTTTAAAATTGTTTTTATAATTTGTTCTTTAACTCTGGTATTATTCAAGTTCTTTCTTTCTTTCTTTCTTTCTTTCTTTCTTTCTTTCTTTTTCTTTCTTTCTTTCGTTAGTTTTTGCAAGACAATGAGATTAAGTGATTTGCTCCAGATCACACAGCTAGGTAATTAAGTGTCTCAGGCTGAATTTGAACTCAGGTCCTCCTGACTCCAGGGCCAGTGCTCTATCCACTGCGCCACCTAGCTGCCCCTATTCAAGTAATTTTTACTCCATATAGTCTTCACAGGCTGACCTTTTTGGTCTTAGGATGCTTATTTTTATTGCAACACAATCTTCTGTAATATTTAAAATTAGTGTATTTCAAATTTATTAGTTCTTTTTGTTCTAGAATGATTAGTTTTTTCAGTGTTACAAGTATATTGAAGAAAAATTCCTTACTTTTATAATTCAGTTTTTTTCCCCTCATAACTTTCAAATCCATTTTCTTTGGTGCTCTTTTTTTAAACTTCTTTGTTTAACTTTTTGATGGCTTTATCACATTTCATTAAAACCTCCTGTTATTATTATTTTCTATTCTTTTATTTCATTTTCTTCTGTAAGTCCTACTATGTTCTAGACATTGCACTAAATCACATCTAACAGTTATAACCCTGAATATAAAATCAGGTTTAATCCATTCAGTTCCTCCTTCCTTTTGTAATCTTTTTTTTTTGTAATCTTTTTCTTTTAGATTTTTCAAGGAAATGGGGCTAAGTGGCTTGCCCAAGGCCACACAGCTAGGTAATTATTAACCCAGAGCCCTGGGTTCACATCCTACCCTTAGACATTGATTAGCTAATTAACCCTGTGCTAGTCACTTAATCAACTTCATTTCCCTCATTTAATAAAAAGGTTATACTATATGATTTCAAAGTTTCCTTAGTACTTTTAGTACCTTTACACTCAGAAGGAAAAATGCTTTTTCTTTTATTCATTTAGTTTTTTTAATATTTAAAATTGTTTTGATCTTGTCATAACAGAACACAATTTTGATATTTTGCTAGGGTTAATCCTATCCTAATCTTAACACAGCCACATGTACATATACTCATGATACATAAAGTTATATTATTTTGCAATGTTGACTTTTTTCAATGTGCAAAAATTTTATTTATATACTCTCTCCCTTCTTTTGTGGTATATGTGTTCTTGGATTGCTTAGTCACCTTAGTTTCTAATTGTTTGACACTACAATAAGAGCTGCTATAAATATTTTTTGTACATATGGGACTTTTCTCCTCTTTCTTTGATCTTTTTTGAGTGTTAATCTGGGTCAAAAAGGTCATTGGGTCAAAAGGAAGGTACAGTACAGTTCCAGACTACTTTCCAAAAAGCACTTAATAAGTGCATGTTGACTATTATCTATTCTTCATTTTGGTTATTTTTTTCTTTCATTATTATTATTATTATTTTTTTAGGTTTTTTTTAACAAGGCAACGGGGGGTTAGGTGGCTTGCCCAAGGCCACACAGCTAGGTAATTATTAAGTGTCTGAGACCGGATTTGAACCCAGGTACTCCTGACTTCAGGGCCGGTGCTTTATCCACTGCGCCACCTAGCCTCCCCCTCTCTCATTCTTTATATTTTATGACATAATCAATTCATTCTATCTGTTCACCATCTTCCCATTTTAGGTACCATTTTATTTTATGTAAACCACTACTTATACTATTGTTTTGTTATCCTCTTGTGGTGACTATATTGAAATATTGAAACTAATTATTTTATTAGTTACTAATGATGAATCTAAATCTCTGTATTCTTCCTGGTCAATAGTTTGTCATCTAAGTGTCATCACAAGTTAGTAGATATTTATTACAGCAATCGACTCCTAGTCTATCTAACTCTTAGGTGATTTATGCAAAATCTTAGTCTGTGCTGTCTTAGTTCTGTCAATAACTTATGGATCTTAATAGTGTTTATAGCAGTTTTCCCATGTGTTTGGTAATCCTAATTCTTTTCAATAGTCAACAAAATTATTCATGTACTTTTTTTTGAAGACTTTTCCTGATGGGAAACTCATGCTTTGTGAGGTAGCTCATTTTATTTTTGGTCAGTTCACATTGCTATTTATTCTATTTTTGAGACCAAATTGGCTTCCTTATAATTTCTGCCAATTACTTCTAACACTACCCTCTAGTTTCAAAACAGTATTACTTTTAAGGCAGACATTCAAGGATGATACATGTGTCTGTTCTAGGTTAAGCATTCTTGATTTCATCAAATGATTCTCATGCAGCAGGATTTGAGACCCCTTACCATATTGATCCTTTTTACTTCTGACCCTATTTCAGTTTGTCAATATATTTTTGAGAGTACGTCTCCCAGAATTGGAGAATTGAACTATTATTCCCAACTTACTTTATACATTGCATTTATATGACACAACCTTCCATGGAATTAATTATCTCCCTCCATTTTTAGCTGCCACAGCATACTTCTAATTCTTATTGAGTTTATTATAAGATTCCCAGGTCTTTTTGATATATATTTTTTATTTTATATTTTTTATTTTTTATTAGAATATAATCTTTAGTTAATTTTTTTAGGCAAGGAATCAGAGGTATATGAAAATTTTGTTATAATCTAGTTCAAATTCCTGCCCTTTACAGTAAGAATGAAAGCATTTATTATCCACCTATTACATGCAAAACAGGTATACAAATATATATATATATATATATATATATATGTATACACAAATAGACAGTTCTTGATCTCTGGAGAAACTCACATTCTAGAAGGGGAAGATAATCTCTTGAGGGGAGTGGTGATCCAGGAGAAAGGTTTTGGTCATGTTGTTTTTAGGACCAGTGTAGAAGAAGCAGGATACTGAGTATGAATATAAGGAGATTCACTTCCTATCTCTGGGCTATCAGTTTCTTCCTAGGATTTGGGGATTTGAGATTTGAAGAAATGAATTTTTTTTGTTTCCATGTTGTACATTGATCCAAATTGAGTGTGATGAGAGAGAAATCACATCCTTAAGAAAGAAACAAAAAGTATAAGAGATAACAAGATTTGATATTTTTTTCTGTCAAACCAGGCCTTTATCATTTTGTTCTATGTAATTTAATTTTTGAAACTTTACTTTGCATTTATTCCTTTTAGATTACATGTCTTTAAATTTGATGCACTGTTTCAGCTTGTTGAAATATTCTTTTTAGAAACCTAAAATCTATAATTCTATGGTCTCCTTTAACTTTGTATCATTTGGATATTTGATAAGTATTCCACTTGTGTCTAAATCAATAATTAAAAATATTGAGCATCAGGGTTAAGGAGTGGAGCCTACAGTTAGATGTGAAATCAGACTGTAAGTCATTTTCTTATTTTCTATATTGTACACATTGATTTGTAGACATTTTGACATTTTTTCTTCATTATTTTTCTAGTTGTGTCCTGTGAATCACTTGACATTTATTTCACTGATATTTTATATGTGAATTGTTCTCAGATTTAGAGTATTCTCTTCCCTTTTCATTTTCATTTTTAAACTCTTGCTCAGATCCCATTCTTTCAAATACTTCTGAGACATACTTTATTCCTAACTGAAAGCCCCGTCATTTATATAAAGCCATTATTCTTAAAGCAAGTACCTGTTTTTTAAATCAGCAACTGTTAACTTCATATGTCCTTCTCAACCTTCATTTTCCTGTAAGGCTTTCAGGTTCTTTTCCAGGATTTCATAGTTATAGTATCATAGGATTTTATACCTGGAAGGGTCCTAAGAATTTGTCTAGTCCAACTCCTTCATTTTACAGAAAAGGGTATTGCTACTCAGAAAGGATAAGTGATATGCCTAAGTTAATACTATATAGCAAATAATTTATTGAAGATGTTCTTTGCTAGGTTCCCTGACTTTGTATCAGTATTTTTTCCACTATTTTACATTCTTCTTAAAGAATTCTTTCCAAGTTCTGGCATTATCATTGGCTCACATTAACCATCAAAAGTGGATAATAATAGGGGCGGCTAGGTGGAGTAGTGGATAAAGCACAGACCCTGGAGTCAGGAGTACCTGGGTTCAAATCCGGTCTCAGACACTTAATAATTACCTAGCTGTGTGGCCTTGGGCAAGCCACTTAACCTCGTTTGCCTTACCAAAAAAAAAACCAACCTAAAAAAAGTGGATAATGGTAGGGCGATTTGATGTCTCAATAGAGATTAAAAAGATATATTCTGAAAAGATCAATTATCTTCTAGTTTTATACATACTTTCTTCTAACTGTGATCTTCATTGTTATTGTTTTTGCAAGACAATGAGATTAAGTGACTTGCTCATGGTCACACAGCTAGGTAAATCATTAAGTTTCTGAGGCTGGATTTGAACTCAGATTCTCCTGACTCCAGGGCCTGTGCTCTATCCACTGCACCACCTAGCTGCCCTCTCATTGTTGTTTTCCAAAGCACTAGTTTCTATTTCTTTCTGATGTCAGACTTCATCCTCTATGGGAAAATGTCATACCTGGTTCATTGTTTTAGAAATTCATAATTTTTTCTCCTTCAATTAATCGTACACATTATATTCTTTCCCTAACCTCTTCTGTTGAGTCCATTTTTTTCTTCATCTTTTTTTATTTCTGGCTTTCATCTTAGACTATTTCTCCTTTATTATTTTGGAACTCTTTCTTGTCTCCAGGGAAAGTTGTTTTTCATGCTCTTTCTCATCTTCCTTAAGTGAAAAAGATCTACTTGCATTTAGCTTATAGTAACTGATGAATACTGCTGGAAGTAAGTCAAATATAGCACAATTCTAGATAACTTGTAACTCATCCTTTGCTTTCCATGCCTTAAGTGAAACCAGTCTTTTGTGGCACCATTTGAACATGTCACTGCCAACTGTCATGGTAGATTTCTAGTTTGCTAATTAGCTGCTGCTTCGACTTCAACTTAATAAAGCAAAGTCTGAACATTCCATTCAATATTTTTTCTCCTGTTAATTTTCCATAATATAAACATACTATAGTATATAGTATATAATATATATATATATATATATATACTGTTTAGAAAACACTCAACAAACATACATTTGCTAGAATATTAAAACAATTATTTTTCTTTCTGCTTCTTAATCTCCTGCTGATAACTACTAGACAGTCAGTTAACAAGCAGAAAGGCAACAACCATTTCTTTTTTTTCTTAATAGTATTTTATTTTTTCCAATTACTTGTAAACATAGTTTTCAACATTCACTTTTGTAACATTTTGAGTTCCAAATTTTTCATCCTCCCTTTCTCCTCTCCCCTCTTCAAGACAGAAAGCAGTCGGATATAGGTTATACATGTGCAATCATGTCAAGCACATCTCCATATTAGTCATGTTGTGAAAGAATCAAAACAAAAGGAAAAACCACAAGAAAGGAAAAACAAAAAAAAAATTTTAAAGTGAAAATAGTATACTTTGATTTCCATTCAGACTCCATAGTTCTTTCTCTGGATGTAGATGGCATTTTCCATTACAAATAAAAAGCATTTCTTAAACTCTTACTTTTTGCAAGCTATTGCCCTAGGAAAGACAAAAGTATAGTCACCACACTCAAAGAACTCATATTTTAATAAGGCAGATGGCATGTAAATAATAACGTATGTAGAAAATATATAAATGGAAAGTAATCTAAGTTGGAAGGCATTAGCAGGGATGGAAAAACTCATAAAGAAAGCAGAATTTGAGCTGAGTCTTGAAGAAAGCCAGGTAAATCAGAGGATGGAGATAAAGGGGGAGAACATTCAAGGCAAGGACAGTTAATATAAAGGCACAGAGTTGGGCGATAGGGTGTTGAGTCTTAGGAATAACATGTAGTCTAGTATAGTTACATTGAAGAGGATAAGATGGGAAATAGAGGAAGGCACCTTTAAATGACAAAGGGTTTTATATTTGATACTGGAAATAATAGGAAGTGACAGGGTGGTAACATGGAGGAACATCACTATGGCAGCATTAAATGGAGGTTGGATTGGAGCAAGAAAAGATTTGAAGTAGGGAGACCAATTAGATTGTTATTATAATAATTAAGGCATTTTATTATTATAATAATAATGTAGTTATTATAATAATTAAGATGAGGGCCTGAACTAGGATGTTAGCTGTGCAAGTAGAGAGAAGATGTATAAAATTGAACTTGTGATTGTAGAAACAAGATAGAGTAATAGATTAGATGTGTTGAGTGAATGAGAATTAGGAGACAAGGATGACATTGAGATTGTGAACTTGCTGAAATTGGGATACCTTTAGAATATTAACATGAGAAATCCAAAAGGTAGTTGCTGATTCAGGGCTAGATCTCAGGAAGATTTGGGATGTATATATATATATATATAGAACTGGGAGTTATCTTTATAGAAATGAGAATTGAATTCATTGGAACTGATGAGCTAGCCAAGGGAGATGGTATGAGGGAAGAAAAAAAGAGGGCCCCCTTTGTGGAGACTTACAGTTCGAAGGCATGGCAAGGATGAAGAGCCAACAAAAAAGGCCATATTTTATTTCATGATTTTATATATGGATAATACTTTCATTTTTTATAAAAAAATTATTTATATCCTTTGTTTTTGTAGAATTTCATTTCCAAGTATATTCCTTCCCCAAAGAGTCATTTATAGATTTTATTTAAGAATTCATTTAAAGAGTTAAAAAATAATTCAGCAAAACAAAAATTCATCAATCAATTCTAATAATACATGCAAGGTTTCACTCACTGTTCCCCACCCCTTTCCTTTGGAGTGAAGCCTTCAAGCTTGTTTTGTTATTATTGTTCTTTCCGTTTACATTGTAGTCATTGTGTATATTGTCTTCTTTTTTCTGCTTGCTTCACTTTGTATCATTTCACATTGTACAACAATTTTCAAATGACAAATTTGAATTCTTCACAAACTGGCTTTTTTAAAAACCTCTTTGAGAGAGGTAGCAACCATTTTGCAGTTGGCAAAATCTGGAGAAACTTTTAAGTAGAATTAAGAGATTTGGAATCACAAACTTGATTTTCTTAAACACTTAGTGCTATAAAATCTTGAAATATTTAATTTAGTATAAAATTCTTTGCATTCTTTTGGCCTTAAAGAATTTTCTGATTATCACAAACCTTTTTTTTTTTTTTAAACTAAGAGAGCATTGTAATTGCTGCCAATGATAGGGCAACCAGAGGGTTTGGCAGCTTGTGGGTGGGAGTTTCAAGGTTTGGGGATTTGGCAGGAGTTAGATTGGACTGTTGGTGTAGGAGGCTAGAACTGAGTATTGATGATGGTCTTTGTCTTCCCTAAATCATAATTGCATCAAATGAGCTAGTTCAATTTATGGCTGGATATACGCAAGTGTGATGAGAAAAGGACAAAATTGGTTTTATTGAGTAAGAAACATTTATGGCAATTAAGGCCACAAGCTGGAACTGATGCTACTTTAAGCATTTGGATAATCTTTTTGTAGGAAAAAATATATCCTCTGTTCTTGATATTACAAAGCAATAGATACTGATAAATTCTATCTGTGAATATAATGGATTTTTCCCTTGCGTAGGGAAATGAGTTTTATTCCTGTCAAAAACATATTAATTAGATGTCTTCTGAAAACAGGCATAAAAATGAGGAACTTATTTTAACAAAAAGATAATAAACAGTTGCATATGAAGTGAGTGAACTGGTTTGATAGCATTAGCTGGCTAGGTTCCTAATGATTTACCTACATGACAGAACAGTGTGACTGATTCCTGAGAATACCCAGCAGCTCATTGCTTTCATAGTATTGATCAATCAATAATCAACAGAAAATTAAGTGCCTAATACATACTAAGAGCTTAGCATGTCAAGAAAGCAGTTGAAACAATCCTTCCCCTCAAAAAGCTTTTAAAATAACAAGGGGAAACAGCATATGTATATATAAATATATACAAAATAGATTGAAGATCATTTTGGAGAAAAGGCATCAACTTCTAGGGTGATCAGGAAAGGCTTCTTGTAAAAGAAAGTTGTTTCTAAGTTGAGCCTTGAAGGAAATCAGTAATTTTAAGAAGTAGAGTAGAGGAAAGAGTGCCTCTCAGGGATTGGGAGCAACCAATACAAAGGCACCAAGGTGGAAAGTGGAATGGCTTGTGTGAGAAATAGTAAAAATACCAGTTTGACTGAATCTTAGTGTATATGTACATGTTTATAAAGGCTGGAAATGTGGGTTGGGAGACTTTGGATGTCAAACATAAAAGTTTATACATGTTCCTAGAGTCTAGGAAACTCACTTTTGACAGTTTTGTGGAGGATTGATTGGAGTAAGCTAAGATTAATTAGGATTCTTCCCCCCATCCTCCCCTGAAATAATATTTATTTATTTTTCCAACTATATGCAACAATTCTTTTTTTTTTTTTTTAGATGTTTTGTAAGGCAAACAGGGTTAGTGGCTTGCCCAAGGCCACACAGCTAGGTAATTATTAAGTGTCTGAGGTCAGATTTGAACTCATGTACTTCTGACTCCAGGGCTGGTGCCTTATCCACTGCTCCGCTTAGCCACTCCAACAGTCCTTTTTTTTTAAAAAAAATTTTTATTTATTTAAGACAATAGTCACACAGCTAGGCAGTTATTAAGTATCTGAGGTCGGCTTTGAACTTAGGTCCTCCTGACTTCAGGTGCTTTAACCACTGCTCCACCCAGTTGCCCCCATGCAACAGTATTTTCAACAATCATATTTTTCTTAGGTTTTGAATTTTACATTTTTCTCCCTCCCTCCCTTCCTTCTCCTTCCCCTTGACAGAAAGCAATATACATATATTATATATAAAATCATGCTAAACATAGATCTATATTAATCATGTTGTGAAAGAAGAAGGATTCTTTTGTAATAGTTCATGTGTTCATGTGATAGGTGATGAGGGTTTGACTGGAGAGATGAGAGAGATGTTGTGGAGGTGGAAATGACAACATCTGGAAACTATATGTGGAGTGATCAAGAGTGAGAAATTAGAGATGACACTGAGAATGTAAACCTGGTAATTGGAAGGATGATAGTGCTCTTTTAAAAATTATATAAATATTTTATTTGCTTTTCAATTATATACAATTGTTTCTATCAATCATTTTTTGCAAGGTTTTGAATTTTACAACTTTTCCCCCTCTTTCCCTTACCTTCCCCTCCCACCAACAGAAGGCAATGTGATATAGTCTTTATATTTTTTCCATGATATGCATAGATCAAAATTGAATGTGTTGAGAGAAAAAGCATATCCATAAAGAAGAAAGAAAATTGTTAGAGTTAGCAACTTTTAAAAAAATTGGTCTTTGTTTAAACCCCATAGTTTCTTCTCCAAATACAGATTGTATTCTCTATCACAGGTCCTCTAAGATTGTCCCTGATCATTGTACTGATGGAGTGAGCAGGTCCAATAAGGTTGGGCTTAGATGATAATGCTTTTGACAGAAATAGTACTTATTGACTAATGAATTGTTTGTGTAAAAATATATATGTAAATATATATATATATATCATTACAGTCTTTGTTTTTGATTCATAATGAGTGTTGAACAATTCTATAGTAATAGAATACTATGAAAGAAAAAATGAAACTAAGTTGTCTTAAAAAAAACTGGAATAATCAGTATTGAGCACTTTTGACTTTCATTTGTATTGGAGAACTTCTTGATAAGGTTCTAGGAAGATCTCTTTTACTATAACATCTCATTTCCTAGGAGTAAATGGACTTTTTTTTAGGTTTTTGCCATGCAATGGGGTTAAGTGGCTTGCCCAAGGCCACACAACTAGGTAATTATTAAGTGTTTGAGGTCTGATTTGAACTCAGGTACTCCTGACTCCAGGGCTGGTGCTCTATCCACTGTGTCACTTAGCCACCTGTAAATGGACTTTCAAGGATGATTTGTGATGGCACTTTTTTCCTAACTCCTGTGTAAGGTATAGCTACAGAATTATTTATGCAGGATTTTCTTCTTTATTCATTGAAGAAAATTCAGTTTTTACTCAGTTGCTGTTGTTTGCTTCTATCTAGAACTGCAAATATTGCAGAACACTATTTGACATGGTATATAAGAATGAAAAAGTATAACACAAAAGCTAAATAGGGTCTGTGTTCCATTCATCTTGTCATCTTCCAACAGTGCTTTTCACATAGTTGGCACTAAATAAATATTGGTTTTACATATATTTAAATCTAACATAGTTCAAATCATGTCCCTTAAAGCAAAGTTTGACAAGATCAGGGGTTCTTTACCTTTCATGAGACCTCTTTTGACAGTCTGAAGCCAAATAATATTGTTACAACATTACCTACATCCATAACTGAAGGAATTTCAGTTAGAATTAAATGAAAATGTAGAAATTTTTTCCCTTCTAAGTCCATGGATAATTTGAAATCTTTCTATGATCCTCATGTTAAGAACTTCTAGACTATTTAGTTCTAAGGTAACTTCTAGCTCTCAAATGTTATGATTTTGTGAAAAGAGATCAACTTTATGTGAAATAGCTAGTGTCAACCAATAGGATTTGGGCAGCATTAGGGGATTTTAATGTAAAAGATTGTGAATAGGCAGGTTAAAAAGTTGCATACAAGAGGAACAGGCAGCTATATAATTGCATGCAGGCAAAAACTTAAGTCTAACAGGACAGACATCATTGACCTAGAGTAGGAGACTATATTAGGATTTAGGCAGGAGCTTTGAGTTAAAGTTATCGAATACCTGGAGTTTTTAATAGGTTTGAAAACAGGAAGTCCCACATACTTCCCTGGGCTAGCAAAAGTCTCAGTGTTTATAGACTTTTGATAACGCCTTGCTGGCAAGTGAATCACATCTTGCTGGAATAGGAGGATGGAACAATTGCTGATAATAACCCCCCTGTTTAATTGAGGCTCTCCTTACCTCTCATTTACATTGCTCAGTTTCTATCAAAGTTTTGCTAAATGTACCTGATATTTATATTGTGCATTAAAGTTACAAAATATTTTCAACTCATCATCTCATTTGATACAACAGTCTTCTGAGATAACTCTTCTGAGTTATAACTTCTGAGATAGAACAAGTTTTATCTCAAAATCTCAGAATTTGAAAATTGGAAATGATTCATCTAGTCCAAATGAAATTCAAAATGATTCATCATGATAATATAATACATAATAATTTGTTGTACATCCTTTGCTTGAAGACCTCTATAGAGGGAGAACCCACCACTTCATGGGGCAGTTCATTCCACTTTTAGACTACTGTAATTGTTAAGTTTTTCCTGAAATAAAACCTAAATTAGCCACTTTGCAGCTTCTCCCTTTTATTATTGGCTCTACCTTCCGGAACCAAATGGAACATGTCTAATTCATTTCCCACATGTTAGCACTTCAGATTTTGAAGGCAACTATCACATTCCCTTGAATCCTCTAACCTCCAGGCTAAACATCATGTGACATGGACTCAAGGCCCTTTTCACTATAATGGTTGTTTTCCTCTGTGCAATCTTTAGTTTATCAACATTCCCATTAAACCTTGGGAGCCAGTGCTGAACATAATTCTCTAGATGAAGTCTAATAGATCTTTATTTCTGGAAGTCTCTGTTAGTTTATCCCAAGATTACACTAGTTTTCTTTCGTTGTTATATCATGTTACTGATTGTCTACTGAATCCTTCAAATTCTTTTCAGAATAACTGCTGTCTAATCATGCCTTCCCGATCTTATAATTGTGGAGATGATTTCTTGGTACCAGTGGTAGGAGGATCTTATGCCTTGTAGACTAATTTACTTGAAATCAAGTACTTATTTGGTTAAGGAACCTTTGAAATAAATTCCTGGATTCCTGGGCACAAAAGAACCAGAGCACACAGAATTCAAGGCCTCCATCAAGCTTTATCAGTAAACTACCATGTGCAAAGCTGATGGGAAAGCTAGGCTCACTAAATCAATGCTGTATTCTTAATGACTATTCTTTTACTGATTTCAATATCATTCTTCTATGAATAAGTAAAGGCAGGTAGTATCTGAAGTCAAGAAGACCTGAGTACAAGTCTAGCTTCAAGACACTTACTAGTTGTATGACCCTAGGCAAGTCACTTAACCCTGCTTTCCTTGGTTTTCTCATTTGCAAAATGAGCTGAACAAGGAAATGACAAACCTCTTAAATATGTTTGCCAAGAAAATCCCAATGAAGAATTGGATATGATTGAAACAACAACAACAACAACAAAAATGGATAAGTAAATCTCCCTTTGTTAACTGAGATGTTTCACTAGTGTTTTATTTTATAATAAAGAGAGTTCTGAGGGACTGGTCTGCCTGGTTAGACTTAGATCATTTTGAAACCTAATAAAAGATTTTATGTTTAAGTCTATTGCATTTTATCATATGGTGTTAGCCAGTCAAATTCCTTTAGAATCTCAACTTTGTCATTTACTGTGTCACCTATCCCTCCCAACCTTGTTTCATTTGCAGATTTGGTAACTATGCCAATTATATAGCCATTAAATATGGCCAAGAACAGATCTCTGGGATACTTCACTGGAGACCTCCTGTCATGTTCATATTCAACAATTAGCACTGATCTCTTTGAGACCATCTAGGTAATCAGTTTTGAATCTATCTTATTATTATCTAATTCATATATCTACCTCTTAGAGGAGTGTGTCTCACATTCTCCTAATTAATGTAAGTAAGAAGATGCTAAGAGGAAGCTAGTTGCTCAGTGGTTAGAGTACTGGATCTAGAGTCAGGAGCACCTGAGTTTAAATCTGACCTCAGATATTCACTAGCTGTGTGACCCTGAGCAAGTCTCTTAATGTCTGCCTTAATTTATTGAAGAAGGAAATTACAAGCCACTCCAGTATATTTGCCAAGAAAACTGCATACATACCGTATCACAAAAAGTTAGACTCTAATGAAATGACTGAATAACAGTAAAAATAAGAAGATACTCTGTCTTGATGCTTTTATCAAATAAGAAAGCATTTTTAATTGAACTACATTATCATTCAATCAATCAAAGTTATAAACCATATGAAAATAAATCCTTGGTCAATTATTTAACTCCAATCTCTCTGCTGACCTCTAGTTTTGCATTTCCAATTGCCCACTGGATGATAAAGGAGAGGACTCAAATAAAAAGTTTTATAGGTATCTTAAACAGCACATATCCAAAGCTGAACTTACTTATCTTTCTCCCAATCCTTTCTTCTTCCTAACTTCCCTTTCACTCTTGATGGTACTATCACTTACTCAGTCACCCAGGCTGGCAACCTAGGTATCATCCTTAACTCTTCCTTTCTCTCATCCCCCATATTCAATCTGTTCTTAAGGCCAATAAATTTTACCTTCATAATATCCCTCAGAAATGCCCTTTTCTCTCTTTTAATCCAGTGAAAACCCTAATGCAAATCCTCATCACTTCATGCCCAGACCTATAATAATAATAATAACCTGTTGGTTGGTTTCTTCCCACTCCAGTTCATTCTCCACTCAGTTATCAAAATAATATTCTTATAGCATATCTGTAAGTATGTGGGTGGCTCATCTCTCTCCCCTTTCTCAATACAATCCAGTGTTTCCCTATTGCTTTGGGTTCAAAGCTTTAATAACCTTCCTCCTCCCTCCCCCTACCCCCAAAACACACTTTCCAGGCTTCTTATGCCCTTATACCTCATCCCTCATAAGTACACTAGTTGCTTTCTTGCTGTTGCTTGCACAAGTCATTTCATTTCCAGACTAGATATTTCACCAGCTTTCCTTCGTGACTGGAATGCTTTCTTTTCACAAATCCATCTCCCGGATTTCCTGGCTTCTTTCAAGTCCCAACTTCAAATCCTATTTTCTTTAAGAAACCATTCCCACATCTTTCATTCTAGCTCCTTTCCTGTATACTTTGTTTCCAATTTATTTTGTGTATAGTTTGTGCGTAATTGTTTTCATGTCCTCTCCTTTATTATACAGTAAGCTATTTGAAAGTAGGGACTGCCTTTCCCCTTTTTCCAGTATTTAGCACAGTTACCAGCATATAGTTGTGTAATAAATGTCTATTGATTCACCGACTAAGTGAAGTACTTCAGACTATTGGAAGAAATCAGATGTATTGGGATTGGTTGAAAGAATTAGACCTGTCTTGATCTATCAGAGGAAGGATTAGAAGCAAACAAGTTTCAGGAGTATTTTGAGGACAGAGACCTCTTGTACTGCTTGCTTTGTTAGAAGATGTTGGGAATGTAGGAAGCTCAGAGAGAGCATGACAGTTCCCCATTTCCCCTTTTGATCAGGGGACAATCTTGTGAACTTTGAGAAGTTTGAATATTTACACAATCTGTCAGAGCTGATAGTAGTGTCCCAAAAATAGCAACAACCTGAGGACAAGCTAGGCAACTAAACACACTGAGGAAAGTAACTTCAGGAATTGTGATTTCTTTGAGACTGGAGAGAAGTCCAACTACCAACTCTATAAGGGCGCTGACCTTCAGAGCTCAGCAATCAATCAGTAATTAAACATTTATTAAATACCTACTGTTTACTATGTTCTGGATATACAAAAAAGGCAAAAGCTAGTCCCTGCCTTCAAGGAATTTACAATCTCATGGGGAAGACAACATATGAACAAATGTAAACAAATAAAGCTAAATCAAGAAACAAATTTATTAAAGGTCTACAATGTACCAGACACTGTGCTAAGTACAAAAAGAGTTAAAAAACATCCCTTGCCCTTAAAGACCTTATAGTCTAATGGAGGTGACAACATACAACCAAAGATTTACAAAGCAAGCTATAAATAGGATTAGTAGGAGATAATTAACAGAGGGAAGGCACTAGAATTAAGAGGGGAATAGAGAAGACATTCTACAGGAAGTGAGACTTTAGTTGGGATTTAAAGGAAACAAGGAGGTCATCAGAAGAGGGAGAACTTATCAGGCATGGGGATAGCCAAAGCATTTTGTATTTGAATCTGGAGGCAATGGGGAACCATCGAGTTATTGAGTAGGGGAGTTATGTAACAGGATCGGACCTTTGCTTTAGGAAAAATCACTTCAGTGGCTGAATGGAGAATGGAATGGAGTGGAGAGAGGCTTGAGACAGGTCAACTCACCTATTATTGCAGTAATCCAGGCATGAGGTAAAGAGGGCCTTTACAGTGGGAAACTTCACCTCAGAGGGAACTTCATGAATACAAAAGAAGGACTTTCAGTAACTAGAAGTTGTGACTTACACCTTTGCCACATATGTTCTTTCTATTTATATCTTGACATCTTTAAGTTTATGCTCATTCTCCCCATATAGATCCTATGGGCACTTGGGGGAGAGTATACTATAGATCCTGGAGTAATGCATTTATAACAACTATTAAATTTATACTTCTGTAAATGTCTTCTTCTAAAAGATAAATAACTTTGGTAATCAACAGAGAAAGTAATGAATGAGGGATTATGAGCAGTATATCAAACTAGAAAAAAGAAACCCCAGTCCCTCAAGATTACTCCTAAAAACTGAAAGGCAGCAATCTGATGAACCTGTGTAGTATTAATGAAGTAATGAAGTAGGGCCAGAAGGGGTGCTACTTTATGTGGGCAACATCTAGGAAACTTTTTGAGTCCTTTGCATTTGTAAGGAATTATTGGGGAGAATATCCATGCATAACTTATTTTTGGATACCCAATGTTCAGGATAAAATTAAATGATGCTACTAAGGATATGTGTTAGAAAGATTTATTGGATGAAAGAATTACATATGCCTTTGGGACAGTATCTATTATAAAAGGGATTTGAGTAGGAGAGAAGTTTTAAAATTCAGGAGTTTCTAGAGGAGGTAGATCCCTTGTTCCTGTACTAGAGGGCAACAAGAGACAGGGACTAGTAAGAGTTAAGAGGGAGTTTTATACTTCCTATTCCTTTCTTCCCCACAGGACAGAAGTATACTTAAAATAGGTATCTAGAAGGAAAATATGCGAGAGGGTGACTTTCTGAACTTTAAAGGCTGAAAGATTTAGATTTCCCATTGGAACTGGTAACTGGTGGAGCTGTCTGCTTCAAGTCTTTCTTTTCTTTTAAACTACAATTTAGAATTTCTGCCTTCTTTTCTCTTTTGTGTAACATTCTTCCACATTCCAACATTTTGAAGAGATGTGAATCTTACATCCTCCACCTTAGATCGTCTTTTCCCTTTTTTTCTGTCCCTTTAGTAACACTTTTTCATAACAACCTGGAATGTAGAGAGTAGTTCTTCATCTCCCTACACCTTCTCCAGGTGGGAGATTAGCCTACACTTGTTATCATATAGAGTAGTCTATAGTAACTGCGGTAGAAATACAAATTCAGAATACTTAATGCAAACTCCTGCAGATTTTCCCTACCCTCTATAATGATCTTTGAAAGGTATAATGATTGAGATTTTTTCAGCCATTTTTCCCCTACAAAAGAGAAAAATGGAGATTTTCCTATCACAGAACTAGTAAGTGTTAAAGGAAGGATTCAAAACAAGGTTTTTACTGGATCAAAATCAAGATTCTGTAATATCCCAAGGTACTTTAACTGCAGAATATTTTGGAACTTTAATTATTGATTATGATGTTTTAATATTCTTAAATTCTAAGGAAACACTGAGGAATGCAACATTTAGGAGGTAGCCAGTTTGCTCATTTCCTAATAAGAGGCCCTTTTTGAGTTAGTGTCAACACAGCAAATTCAAAGAGCACTTTCGATAACTCATCTTTACTTCTTGGATAATGTTTTGACTCTTCCTCCATATTCACAACCAATCTACTCAGGAAATTTAACATAGTTCAGGATAGGTTTGCAACTGAATAATATCTTGCTATTGACTCTCAGAGACTAGAAGGAATTTTTTTTTCTCAATAGACTGAATTTGCTAGAAGGGGTATACTCAGTGAGTTTCTACTTATATTCTTTTCTAAAGTTTCTCTTGTATAGTATCCCAGTCTAATAAAAACCTCAATTTTCAGATCACGATCTTATTATTATCAAGGTAGTATTGCTATTTTTGAAAGAACATGAACATGTGGTACTTTCCCACACTATCAATACTTGATTATTTCCTATTCCTTTGAAAAATGCACCTCTCATTGCATTACCTTTCCCATCCCCCACTACATGGCTGTTAACAGGAAACACAAGCATATTATGTTCAACCTCTCTAACAAGAAAAGGGGCTTCTTTAGTTTCATCAGTGATATCTTTAGGGCTTTGGGGGTTGTTCCCATGGCAATTTAATTTCCCTCATAAAGTTTCTTCAGTACCAGCCTTGCCAACTAGATATACTGATTCAAATTTAATCTCCTTAGTAGTTAAAAGTTATTTTTACATGAAAGCTAATGAATACAATGATATAGCCAGCTGTTCACATATCAAATTAAATTTCCCCTTCTGCATCCTTTGGCTTCATTGTCTAATAGTGAGGAAAATACAACCTTTGACCTTCTCTCTTCCATTTTGATGCTCAAGTTTTCATTATTGTTAATACTTTTTCAATAATTTTCTTTCATCATTTTATACACAAATTGAGGGATTCTTATTGTGAGATTGAATGTATTACAGATGTGAAAACAACCTCAACAAATTTTACTAATTACACCATGTTACATAGAATATGGAATCAGCATACCTTCATACTGGTATACATATGTGCTATAAATGAAAGCATATATAACCATTATTATGTAGGTATATATCTGAGTATATATATATATATATATATATATATATATATATATATATATATGTCATTTTGTTGATATCATATATTTTTTCTCTATAGTGTAGGACCATTCCCTGAATATTAGTTTACAATGTATTTTGAGGTAGTAACAACAAATTCCAGCACCATCCAAGTGGTGTTCTAATACATCCTAGAGATAGTGTGATATAATAGAACATTATATTTAGAGTTAGGAGACCTAGCTTCAGGTCCCATTTCTGCTACTAATCAATCATCTGTGTGATCTTGGGCAAATCACTTAACCTTTCTGGGCCTCTGTTTTCTCTGTTGTGAATAAATTGGACAGATGAACTCCAAGGTGTTCTAAATTCTGGGGGGTTATGAGGAAGTCCTGGTATTCCTGCACCAGAATATAAGCATATGAATACTCCAGAGGATTTTCATTTTGGAGGGAAAAAATGACAATTCTGATGTTAATGATTGGAAATCTCAGAGGCTGCCAAAAAAAGAAAATCTTGACTTCTATTTGAATCGTAGGCGGTACAAAGGAAAGGTAGTCATGGCTACTCTTCAATAGGCCATAAAATTTCATCTCTATTTCAATTTAAATCACTATTTATTTAGTGCTTACTTTGTGAAGAGCTCTATTTGAGCTATTCTAAGATGAGTAAAACAAAATTCCTGCTTAGCATTTGTGACACATGAATTTTTCTGGTTCTTCTACTTCTTTGGCTATTCCTTTTCCTTTTTACTTTCTCTTTCATTTTCTGCCTCCTAAATGTTGCATTCCTCAGTGATTCCTTAGAATTTATGAATATTAAAACATCATAATCAATAATTAAAGTTCCGGAATATTCTGCAGTTAAAGTATCTTGGGATATTGATATCTTCAGATTCTGATTCAGAATCTTTCTGTTGGAATTCTGGGATCAGGTGTTGGCAGAGACTTTAGAGATCATCTAGTTTAATGTGGGTTTGTGAATCTGTTTTTAAAAATATTTTAAAACTGCATTTTTAATATAATTTTTTGGTAATTCCACTTTTTTTTTGCATTTTAAAATATCATTCTTGAAAGAGAGTTCATAGACCTCATTAAATTGGCAAAGTGGTTCATGACATGGTTGGTTGGTTGGTTTTTGTCCTTTGTTATTGATGAAGACCAAAATGACATCAGTATGTTTGAGACAAATTACATTATGTCCGACTATGGCTGATGAGACCAATATGAGCTCAGAATGCTCTACCACAAATTGGACACAAAATAGTCCATGATAATCCATGTAAACACCTGGGGTGGGTACTCTAAACTTACATATATCATATTTCCCTTGAGCTGCTTTAATTCTGCTTTCCTCATAGAATGCATCACCTTTGCTGACTGAGGGCATGCCATGTTGGGTGGTCCTGTGCCAGTGTCTCCCTTGCTGTACAGTCAATTCTAAAGTTCTTCAATGAGACCTTCAGGGTGTCTTGATATCACTTCTGATCCTCTTGTGAGTGTATACCCTGTGTGAGTTCTCCATAAAATAGTCTTTTTTTTGGGCAAGCATACATCTAACATTCTAAGAAGTCCAGCCCTCTTTGTAGTAATGTTGGAATCCTAGGCAGTTAACTTAAGAAAGGATCTCAGCATCTAGTATCTTTTCCTGCCAGGTCATCTTCAGAATCTTCCTAAGACAATTTAAATGGAAGTGATTCAGTTTCCTGACATGACTCTGGTAGACTGTCCATGTTTCACAGGCATACAGCAATGAGGTCAGCACAATGGCATTGTAAACCTTCAGTTTGGTAGTCAGTCTACTACCTCTTCTCTCTCATACTTTCTTTCAGAGGGTCCCAAATGCTGATCTAACTCTGGCAATGAGAGTGTCAACCCCATTGTCAATGTGTACCTCCTTGACAAGGACACTTCCAAGGTAAGTGAACTTGTTCACAGTATTTAAAACTTCTCCATTTGCCATAATCAATGATTCTACCTATGGATGGTATGGTGCAGGCTGATGGAGCATCTGTGTTTTTTTTTTTTTGTATTACTTGTTAAGCCAAAATTAGCACAAGCAGCAGAGAATAGATGCTTACTTTGTTGTATCACAGCTTCAGAGGCTGCATTGAGTTCACAATCATCTGCAAACAGAAGATCATGCACCACTTTGGTCTTGACTTGTAGTCTTTTCAAGTTGAAGAATTTGCCATCAGTACAGAAGCTAACCTTGAGGTCATGTTCATCCTCAGTGAAGAAGTTTGATAACATGGCAGAAAAAATCATGCTAAAAAGTATTGGAGTGGGGTGACTAGGTGGCATAGTGGATAAAGCACTGGCCTTGGAGTCAGGAGTACCTGGGTTCAAATCTGGTCTCAGACACTTAATAATGACCTAGCTGTGTGGACTTGGGCAAGCCACTTAATCCCATTTGCCTTGCAAAAACCTAAAAAACAAAAACAAAAACAAAAGTATGGGAGCAAGGACACATCCTTGTTTTATTCCATTGATTACTGGTAAATCTTGAGGGCATTGTCTATTATCTAGAACCCAGGCATGCACAAACCATCATGAAATTCATGTACAGTACTTATGAACTTCTCTAGGCAACCAAATTTTGACATAATTTTCCATAAACCCTCATGACTGATGGTATTAAAGGCTTTGTTCAGAAATACAAATGTTGTATACATATCTCTATTCTGTTCCTGGAATTTTTCCTGGAGTTGTTGGACCATGTCGACTCTTCCTCAACCCTTTCTGAAGCCACACTGGCTCTCAGGGAGGAGACCATTTTCCAGGTGAAGGATCAGCCTATTGAGAAGGACTCTGGCAAGAATCTTACCAACAATGACTAAAAGAGAAATACCCCTGTGATTGTCACAGGATAATCTATTCCCTTTGCCTTTATATAGATGGATGATGGAGTCATCCTTGAAGTCTTGGAGTATAACATCTTCATGCCATATAATCTGGAAAATTTTAGCCAGTTTTTGGGTGAATTATGGACCCCCACCTTGTAGATTTCAGCTGGAATAGAATCAGCACCAGGTGCTTTGCCATTTGAAAGGAGCTTAATAGCATTTAAAACCTCTTCTTCATTTGGAACTACAACTAGGGACTGATTGACTTCAACTTGAGGTAAATGGTCAATGACTTCTACACTGATTAATGATGGTCTGTTAAGAACACTATGGAAGTGTTCAGCCCATCTCTCTAGGATCATATACCTATTGTTAATGTGGATTCATCAGCACTGAGTAGATGAGATGTACCATATGTCTTTGGTCCATAAATAGCCATCAGGGCATCATTAAAGCATTTTGGTTTATTACTGTCTGCATAAAATTGAATTTCATCTACCTTCTTACTGAGCCAAGAGTTCTGCATCTTTCTAAGCCTTTCTTGGACTTTATTTTTTGATGGAATTAAATGCTATCTTTTTAGAAATAGATGAACTATCTTGCTGGTAAACCCTGTGGAGTTCTCGTTTGTCATTTAGTAGCTTCTGTATTTCCCCATTGTTTTCATCAAACCAGTCTTGGTGTTTGCAAGTGTTCTGTCTCAGATGAACAAATGTAATGCTGTATAATAGATCTCTGAAAGCTTCCCTCTTCTTTTCTGCTCCACTGTTGCTAGTTGTGTGTTGGCTCAGATTTCCCTCCAAGTTAGCAACAAACTATTCCCACTCAGAGAGACACTCTAATTTCTCTCTTTTTTTTAGGTTTTCAAGGCAATGGGGCTAAGTGGCTTACCCAAGGCCACATGGATAGGTAATTATTAAGTGTCTGAGGTCGGATTTGAACCCAGGTACTCCTGACTCCAAGGCTGGTGCTCTATCCACTGCGCCACCTAGCCGCCCCTACTCTAATCTCTTGATGTTAAGTCTTATGGTATTCATTTTGCATTGGAGCTACAGCTTTGGTTGAATGTGAATATTGAGCTTAGAGAGGATGAGTCTGTGATCAGTCCAGAACTCTGCACCACATATTGCCTTTATCCCTCTCACATCCTGTCTCTGTCTCATCTCCTTACAATCACATAGTCTAATAGATGTCAATGTTTGTACAAGGACACACCCAGGAAGTTTTATTGCATTTAGGTAAACAGAAGACAATGTTTGTGATGGGAAGGTCATGAGATGCACAAGTCTTCAGTAGAAGGTGACCATTGCTGTTGCTGTTTCCAAATCCATTCCTCTCAAGGACTCCCTCCCATGTCTAGTAATCTGAACCTACTCTAGCATTAAAGTCACCCAGAATTATAAACTAGACCTCTTTTGGTTCATAGATGATAAGGGTTTCCAGGTCTTCATAAATTTTTTCTTTAACTTCATCAGTGTTCACCATGGTGGGAGCATAGGCACTGATGATGATGGCATGGCATTTTCCTGGAAGTGGCAATCTCATTGTCATGAGCCTGTCATTCATTCCTTTTGGTAGGCATTCAAGGGTGTTGACTAGATTAGTTTTGATGGCAAAATCTACCCCAGCTTCATGGCATTCCCTTTCACTGCAGACACTCCAGAAAAATGTTTTTCTAGCTCCAACTTCAGTAAGGTGGCCTTCATTTATCAGCTTTATTTCATTCAAGGCTACTATTTGAATACCATACCTGCTGAGTTCTCTTGCAACAAGAGTTGTTTGTTTTTCAGGTTTATTAGATCTTGGGTTGTTTATGAGTGTGCACACGTTCCAGGCACTAATGGTGAGTGAAATCTTCCTTGAAGAAGTTTTTGTAGATTTTTTTGCATCTCCATCACACTGTGGGATACCCTGCCTGCATAGTAATCAGGTCATGGTTGGGTAAGCAGACAATTTTTAGGGTACCTTTTCTAGTCCATTCCTTACATTAGGAGGTGAGCTGTGCTATCCTTATAGGGACTGCTCAGTCACCCAGGGGGTTGCCAAATCTCACTATTTCTTTCAGTGGAGAAACAACCCTGTGACCTGGGCTGTCTGTGTGCAGGGTTGTGACTACAGCTCCCAGTGTATCCACACATGCTGCTCCATCACTTGCCTGTCATCACAGGATTTTGAGGAATGGTTATGAGTGATGTCTTTTGTTGTGTATGTAAATTGGATTTAAGTGAGGTAGCATTGCACAAAATCATCTGCCTCACTCTCTCTTCCAAAGTCATTATTATCCAGCATAGCAAGACAGAGTCAAGACAACTGGTGATGGTTTTTGATGCAATGGATAACCTTGGTATCTTTGATGTCTAACCAAGTTCTAAGTGCTCCACAGCACCTGATTTAGTTTGGATAATGGTCATTGGAATGAATTGTTCTTCTCTGCCCATTTCAGCAGTGGAAGACTTCACATGCTTGGGGTAGACACCCTCTACTACTCACCAATGAGTCTGAGACTCCATTGGTTACTGTCAACCTGGTTTAGCCTGCCTGCCGAAGTGGCCACTTTGCATGCTATAGCATCTTGAAGCCATAGGCAAGAATTAGGTGGCTCAAGTGGACATCAAAGGTGAAAAGCAACTCTGAAGAAGACTTGGCAGACCTCATGCTAAGGTACTAGTCTTCCTTGAACATACCCTACACCCCAATCTAGACAACCCTTCTCATTTTACAGATGAGGAAGCCATTGAAATAAAATGATTTACTAAGACATTATATTAGAAATTTCAGGGCATTCTTTCTGGGATGTGGAATTTTACATATGTAGGCTTAACTAAAATCAATAGCTTGATGTTTGATCTAGGACCAAACTCATATGCTCATGGAATTAGGAATATCTTTATAAATTCCCTGGGAATTTTTGACCCTTTTTATGTTGGTAGTGAAACCTGTGACCCCATCCTCAGAATTATTTAAATAAAATATTAAAAAATGATTATAAGGGGAACCAATTACATTGAAATATCATTATGAAAATATTTTTTAAAAAAGTTCATGGGCCGACCCTAGGTATTTTCAATGCCTTGCTTTAAATTTACAAAACATTAACATTGATGTCTTGTGCATAAATTATTTATTATATCTGTATTAATTTTTTCATTAAAAACTAGCATAATTTTATATGTACTCATATATATAAGATGTGATTATATGATTTTGAGGTATAAAATAAAATGTGTATGCTGTGGTCATATTAAAATTTTTAAAATTAATTTAAAATGTATGTTTTTCAAAAAATTTTTAAATGCCTATAATAGAAATACATATATATGATATTTATTCCCTATACTTATTTTTCATATAAATATTTTATTTGTTTTCCAATTATATACAGCAATAGTTTCTACCTATCTTTTTTGTAAAGTTTTGAATTTAAAAAATTTTCCCCCCACCCTCCCTTCCCTTTCCTCTCCACCCACAGAAGGCACTCTGATAATCTTTATATTATTTCCATGCTATACATTGATCAAAATTGAATGTGTTGAGAGAAAAATCTTATCCTTGAAGAAAAATAAAATATTAGAGATAGCAAAATTATGCAGTATATAAGACAACATTTTTAAAAAATTTAAGGTAATAGTCTTTGGTCTTTGTTTAAACTCCACCTTATACTTATTTTTGATGTGTTTGATACAGCAACATTAAATTTTTAAAGTTAAGTAACAGTTATCCATTTTTTTAAATTTTTGGTTAACAAACCAGGTTTGTATAATTAGTATATGGCAGAAAGTTAGAAGCCTAGTTTCTTAAATTCTGTCTTTTTTGCCATGATTTTGCTTCTCCCCTTGTTTCTTGTTTTTCCTCTATATACTCAAGGGAAAGATTCCTTAAATTAAATCCTTAGCTGGATTTAATAATTCTGTGAAATGAGGTAATTTTAGAGTTGAGGAGATATCCAGACTATTTCTGCAGTTTTGGTAAAGTCAGAGGGACAATAATAGAAGCGATCTGTAGTTCTAGAGAAAGAGAATCTATTTAATGAATGTTTACTAAGTGCTATGTCTTTTTGTGACCTTCAGTTTCAGAGAAGACCATGACATCAGGGAGGTGATGCCATGACAAGCATATGAATTGAATTTGAGTGAGGGGATGCTGTGCTAAGTTACTAGCCTCACTTTCTCCTCCAGAGCCATCTGGATCCAGTGGCCAGATATGAATCTGAACAACTGAAGATGGCCCTGGATGTGAGGCAGTCAGGGTTAAGTGGCTTGTCCAAGGTCACATAGCTAGTAAATGGCAAGTGTCTGAAGCTGGATTCAAATTCCAGTCCTCCTGAATCCAAGGTCACTGCTCTATCCACTGCACCATTTGTATAGGGGCTATCAAGAGGGGAGAAAAATGGCATAGTCCCTGCTCTTAAAGAGCTTATAATGTAATATGAGAAGTAGGGATGAGATATTGAGATGCAGTAGAACTTAGTAAGGTACAAGAAGAGATCCAGAAAAAAATATATAGGAAAATTTGAAAAAGAAATAGGTCATTATCAGGGGAGTGGGGTGGAAATCAGGCAGTATTGAAGAGGTGATGCTTTGAGATGACCCTCTAGAACAAGAAGCACTTCAACAGGTGATGAGAATTATTTATCCTAATAACTTGCACAGCAATTGGAATTAGGAGAGGGAAAGATGAAACCAGTAATGCTTAACTAGAATATAGAATGCATGAAGTAGAATAAAATGAAATAAGACTGAACATTGAGTTGGGAACCAGGGTGTAGAAGCTTGTAAATTCCAGTTTTGGGGGAGTCCTTCAGATCAGTAAATATTTCTTAATCATCTACTGTGTCCTAGACAAAAATGAAACAATCTCTGACTCAAAGAACTTATGTTCTACCCAAATGGGAATAGGGAGATAGGACCTGAACAGAAAAGTAAATGTAAAGGTTATTTCAGGAGGGATGGGGAGGATCAGCAGTTTTCTAGAGGAGGCATCCCTATGACACTTCAAATTTGACATGTCCCACACAGAATTTATTATCCTTGTACCTAAACCTATCACTCTTACATCCTTCCCTGTTTCTGTTGAGATCACTGTTGTCCTTTTGAGTTAACAAGCTTTGCAATGTCTTCATTTTTTTACATTCATTCATTTCCTATATCCAGTTAATTGTCAAGTCTTGATTTTGCCTGTCACTTAATCTTTTCTCCACTTACTTGACAATCAGTCTGCTTCCAATCACCACTGCCTCTCAGCTGTCCTTCTTCAATAATTTCTTTTCTTTTCTTTCTTGTTTTTTTTTTTTGTTTTTTGCAAGGCAGTGGGGTTAAGTGACTTGCCCAAGGTCACATAGTTAAGTAAGTATTAAGTGTCTGAGGTCAGATTTGAACACAGATCCTCCTGACTCTAGTGCTGATGCTCTATCCACTGTGCCATATAGCTACCCTCCCTGCAATACCATATTTCCCCATGTATAAGACACACCCTTTTTCAAAAAATTTAGGGTCAAAAAACTGGGAGCAGCTTATACAGTGGTTGTAGATTTTTTTTGCTTGCATTTCCCCATTTTTCATGCTTGTCTGCACTCATTGTTTCATGTTTGTTAATGGTATATTAGGTTATGTTTTGCCATGTTCTTCCCAGAAATGGCTCAGAAAAGACTTTTGTACAGGGCTGAATTGATTTCAAGTGAAAAGTGATCCAGTTTGTAAAAGGGAATGGAAATCCTGCTGCTGAATGGAAGACTGGCTACGGGAAGAAGAAATCCCACTGAAAACTCCATGGCAGAAGAAGGTCATGAGAGGCAAGTCAGCAAATGACCTGAGTTAGAGTGGGAATTGAAGAGATGGACTGAAGAGCAAAGGGCAGTTGGAATTCTTGTGTACACAGAGATGGTTCAGCAGGAGGCAAGAAGAATTGATGATGAAAAAGTGACTGATTTCAAAGAAGGACGCAACTGGTGCTTCAGGTTCATGAAATAAAATGGCCTAAGTATGCATCCACACACCGGACTTGCCCATAGAGTGCTTGTGGTCAACCACAGACTAGAACACAGGCAGGAAAGCAGTCAGAGCCTCTCCTAAAACAGGGATTCATCATCAAACACAGATGAGGACATGCTAATGGATGGGGGTTTTGACAGGGATGAGGAGTTGTATAAATTTTATGTTGAATTAAACTTGAGTTCAATAACTTTCTTTAATACATTCTTTTTTAAATTTTGGACCCCAACATGGGAGCATTTTATACATGGGGAAATCCAATAGTTTCTTAATTGGGCTCCCTATTCCTGACCTCCTCCACCAATCCATTCTTTACTCAGATGCCAAAATATCTTCCTAAAGTATGAATCTAATCATGCTACTTCTTACTCATGAATCTTCAGCAGCTCCCTTTTGGATTTGAAATAGAAGGTGAAGGTTTTAGATTATTATTAAAATTCAGTTAATCTGAATCTGACCTATTTTCTAAACTTATACTACTACCCTTTATACACTATATTTTCTAGTCAAAATGTATAATTTTCTATTCTTGAACCTGGCTTTCCATCATCTTTTATGCCTTTTGTAAGTTGTCCATTTTTGGATATCTTTTCCTCTTAGAATTCTTAGCAGTTTACAACCTCCTATATGAAATTTTTCCTATTCTGAGTTTTCAGTGTTCTTTCCCATCTCAGATTATCATAAACATACTATAAATTCCAGTAGATTGCAGGCTTCCTGAGAACATATACTATAGGTAATTTTGGTCTTTGTATCCCTAGCACCTAACACATTTGGATTTCAGTCAATAGTCAATAAACATTTAATGCCTACTTTGTTCCAGGTGCTCTCCTAATTGCTAAGGATTTAACTTGTGATTTCCCAGATTAAGGGAGGAATGAAACCTAGCAATGCAGATTGACCTTTGCCATGCATTTTTATAGTCTTGGGGTTGTTTGGGGTGGAGCAGAGTACTGAGAGTTAAATGACTTACTCGGGGTCCAACAGCTATTATGTGTCAGAGGTAGGATTTTCTGACTCTAAAGTAAAATCTAAAGATTTTCTGACTCACTATATTATACACTGTTACACATAATACCTAACAGATGCAAATTAAATTTTTTAGAAAGATTTTATTTATTTTGAGTTTTACAATTTCTCTCCTTATCTTGCTTCCCTCCCCCTACCCCCTACAGAAGGCAGTCTGTTAGTCTTTACATTGTTTCCATGGTGTACATTGATCTAAGTTGAATGTGATGAGACAGAAATCATATCCTTAAGGAAGAAAAATAAAGTATAAGCGAGAGCAAAATTACATAATAAGATAGCATTTTTTCCCCTAAATTAAAGGTAATAGTCTTTGGTCTTTGTTCAAACTCCACAGTTCTTTCTCTGGATACAGATGGTGTTCTCCATTGCAGGTAGCCCCAAATTGTCCCTGATTGTTGCACTGATGGAATGAGCAAGTCCATCAAGGTTGATCATCATCCCCATGTTGCTGTTAGGGTGTGCAATGTTTTTCTGGTTCTGCTCATCTTGCTCAGATGCAAATTAAATTGAACGAAAAAATTTTCATTTTATCAGATCTATCTTCCTCTCTTATTCATTTTCTACCCATTACTCCTACTTTTGTCTTCTTAGACAGAGTAAAAAAACCTCTGCACCCAACAGCCCTTCAGTTATTTGAAAATGCTGAAATACCCCCTTCTTTCTTTCCATCTCTAGGCTAAGCATCCCTATTTCCCTCAGCCAATACTTATATACATGGATTCAAGCCTTATTGGATTCAGCCCATCATTTTAGTTTGTTGAGTTCTTTCTGGATCCGTATGCTGTCATTCAGTATGTTAGCGATTCCTCCCAACTTTGTGTCATCTAAAATTTTGATAAATATGCTATTTGTGGCTTCATCAAAAATTTTGCTAAGAATAAGATAAAGGATTAAACCTTATGAGACTTTACTGAGAAGTCCTTCTTGGTTAATATAGATCCCTTCTCTTGCAAGTTTGAAGTCACCTAATTGTACTATCGTTCCCTCTATTTCCATCTTATCCATAAGGATACCATGTGAAATATATTTGTTAATCAGAGGTTATAGAAGTCAACAGGTATTTTTCAGACAGATAAGTAATCACATCCTTGAGTATAGGGAGCATGAAGTAGTGGAAAGTGCAATGTAATTGGTATAATAAGACAGTAAACTGAATTTTAGCTCTCTTGATAACTAACTCAGTGACTTTAGATAAATTTGTTATTCTCCTTGACCTTGCTTTCCTAGATAATCTCAGTAGCACCTTTCATATCTTGGTTCTATGAACCAAGAATGAGAAACTCATCTAGTTATGTGGTATGAGGGATTTTGGTCAAAGAATCTGTGTAACCAAAAGTGAAGATTTAACTAAGATGTCTCAGTAATAAGCAGAAGTAGGTAATGTAGACTAGTACTGAGCCATAGGTTAGAAGATGAAGACTGCATGCTTAAAGCAGTGCAGCTGTAGAAGTAGAAGAGATTTTTTTTTAGATTTTTCAAGGCAATGGGGTTAAATGGCTTGCCCAAGGCCACACGGCTAGGTAATCATAAGTGTCTGAGGTTGGATTTGAACCCAGGTACTCCTGACTCCAAAGCCAGTGCTCTGTCTACTGCACCACCTAGCTGCCCCATTAGAAGAGATATTAAAGGTAATTTATTCCAGTCTGTCAATTTTTCCACTTAGGAAACCTATGTCCAAAAAATCTAAATTATTTGCTGAAAATTATTTAACAACAGAGCTGGAATCCTGGAGTCTGGAACTCAGGTTTCCTGATTCCTAGTATAATTCTTTCTCCACTGATACCTTTTTACCCAAGCAAGAAATGGAAGAATAAAGAACATCTGCCTCAAAAAGTTCTCATTTGCTTGTCAACAATTTTAGGCACCCCAGATTCAGTATGTCTAAAATGAAAATCCTTCTCTTTTCCACTAAACCTACCTTTCCTTCAAACTTCCCTATTTCTTTGAGGGAACCACGACTTTTCCAGTCATTCAGATTTTCAAATTCAGTGTCATTCTCAATTCTTTTCCATAAGCACTGAAGATATACTCTCTTAATGCTATTCTTGATAGCTATGTAATTAAAACTAAAATTAAGTAGCAAGAATATTATTAATGATATGAAATAAAAATATAAAATATTATGAATATATTTGTGAAGACTTGTTCTATAATTTTCTAAATATATATGCATACATATGTAGATATTATATGTATAAAACATATATGAATATTCATATATACCTATATATGTACTACAAAGGGAAATATAGCTATATAAATATATATTTAGTGTTTTTATATTATATATAAATATAAAATCAAAATTATCTTGATTCCATTCCTGGGTATAAATGTATTTTATTTTTGGCATGCAATTTGCAAAAAGTGACTCAGAAAAGGAAGTGAGAATCATAATCTTAAACTTTTACCAGAAATTTTATTTCTGCTTAGCGTTGTTGTAATTCTTACATAATACACATACAAAGCCTTAAATGTTTATTAGCTGTGTCTGGTGGTAGTTTTTTTTTTTTTTGGTAAAACAGCAACAGTAATAACAACCCCATAACTTCCATGTCTCTCTAATTATATGTAAACTTGTTTAAGATCATCAAGTACGATGACTCATCCTGGCTACAAGGTGCTATGCTAAGAATTGCAATGCTTACAAGATTTTTGTTCTCTATTTAAGATGCTTATTTTTGCTTTGGTAATTTTTCTATTTTAAAATAGACTCTAGATCTCTCAACTACAGCCATTATATAAGAAATAATAAACTATTGCATACATATGTCTATTTTTAAAAATGTACCCTTCATGATATAAGTAGCACATTATTATATACTCTGAGAAGTACCTTCCTGGATTAAGTATGGTTATCATCATTATTCTCATCATCAGTTAACATGAAATGAGTGCTCATGTGATGCCTAACAGAGAACAGGTGCATTAGAATTTACAGAGGATAACTTATTGACAGTCCTTGCCCTAAAGAGGAAAGATAGAACAGATGAGTCATAATTGATTTAACCCCACTAGAGATTGTCCAAAATTTGTACATTTCAATTTTTTCCCCAAAAAGTCAATGAAATCCTTCTCTTTCTTTGAGATGCCAATGAAACCTTTCTAAACAACCCCTCCCCATAAAAGTGATCACTTCCTCTTTAATTTTTTTCCCTAGAACTTTGTTCCTTATGTTTTATGTAACTCTCTTTTCCTTTTTATTCTACTTATTTTTGTAGTTGGTCTCATCTTTCCTCCTCCCCCAGTTAGATTGTAAGCACTTGGAGAGCATGGCTTATGTAGTATCTATCTTTGTAAATCTTTAACCTTCACAGTGCCTGGAACTTAGTGAATGCCTAATAAATGTGTTTGAATTGAGTTGCTGTATTATTGATTTTACCTCCACAATATCTCTCATATCCATCTAATTCTTCTTACAATATGACCATCTGAAATCACCTCTCATTAGGAAAATAATAATAATTGCTGGCATTTATATGTTTTAAAGTTTGCTGAGTGCTTCAGACATGTTGATATTGACTATTGCTATCCATTTGGCCTCTCTACCTTTCTGATCTATCTTCCACACAGCCACCAATTGAAATTTCTAAAGCCACAGGTGTGATCATGTCATTCCCTTATTGACAAAACTCCAAGTGATTTTTAGTTGCTCCTAGTATAAATACAAACTTTCCTGATTTGCATTTAAAGTCATCCACAATCTGTCTTCAGACTGCTCTTCCAGGCTTATTACACATTATTCTCCTTTTCACTGTGCTCCACCCAAGGTACCCTACTTCCTAGTTCTTAGTACAAGATAGTCCATCTCAAAACTCAAATCCAGTGCCATCTGCATGAAGCCTATTTTGAATTTCCAGTTGATAGTTCCCATCCTTTCCTGCCACTTTCCAAATTACTTTGTGTTTACTTACTATACACACACACACACACACACACACACACACACATTGTATTTACTTACTTATGTTTACATTGTGAACATCTGGAGGGCAGGAACTATCCCCCCCCCCCCCATATCCTCAGGATGTAATGTAGTATCTAGCATATAGTAGGCACTTAAATGCTTGTTGAATCTCACTTTGGGTTGCCTTTATTTCAGAAATAATGTTGTAAATGGTAATCAGTTTCTTAGGTTAGTCTACCAAATTTATTAAAGGTGCCTAACCCTAAATCTGTTTAACCCATGAGATGTCTGGATACTACACATTTGTAGTGAATAAAAATTGGAAACTGTACTGTTACAAATATAACATATTAGAGCTTCTAGCTCCAGTAGATTCTTGGGATGTTAGGCTTGATTCTGAAACCCATTTTCAGCAAAATACCATTAGTTTTTTTATTTTAGTGCATAGGGACAAAAGGGAGAGAGAGAGAGAGAGAGAGAGAGAGAGAGAGAGAGAGAGAGAGAGAGAGAGCACTAGACTGCTGAAAATTGATTTGAGAGACATAGCTCCATTCTTTGTTCACATGTGCACATGTTTTTATACTCTTTCCACATTCCTTTCTCTTCTCAAATTTTAGATTGCACAGTGCAGCTAGAAATGGATGGAGGTGAGGGGAGAACTTCCTCTGGGTTTTTCTAAATTGAATGAAGCCCATACACAGATCAAGTTTTCATTTTAGACAAGGGACTTGGAGTAGTGTAGGTAGAAAGGTGGAATGGTAAATTCTGTTTTGTAAATTCTTCACTATTCTTTTTGCAGCATTTATCCTGTACCCCAGGCTCGGTGCTCAAATTCTGTATTTTCCAAGACCTGACCTGACTAGAAGTATTTTCTACTTTCTGACTCACTACCCTGTTCTTCTATAGTTGGCATAGCAGGTATAGAAGAACTCAAAGCATAGTACTTTCTATAAAGAGGCTTTCCTGGGCAGAACACTGAATTTTGAGTTAGGAAGTCTTGGGTTTGAATCCTGTCTCAGATAATTATGGTTAAAATCAAATGAGATTTTCTGTATGTGTTTTTTTTTTTGCAAGGCAGTGGGGTTAAGTGGCTTGCCCAAGGCCACACAGCTAGGTAATTATTAAGTGTCTGAGGCCATATTTGAACTCAGGTACTCCTGACTCCAGGGCCGGTTCTCTATCCACTGCACCACCTATGTATGTGTTTTAAGTGGAATGATCAATCAACTCTCATTCCTTAGAGCACATACTAACTGGATGGCTTAGTGACATTGCTTATGGATGTCATGATTGGAAGAGCATGTGTTGATAATCTTGGAGTAAGTTTCCTGTCATCTTGCTACTTGATGATGAAAAGTGTCTGAATTAACTGCTGAACTAGATCTCAGTGTGGATATAAAAGGCTAAAAAGGATAAACTCATTCTCTTTCCTGGTAATGAGTGAGACAAGAAGAATTGTAAACCTCTGGGTGGGGTGGAGGAGAAGGTACATTAGTAGAAGCTGCAACTGTGGTAGCCCCTACTCTGAACTTATTCTCTTAACCCATACTCAGACTGGTAGTTTGCTCCTGTTGCTTTTATGTAATTCTAAGGGATTGTGGATTCTATTAATGTTGTTCATAACTCTCCTATCTGGCATATTCTTTCTGTCATTTGGCCAGTTAACACCTCTCCAAAATCAGTGAATTAATGAATACCAATTATCTTTTACAAAAAGAGATATTTACTAAAAAGATAAAGAAAGGGACAAAGGATAAAAAATAACCCAAACCAGGAGCACATTTTTCCTTCCTCATACCATTTAGTAGCTAGGGACAGTAAACTTAAAATTGAAGTTGTTGCTACAAGACATCCACCCCACCATGTTCCTGCCATCAAATTTACTTCATGTAGCATAACCAGTGGACAAGTCAATCTTTTGCTTCCAGAACACAGTGAGGTGGCTTCACTGAGGTGGATTCATTGAGTCAACAGATTACACTTTTAGATCTGGCTTCTCTCCAAACTAGGCTAGTACTGATTGCTGAGAGGAATCTTTATTACACTCTGATCTATTTTGTTTCTATTAATCATTCACCAAAACTCCTTCCAAAAAATAGACAAAATAAATAGTTGTGCTATGTATTCCCAGCCAAATGATCTGTGGTGGGGGAGATAAAACAGCTAATGGAGGTCACTACCACTTCTACTCATGCCACTTCACCCACCATTTACAGGTTTACAGCAGTTTCTGCCTTACTACAAGGGATAAGAAGGAGGGTTCATTTGTATGAGTCTTTTATATTCACATTTAATTTTTGCTCAGCAGCAACTTAAAATAATTCTCATCATCATACTGACAAGAAAAAGTGAGGAGGGAAGAGACTCTTCTAACCTTCATTACCAGAAGCAGGCACACCAAAACTACATGTAGATCGACAACAAGGGACAGTTAAGTGGCACAGTGGATAGAGCACTGGCCCTGGAGTCAGGAGGACCTGAGTTCAAATATGATCTCAGACACATAATATTTACCTAGCTGTGTGACCTTAGGCAAGTCACTAAACCCCATTTGCCTTGCAAAAACAAGCAAACAAATCATTTGTGTAGCCTCTAATGTCTGGGCTTCATCGATCATTTCCTTTACTGAATATATATATGGCACTTTGCAAACCTTAAAGCAGACATTTCTTGTTTTATTGTGCTTTGCTTTATTGCACCTAGTGTGTTTTTTTTAAACAAAAGGAAGGTTGTGGCAACTCTGTGTTGAGTGAGTGTATTGGCACCAATTTTCCAATAGCATGTGCTCACATCATATACATTTAGGTAATTCTCTCAAAAAATTCCAAACTTTTTCATTATTATGCATGTTGTAGTGATCTGTGATCAGTAATCTTTGATATTACTTTTGTAATTGCTTTGGGATGCCTTTATAAAGCAATAAACTTAACCAGTAAGCATTGTCTGTGTTCTGACTGCCTCTCTAGGCAGCCATTCCATTTCTCTTCTTTTCCTCAAGCTTCTCTGTTTCCTGAGACACAACATTATTGAAATTGAGCCAATTAATAACCACACAATAGTCTCTATGTATTTCAGAGAAATGAAGAGTCAACTTGATGGGGCAGGCTTCATTTTGTTTACATATATATATATATTTTTTTAGGTTTTTGCAAGGCAAATGGGGTTAAGTGGCTTGCCCAAGGCCACACAGCTAGGTAATTATTAAGTGTCTGAGGTCGGATTTGAACCCAGGTACTCCTGACTCCAGGGCCGGTGCTCTATCCACTGCACCTCCTAGCTGCCCCCATTTTGTTTTTTTAAAAGAAATTTTCGCAACCATCTCAGTCTTTAACAATCACTACCCTATCAGTCAACAACTATTGACAGTGAGACAAGACTCTCCACCTGCAAAAAAGATTACGGTTTACTGGTTAGCAGGATGTTGGATTGCATGGTTTTTTTTAGACATGATAATATTGCTCACTTTAGAGATTATAGTATAGTATAAATATAACTTTTATATATAATGGGAGACCAACAAATTTTTATGACTTATGATAATATTTGCTTTATTGCATTGGTCTGGAATAGAACCTACAATATCTCTGAGGTATGCCTGTGGCATATTTATGACATAAAATGAAGAGGAATTAAGAAACCTGTTGATGAAGGTGAAAGAGAAAAGTCTAAAAACTGATTTGAAACAACATAAAAAAACCAAAAACTAAAATCTTGGCAACTGGTCTCATCACTTCCTGGCAAATAGAGGGAGAAGAAATGGAAGGAATATCAGATTTTATATTCTTGGACTCAAAGATCCATGCAGATGGTGACTGCAGCATCAAATTAAAAGATGCTTGTTCCTTGGAAGGAAAGCTATGGCAAATCTGGACAGCATAGTAAACAGTAGAGACATCACCTTGCCGACAAAGGTCTGTATAGTCAGAGTTATGGTTTTTCCAGTAGCAATGTATGGCTGTGAGAATTGGACTATCAGGAAAGCTAAGGGAGTGCCATAGAATTGCCATTTTCAAGTTGTGATGCTGGAGAAGACTTAAAGAGTCCTTTGGACAGCAGAGATCAAATCAGTCAGTACTTAAAGAAATTAATTCAGGCTTTTTCTTTGGAAAGTAAAATACTGAAGCTGAAGCTTAAATACTTGGGCCACATTATAAGAAGAGGGGGTTTATTAGAAAAAACTTTGATGTTGGTAAAAATTGAAAGCAGAAGGAAAAGGGGATGGCAGAGGATGAGATGGATCGATATTATCATGGAAACAATGAACATGAACATGAACAGATTTAGTTCATGGAGTCCTGAAGACATAACTGAATGACTGAACAAGTTAGTTCATTTTACCTAGTTAGACTCCAGGGAGATGCCTACTTGAATGAATCAGACTTGAGAAAAAGAGATACTTCCTTCTTTTTTTCCTCTAAATTATGCCAACACAAATTGACCAAATCTCTACCATTATGTAAATTTTCATTTCTGACTTTATTAGCTGTCATTAGAATGATTCCTTTTTCTCCCCTCAGGTCCTTTTGTTTAAATCCAGTATTTGGTGCTGAATTCTTTAGCTACTTTTTTTTTTATGAATTTCTTATACTGATCTATATTATAGATGTACTTTCTTGCCATTGGAGGATAAAAAAGAACAAAAAGAGAAGACTGGAGGTAACAGAGTCTTTGATTGTCTTGTTCATAATTTTTTTTGAGATATTACATTATTGCTCCAGATAGCTGCAGATTACAAAAAATCCTTTACTCCCCTAGCTCAGTAGCTCTTTCATCAGCTACTGATTATCTGGCATATGGTAACAAGTGAATGCTGGCTCTGGGGACATTTTTTTGGTTTCTGAAAAACTTATTCCTTTCTCTGGTGGAACCTGTGCAAGTCACTGACTGATAAATTGGGTATTTATAAGATTAGGAAGGAGTTGTAAGTCATTTGGTCCTTTCCCATAGGTCCTGTAGAACCATGTTATCTTCAGTTAGATGGAACATTAGATAGAGTGATGATCCTGGAGTCAGGAAGATCTAGTTTCAGTGTGATCTCAGCCACTAACTAGCTCTGTGACTCTGGTCAAGTCATCTAATCTCTCAATTTGTCTCAACTGTTTGTGTCAATTTCCTCAACTATAAAATGGGAATAATAGTAGTACCTACCTTGCAGGGCTGATGTGAGGATCAAATGAAATAATAATTTTAAAACTCTTAGCATGGTGTTAAATTATCTGATTCTTCTAGACCCCACTGGGGGTTTCTTGGTAAAGACACTGGAGCAATTTGTCATCTCCTTTTCCATCTCATTTTAGAGATATGTAAACTGAGGCACACAGTGTTTATTGACTTGCTAAGGGTCTCATGTAGTCTGAGGCTAGATCTGAATTTAGGAAAATGAGTCTTTCTGGCTCCAAATCCTGCACTCAATCCACTGTAGCTGCTCCCAAACTCTTAGCATAGGGTCTAGCATACAGTAGGCACTGTGGCACAGTGGATGGAGGACAGGTCTTGGAGTCAGGAGAATGGAAGTTCAAATCCAGCCTCAGACTAGCTGGGCAACCCTGATTGCCTTGCATCCAGGACCATCTTCAGTGTATATCTGGCCATTGGACCCAAATGACTTTGGAGGAAAAAGTGAGACTGATGACTTAGCATAGCCCTCCCCTCCCATTCAAATCCAATTCATATGCTTGTCATGGCATTACTTCCCTAATGAAGTGGTCTTCAAAAATGAGGACAAACATTATTATAAATGCTCACACTCTTACTCTTTGCTATTCTCTTCCGAAGATCCAAGCTTCTTCTTGGAAGTGACCCAGGGATTATAGTACCTCAAGATTAGAGCTTGTTCTTCCATTTAAAGTTTATTCTTAACCTATCAGATGTCCCAATTATTGCTTAGTAGAAGAGGGTATTCCGTTTATGTTCCTACCTAATCCATTCACTTTCTCCCCAATTATGGAGCTTTATTACAGGGTAAAATCAGTTCTTCCTCATCTCTCAAACAGTAGAATAATTCAGCCCCACATGCAGTCACAGTCCCTGAAGTATACAGATGGCAATCCTTGTACTAATAGGCTTGTATTACATATACAAATCACATATAACTTTAAAGCAGTAAGATTCATTATTTTTTATGTATTTAATAAAGTGGGGATAAGTGACTTGTCCAAGGTCACACAGCTAGGCAATTATTAAGTGTCTGAGGTCAGATTTGTACTCAGGTCCTCCTGACACCAGGGATGGTGCTCTATTCACTGTGCCACCTAGTTGCCCCTGTAAGATTCATTTTTAAATAGTTATATCAAAAATACTGTTAGAAAGTCTTGTTACATCAAGCATAGATTCTCTCTGTAACTTCCATACATTGATAGTCATTTTGCCCTTTGCGACTATATATGTCCAACTAAGTGATAGCTTTTTCAAAGTAGATATTTTGGGAAGCTAGACATATGCATATACATTTCAATCATGCTTTTGCTGTTTGGAATACTTTAGACTATTTAAAAAATCAAATCCATGCTAAAAAACAAGCAAAGACTTGTCACTATTGAGAATTTTTCACAGGTGATAGAAGTACTGAAAACAACTTCAAAAGAAGAGGTCTAGTAATGATAAGAGGTAGTGTTATGAATGGAAAGAGTCCAAATTTTAGAATGAGAGAATTTAGACTTTGGTCCCAATCAGTGGTTTGATCTGTGTGACACTGGGCAAGCCAATTAACCTCAGTTTGTTTATCTTTAAAATGAAAAGTTTGGATTAGATGATCTTTGAGGTTGCTTCTAACTTGAGATCTATGTCTCTAAATATTTTGAGCAATGGTAGTCATCATTAGAATGAATTATTTATAGCCTTCTAAGGAGACTATTTTGAAATGGACTCTATTGTATTTCTGGTATATATATATATATATATATATATATATATATATATATATATATATATATATATGTTCTCCCAGAACTAGCTTGAAACCCATCATAGATAGATTCAATAGCTCTTGGTCAACATGTGTCATGTGCTCCAATGTCAGCTGAACATTGTATGTATTAGGTACCATGAAGACTTAATCACTTTTCCATTTCTGTCCCTCTCAAGACAAAAGCATGTTTCTCTTGAGGAGCATCTATTTGACTAAACAGAAAGAAACATGCTATGACTTAGAATTTCATGTTTGCCTCATGATAATTTTTTTAAAGTTTTTTTTGCAAGGCAATGGGATTAAGTGACTTGCCAAAGGTCATACAGCTAGGTAATTATTAAGTGTCTGAGGCCAGATTTGAACTCAGGTACTCTTGACTCCAGGGCCTGTGCTCTATCCATTACACCACCTAGTTGCCTTTGCCTCATGATAATTTTCAAAGAAACTGGCTAACTTTTACAGATAAGGAAACTTTCATCTATTGTGCAATTGAGTTTTTTTCTCTTCCAGATTTTTCCTCTTGACCATGGTTATGCCCAGAATCAGTGGCAATGGCAACATGTGTCAATTTTGGAGTGTCTTAATATGTCTGTTTACCTACCTCCAAATAATTTTGTTCAATGTACAAGAATTTTCAATTAGCATTCTGTTGATGATATATCTAATAGTTTTATCTACTATCTTGAAACAAAATGGTAGAATTTTTCCACCAGTAATGATTTTTAGTTAAATTTTGATGAGTGGGAAGAAGTTCAAGATAGATAATTTTTCTTTAATGAAATATGCTGTCCATGGAATTCTTTATCTAGGAGAAATAAGGGCAAACACAGAAGAAAAATTGAGTATGTATGTTTTTTCTTTTTTTAATATCTTTAATATTTATTTATTCTCTTTTTGTACAAATAATGTTTTTTATACATTAATAAAATATTCTTGTTTAAGAGTAAACTGAATACCCCCTCCCCCCACAAAATATAGACTCACTTGAGCGATAAAGGGGAGAGAAAAAAATTAAAATTAAAAAAAATTAAAATTAAAATTAAAAAAAATTAAAATTAAAATTAAAAAAAATTAAAAAAATAATAGTAATAATTGTAGGTATGGCCAGGTGGCATAATGGACAGAGCACCAGCCCTGGAGCCAGGAGCACCCGAGCCCATATCCAGCCCTATACACCCAACAATCACCCAGCCGTGTGACATGCAAGCCACCCCAACCCCATTGCCCTGCAAAAACCAAAAAAAGAAAAAAAAGACCCAAAATAAAATAAAATAGTAATAATAGTAGGGGTGGCTGGGTGATGGACAGAGCATTGGCCCTTGAGCCAGGAGTGTCTGGGTCCAAATCTGGCCTTAGACACCCAACGATCACTCTGCTATGTGGCTCCAGGCAGGCCACCCAGCCCCATTTGCCCTGCAATCCCCCCAAAATAATAATAATAATAATAATAATAATAAATGTGCTTCAGTTTTTGTTCCAACACCAAAGCTCTGTCATGGGTGGATCACATTCTTTATGGTAAGTCCATCGCAACAGTTACTTCCATATTTTTCTACCATTGCCATTGCTGATCGCAACTCCCTCCTTTCATATTTCTCCACTACCATGTACTATATTCTTTCTCTCCTTTCACTCTGACTCTGCTGTAGGGTCGCTGAGTGGTGCAGCAGAAAGATCCCTGGTCCTGGGGCCAAGAGGCCCCAAGCCTCCCTACCACCCCTTAGGCCAAGCATCCACCTGGCACTATGGTCCCAGACAGCCCATCCAATCCCAGCCCCTTGCAAGAAGTAAAAAGGAAAATGTGTTATATCTGACCACTCTCCCCCCATGGTCCATCCTCTCCTCCATCACTCACATCCCCCCCTTCCCCCTGTCCTCCCCTCTTCTTCTTACTCCAGATGTCTATACCCCATTGAGTATATATGCTGTTTCCTCTCCTAGACACCTCTGATGAGAGCGAAGATTCCCTCATTCCCCCTTGCCTTCTCCCCTTCCATATCATTGCAATAGCTCATTGTAATAAAGAAAAAACTTATTATGTGAAATATCTTGGCCTATTGCCCCTCTCCTTTTTCTTTCTCCCACTACATTTCCCTTTTTGTCTATTGACTCCATTTTTACACCATCTTTTATCTTCAAATTCAACTTTCTCCTGTGCTTCAACTATGAAAGCTCCCTCTTCCTGCTCTATTAACTGAGAAGGTTCATATGAGTATTATCAGTGCCATTTTTCTATGCAGGAATACATGCAGTTCATCATCAAGTCCCTCACATTTTCCCCCTCTCCTTCAATCTCCATGCTTCACCTGAGTCCTGTATCTGAAGATCAAACCTTCTGTTCAGCTCTGGCCATTCCAACAGGAACATTTGAAATTCCCCTAGTTCATTGAAAGTCCATCTTTTTCCCTGGAAGAGGACATTCAACCTTGCTGGGTAGTTGATTCTTGGCTGCATTCTAAGCTCTTTTGCCTTCCCGTATATTATATTCCAAGTCCTACAAGCTTCCAATGTAGTTGCTGCTAAGTCCTGTGTGATCCTGACTGCAGCTCCACGATATTTGAACTGTGTCCTTCTGGCTGCTTATAATATTTTCTCTTTGACTTGGGAGTTCTGGAACTTGGCTATAATATTCCTAGGGGTTGGTTTTTTGGGATCTCTTTCTTGGGGAGATCGATGGATTCTCTCCATTTCTATTTTGCCCTCTGCTTCTAGAATATCAGGGCAATTTTCCTATAGTAATTCTTTGAAAATCATGTCAAGGCTCTTTTCTTGATCATGACTTTCAGGCATTCCAATAATTTTTAAATTATCTTTCTAAGTCTGTTTTCCATATCAGTTGTTTTTTCAATGAGATGTTTCACATTTTCTTATAATTTTTCATTTTTTTGGTTTTGAAGTAATGAATCTGTGTTTCTCATAAATTCATCAATCTCCCTGAGTTCTATTCTTTGTCTGAAGGATTTGAGAGTTTTCTTATCTCTTTTTCCATCTGGCCAATTTTACTTTTTAAAGCATTCTTCTCCTCAATAACTTTTTGAACTGTTTTATCCATTTGACCTAAGCTGGTTTTTAGCATGCTATTTTCATCAGTGTTATTTTGGATTTCCTTGACTAGGCTGTTGACTTCATTTTCATGTTTTTCCTGCATCTCTCTCATTTCTTTTCCCAGTTTTCCTTCTAACTCCTTCATTTGATTTTCATATTGTTTTTTGAGCTCTGCTATAGCCTGAGACCAATTTCTGTTTTTCTTGGAGTCTTTAGATGCAGGAGCTTGTGCTTCCTCATCTTCAGACTGAGTATTTTGATCCTTCTTCGGCTCATAGGCAAAATATTTCTCAATGGTGTTCCTCTTTTTTCTCTGCTTGCTCATTTTCCCAGCCTGAGCCTGGTTTTGGGGTGCTTCCTGAGCTTTTGGGACACTCCCACAAGGGTCTCAGTGTGTGAGGCTCTGTCCTCCCTCCTGGTCTGTGAATGACCATATGCAACCCCCTCTGCCACAGGGCTGAGGTGGGGGGGGGCCTGCTGTTCTATGGGGGGGCCTAGACTGTGATCAGGATCTGAATGTGGTCAGAGCCCCAGAGTCCTGTTCCAGGGGCAGAGGACTGAGCTCTGCAGTCTTTCTCTTCACTCTCCTCCCTAGGATCAATGGGCTTATGCCCTGGGAGCTCCTACTTATGGGCTCTGCCTGCTTCTGTTCCTGGACCACATTGCTTGCTGTGTGCCCTGAGGGCTGGGTTTCATGTGCTCGCTCTGCTGTTCCCCCACTTTGTTCCCGGTGCTCCCTGGGGTGTAGCTCAGGAAACTCGCCCTCGGCTCCCAGCGCCCTGGGGCTGCCTCCAGGAGGCTGAGGTTCTTTCGCTCTGGCAAGCTGCCCCTCCAACCCCGGGAACAGAGCCTTTCTGCTCTTTTCCAGGTTACCTTGAGCAGGAGAACTGCCTCATTGGGTCCCTCTGTGGGTTCTGTCTATCGAAAGTTTAGTTAGAGTCCTTAGTTTTGAAGTTTTATGAGAGAGCTTCTAAGAGAAGTTCCTCTCTTGTTGCCATCTTGGCTCCGCCCCCCCCCCCCCATGTATGTTTGAAAGATTTTGAGATCAATCCTGACTTTAAGTAGATATTGAAGTACTTCAATGAATCTGTGACCTCGTCATTATGAACACTCTTTGTAGCACTGTAGATTGCCACCTTTACATGCCTTTTAATTCTGTATGACTCTTGTCTGTTTTCTCTTTTAAATATATTAGAATATTTTATGAAAATCTGGGTTTAATTAAAAGCTAAATTGGAGAAAGAGTGGCAAGAAAGTTCTTCCTTTGATAAAAAGGAATTTACCTCTTAAATGCCTTAATTGCTTTAATTTTCCTTAATTGCCTCTTAAGAGGCAAATTTTTATATTATATTTAAAATATTTTCCCCCACAAAACATTTTTTTTTAAAGAATTGATCTAGTCTGTAAAGTGAGGTGTTCTTATACATAACTTTCTAGCAATAGATAAATGAATTGCAATAATGATTAAAGTTCCCTGCTTTCCTTTAAATTCACCTCATCTCCAGTGAGGATCTTCTTGGTATTCTTTTACTGCAAGCTAGTGATTGTAAATACTCCTGTAGTGAGGGTACTCTGGAAAATTCATGAGAGAAGGTAAAAAGGAATTAGTTATCTTTTTATTTAGGAGAGGAGGATCATAAGAGCTTGAGAGAGAAGATAGAATACATTTTTATGAGGAAAATATGGAGATGGGAGAGTGTTGAGATAATTATTTGTCAATGTAAGGGACCTCAGAGGTTTTTTAATACTTCTTTATTTTATGGATGAGGAAACCGAGACAGAGAAGATAATTCGCCCAAGATCAAACAAAAGTGACAGAGGTAGATCTGAACCCAACTTTTGAAGAGTTGGTCCTCTTCATCATACCACACTTAATCTTGTGATTAAAAAATATTGCTCTGACTTTTTTCTCCAAAATTATATTAATTCAGGGAATCTCTGCTGATTAGGGCCACTAGACCTGGCTGTGCTACTGAAACTTGGTCCTAGGAAAGGGGGACCAGCACATGCCTAATGAGTGCTTATAGCAGTGGCTCAAGGATACTGTTGGCTGTAGACACTTAAGAGAATTGAGTTCTTGATCTCCGTTCCAGGTCAGAAGGGAGAACTGAAGGTTATAGTCACTGGTGGGTTCTCATTTCCAGTATTTTGTGTGTGTGTGGAGGGGCTCCAACTGTGGCTTTGAGGGGAAAGGAGTGTAGAGATTGGACAAACTCCTGAGGCCAGACAAAATCTAGTCCACACGACTAGAGATGAATATAGCAATAAGTTGCTAAATTTTTTTTTTTAAATGAGCAGGCAAAGGAGAAAACTCAACCATATATAGTTCAATGGGAATAGAGAAGATGGGATTCATCCTCAGAGGAAGATACTGATGCAAAAAAAAACCTCTCACCCCAGAGTAACATCAAATGGCTACTTGCTCAAAAAGAACTGAATAAAAGATTTTTTAAAATGAAATAAGAGAGTGAGGAAAAAACTAAAAAGAAAAATAATAACAATTCAAGAAAATCAAGATTATGAAAAAAAGGTAAACCAGTTGGAAAAGGAGAGCCAGAATCTTATAGATAATGACTCTGAAAATTAGAATCAGGCAAGGGGAAGCCAGTGAAGTTAAAAGAGCCCAAGAAATAATAAAATAAAATATAAAGAATGAAAAAAAATAAGAGAATATGAAGCACTTCATAAGAAAAACAACTCATCTGGAGAACAGATCAAAGAAAGAATAATTGGACTACTTGAAAGTTGCAATTAAAAAAAGTATCTTAGTACAATATAATACAATAAATAATTAAAGAATTGTTCTGAAGTGTTAGAACAAGAGGGGAGAATAGAAATAGAAAAAATTCACTGTTCACCACCTGAAAGGAATCCTAGGAGGAAAACTGAAAGGCTATCATAGCTAAATTCTCAAATCCCTAAGTTTAGGAGAAAAACAAGAGCCACAATTAACATAGTGGAGCTACAATTAGAATTATGCAAGAAGGAGTGGCTACATTCAAAGAACACAGGTGGAACAGAACATATTGAAGAGCAAAAGAACTGGAGTTGTAACTGAAAATATCATACCCAGAAAAGTTAAACAAATCCTGAATGAAAAAATGGGCATTCAATGAATTGCCAGACTTTCAGGATTTTGTTGCAAAATGACATGAACTTAATAGAAAATATATATATTTTCCATACATATCCAAATATTTATTTTATGCAAGGAGAAATATAAAGTAAACATCAAAGGATAAGTATAAAGGACTCAATAAGGACACATTGTTTATGTGGGAATGTAAAACACATAGTCAAAATTATTATTAATAATTGAGTAATTTGAAGATAAGATTGGGGTAGAGCTGAATAGGTTGGGATTCTTTTTTTTGGGGGGGGGAAAGATTTTATTTATTTTGAGTTTTACATTTTTTCCCCTAATCTTGCTTCCCTCCCTGCCCCCACAGAAGGCAGTGTTAGACTTAACATTGTTTACATGGTATACCTTGATCTCAGTTGAATGTGATGAGAGAGAAATCATATCCTTAAGGAAAAAAAATAAAATATAAGAGATAGCAAAATTACATAATAAGATATCGACTTTTTTAAAATTAGAGGTAATAGTCTTTGGTTTTTGTTCAAACTCCACAATTCTTTCTCTGGATATATATATATATATATATATATATATATATATATATATATATGTATGTATGTATAAAAGTCTTTTTTACAGCTTAATAGAGTTTTTATTGATATTTTATTTGTTTTTCAATTATATACAATAGTAGTTTCTACCTATCATTTTCTGTAAGGTTTTTGAATTTTACAATTTTCCCCTTACATTCCCTTCCCTCCCCATCCCCCACAGAAGGTAGCCTGATAATCTTTACATTGTTTCCATGCTATACATTGATTGAAAATGAGCATGTTGGGAAAGAAATCATATCCTTGAAGAGAAAATAAAATATTAGAGAAAGCAAAATTATGTAGTACATAAGACACTTTTTGAAAAAAATTGAAGGTCTTTGTTTAAACTCCATAGTTCCTTCTCTGGGTACAGATGGTATTCTCTGTCACAGGTGCTCTAAAATTGTCCCTGATTATTTCATTGATGGAATGAACAAGTCCATCAAAATTAATCATCACCCCTATGTTGCTGTTAGGGTGCACAGTGTTCTTCTGGTTCTGTTCATCTTGTTCAACATCAGTTCATGCAAGTCTTTCCAGGCTTCTCTGAATTCCCATCCCTCCAGGTTTCTTGTAGAATAGTAGTGTTCCATAATGTACATATACCACAACTTGTTCAGCCATTCCCCAATTGATGGACATCCCCTCGACTTCCAATTCTTTACTACCACAAATAAGACTGCTATGAATATTTTTGTACAAGTGATGTTTTTATGCCTTTTCATGTTATCTTCAGGGTATAGACCCAGTAGTGGTATTGCTGAATCAAAGACTAGGCACCTTTTTATTGCCTTTTGAGCTTAATTCCAGATTGCTCTTCAGAAAGGTTGGATGAGTTCACAGCTCCACCAACAATGTATTAGTGTCAAGTTTTCCCACATCCCTTCCAACATTGAACATTGTCCTTTCAGATCATATTGGTCATTCTGATGGTGTAAGTTGGTACCTCAGAGCTGCTTTAATTTGCATTTCTCTAATCAGTAATGATTTAGAGCAATTTTTCATATGAGTATGGATAGCTTTGATTTCCTCATCTATAAATTGCCTTCGCATAATTGGGGAATGGCTTGTTTTTTTTATAAATTTGACTTAGTTCTCTATAAATTTTAGAATATTTGTCCAAGCTGTAAAAATTGTTTCCCATTTTACTACATTTCCCATTTACTATATTTCTTTTGATCTTATTACAGTGGTTTTGTTTATGCAAAAGCTTTTTAATTTAATGTAAACAAAATTATCTAGTTTTGTTTTTAGTGATGTTCTCCATCTCTTCCTTGGTCATAAACTTCTTCCTTTTCCATAGAACTGATATGTAAACTATTCCTAGATCTCCTAGTTTGCTTATAATATTGTCTTTTATGTCTAAATCCTGTATCCATTTTGATCTTATCTTGGTGTAGGGTGTGAGATGTTGGTCTACTCCATACTAACTTCCAATTTTCCCAACAGTTTTTATTGAAGAGAGAGTTCTTATCTCAGAAGTTGGGCTCTTTGGGTTTATCAAACAGCAGATTACTATAATTTTTTCCTGCTGTCTCTTTTGCACCTAATCGATTCCACTGATCCACCATTCTATTTCTTAGCGAATACTTGACAATTTTGATGACTGACTGATACTTTATAATATAATTTTAGATCTGGTAAGGCTAAGCCACCTTCTTTTGCACTTTTTTCATTAAATCCCTGGATATTCTTGACTTTTTATTTCTCCATATGAATTTAGTCTTTCTAGTTTATTAAAGGAGGGATTCTTGAAAGAGTGCATATTAGAAGTAGAGGAGTGAGGAAGGGTGGTTGCTTTCAGAAAATGTTATAAAATGAGAGATGCATATAAACCAAATATATGGATAGCTAGGCATATTATATATAGCTGTTGTAGGTATATAGGCATGTGTGTATATGTATATATAGAAGCATCAATATATATGGGTATGTATGTATATATTTCATATATATATAAGTGCATATGTAAATATGTATAATTGTGGGTATATATCCATTCTTGATTATAGACTTCTTGGTGGGATGGAAAGAGGGAAAAAATAAACAGTGCACATCAAAGAAAAGATGGACAATTTTGAACACAATGTGTAGTATTTATTATATAGGTTTTTTTGAAGTGGAAATTTATTGCTTTATATTTTGAAACCTTTCATGTTTTACTGTTCATATGACAATGTTTTCCCCAATTTTATATTTAAGTTTAAAATAAAAAATAATAATGATATTCATATTTATATAGCTCTTTAAAGTTAATTAAATGCTTTTCTCATAGCAACCATTGTCAAGCATTGTATTCTTGTTTTACAGATAAAGAAACTAAAACAGAGAGGAAATAAAATCATTTGTCTAAGGTCTCACATTTTATTGAAGAGTTACAAAATATAGCTAGATCTTGTTATCTAGTCTAAAATGAAGTTATTATAGTTGAATATTTTTACATTTCACAATTTTTAGAGGGTTTTATAATTTGCAGAGTACTTTGTGTACTTTATTTCATTTGAGTCTTGTAACACTCCTGAGGCATGTATTTTTTTTTTTTTCAAGGCAATGGGGTTAAGTGGCTTGCCCAAGGCCACACAGCTGGCTAATTATTAAATGTCTGAGGTCGGATTTTGAACCCAGGTACTCCTGACTCCAAGGCCGGTGCTCTATCCACTGTGCCACCTAGCCGCCACGTAGCCGCGCCCCCCCCCCCCCCCAGGCATGTATTTAAGGAAATATTATGCTCATTTTACTGAAGAGGAAAGAGACTAAGTTAAGGTTAAGTAGCTTACCTATGATAACTGAGCTAATGTCAGGGGTAGGTTTTAGAGCATTTATTTATTCAAAATGAAATATGACTACATCTAAGAAATAAAAATTAGACAACAAAAACGGTAGCCTCTTTTTATCAAGCAAATAGAATACCAGGTCAGTGAGTCATAAGAAATGATTTAGAGATTTTTTCTAAAATATAAATGTGTTTTTTTTGCAAGAATTTTTATATGAATGTTTTATGCAATTATAGTTTTGTGGATAAATATTTAAATGCCTGATATACAAAATGCATAATTGCCAATTAACTCACCATCTGAGACATTCAACTGCCATATTGTCCATTCAAGGATGAAATTCCAGCTTTTTTTCAAAGATTATGGTTATTGAAGGCAATCAGAAAAGAATAGGATTAACAGACTACTGAATAGATAAATAGGAATTTACTATGGATCATTCAAAGATTTCTAAAAGTATCTAATTTAACCATTTCTGCTTCTTTATAATGAATCATCCAATAACTTACTTTTTTTTTTGCAAGGTAATGGGGTTAAGTGACTTGCCCAAGGTCACACAGCTAGGTAATTATTTAGGGTATGAGACTGGATTTGAACTCTGGTCCTTCTGATTCTAGGACCGGTGCTCTATCCACTGTGCTGGCTGCCCCCATCCAATATCTTACTAGTGTGAGTTGGTATTCTCTCAGCCTCCAAGACAGTTCTCATATATTGCAAAGAACTTTCCTAGAGGGAGACGTTATATTTGGATTCAACCTTAAGTCTTAATCATATTATAGTTTTATGCAATTGATATTGAATATTCATCAGTATTATACTTTTCATAAATTATTGTGTGATAGTTATGAAAAGCAAATCATTATAATAATAACTGACATTTTTATTGTGCTCTAAAATTTATTAAGTCCTTTGTCCACATTATCTCATTTCAGCTTCTCACTAACTCCAATCAATATTATCCCCATTTTACAGGTGAAGAAACTGAAACTTGGAGAGGTTAACTGACAGTTAAGACCATGCAGCTGTGTGGCAGCATTCAAACCTAGATTTTCCAGACTCTTATGTCCCAACATCGTATCTCTGTGTCCTAAATAAAAAAATAAAATTTAAAAATTGCCTATCTCATGTGTTGACTGTTAAAATAGAATCAGTTTGTAATTGAACTGACAGTTCCAGAGATGTTTTTTTTGGTTGGCTAAAATGAACAGTTCTAGTAAGAAAGTCAAAGTCTCACATGTTTTGTGTTTTCTAAGATTGTATCTTCTGTAACAATCAAAAGATATAAAACAGAAAAAAATATCCTTGGGTAATTATGAGGGTCAGTTGTATTTATCAAAGTAGGTACTGCCCATGTGATAGTTTTTATTACCATTTATAGCCAAATATGTACTAGGAATGGTATAATCTTACGGTAATAGGAGATTTATTACTACTTATTCTTTTTCCATCTTTGCCTGAAGATGTTTAAGGGTTTATCCAAAAAAGTACATTTTTAATTTACTATAGTCTTGTCCATATATCCAAAATATATCTAAGATCTGCTACTTACCCAATTTAATTTCTATTAGTTAATATAGAAAATTTTCTATTCTCTAATCCTTTTTTAGATACTGCTGTCTTTTATGACACTAATTTTTTCTTGTACTTCTAAAATCATCCTCTGATATATCCAGCATGGCATGAACGTGATATTAGGGTTTGAAATCTTTGTCACAGAAACATATAGTTTTATCTAAAATAATCAAGTACAGTCAGTTAAGCTAAAATAGACTCATCACCCAGAGAGTTGACCATTAGATGATGAATTTTATATTGACAGCAGTTGCTCTACTAAAACATGGAGAGAACCATACTTTTATATTAGTTATAGGATGGTGCTTATGCAGGTGAAATTGTGGGTCTTTGAATTATAAAAAGTATTTATAAAAACTACTAGAGGACCAAAGCCAGATTTAATGAGTTATAAGAAGTATTCTTGATAAAAGAAAATTAAATATTGTAATATTAACTTGTAATAATTCAAGTCCTTTACCATTTGTAAAGTAGAAACACCAGAAGGTTATTGTCTCCAAAATTTTGTCAATTGCCCTAACAATATCCCATTTAATTTACATATTCCTTACATTTTCATCTGTGGAACATTCCTGGAGTGTTAATGGTATGACAAATGATTGCCTCCCATGCTAGAAATAGGAGTACTTGTTTTGTACAACAAGTAAAGTTGTAAGATTGCTTCTCTTCATACTCATCAGATGATATTGATCTGTTTTTTGGTATCTTGTGGGTTATAATGGCCTAGACACATTGAGAAAATGTCCTTAATTTCTTTAAAGTGTTTGAATTCCGAGTTTCAGGAAAAGTGGCTTTCTTTGAAGAGGAACAGGAAAAATCTGTGACAGTTACTCTGCCTCCTTGAGATTTGTGTTCTACTTCCTCTCTAGATTGAAGGAACTTCATCTTGTCTGTCTTCATGTGGTCGTTCCCACCACTAATGGCTAAATCCTAAAGGTTGTCCACCCTTAGAATTTCTCTTGCTGCCTTAGACCTGACCTAGAGACCAAGATCTCGGCCACAACTGTTTAGGTAGTTAAGAGCAAAGGAATGAAAACGTTTTCTGCTTTGTTTCTACTATCCATCTAGTTTCTGGCCAATTCCATGTTATGATATAGTGGAACTAATACAGAATTTGTTAACAGGAGAATTGTGTTTAAATGTTATTTACCATATGATTTGTTTTTTAATTCAATTTTTTTTAGTATTTTCCCCAATTACATGAAAAAACTATTTTTAACATTTGTTTTAAAGATTTTAAATTCTGAAGTCTTTTACTCTTCCCCTGTCCATACCCCATTGAGAAGTCAAGCAATTTGACACAAGTTACTATATGATCTTTAACAAGTTTATTTATTTCTTTTGGCCTATATTTCTCATTCATAAATCAAGGGAATTAGAGTAGATCCTTAAAGTTCATATCAGTTTCAAAAGCTATCCTCTTGGGGCGGCTAGGTGGTGCAGTGGATAAAGCACCGGCCCTGGAGTCAGGAGGACCTGGGTTCAAATCTGGTCTCGGACACTTAATAATTACCCAGCTGTGTGACCTTGGGTAAGCCACTTAACCCTGTTTGCCTTGAAAAAACCTTAAAAAAAGTTTATCCTCTTTATCCTATACATATAGGCATTAACTTCATCATGTATAAAGAAAGAATTGTGTAGAAGGTACAATTTGAAGGTATTTAAGACATTAAAATTTGTTTTTGTGATTAAGATTATTTAGCTTAGAGAAAAAAAATCTGAGAGTTCTGAATAACTTTTTTAAAATAGAAGAATTTTAGGTTTTTGAGATATGCAGTAAGGGTTAGGGTATTCAAAAAAAGGAATCAATAGCTTCAATTCTGAATATGGAAATTGACTCCAGGAGTATTGACAAATACACATTCCATTTTTTCTCATAAGTCTTATTGTGAAAATTGATGAAATTAACATTGATTCTTTAAGATTTCAATGATCATTTCATGGATATTTTTGGTAGTTGATTGAAAATAAGTAGAATTGTTCCTTTTTCAGAACCTCCATTCATCATTTGCTACTTTTTATTTTCAATGGAGAAAGAAAGAGATCTAGGCCTGTGTTTTAGATAAGGAAACCCAGTTTGGTAACCTAGTCCTGGTAGAAGAGTTGGTGGTAGAGAAAATCCTTTAAAAGAGTTTTATGACTCACTGGAGGAGAGAATGATATGCCAGGAAGCTTGGCGTACTATGGTATCTTTCCAGTGCCATTCTTTGTGGAAAATGATGACCTTGTAAGGTTTTGATACTTACTTGGCAAAGGGGACTACTTAGATAGTATCAGGGCCATATTGCTAGGATCTGTTAAACTTGTCTGTCTTAAGTGTTGTAATTTTTGTTTGTCACATAGTAATGGTCTTCATGGTAAGATTAAAAGAATAGTAAAAGACATAAACAGACCAACAGAAATATAACTAGTAAACTTGTAGAAATGAAAACTTGACTTTTATTAACATCAACCAGATATGGGAGCAATAAGCAGCAAATTTATTTATTTTTGTTTACTCAATTTTTTTTTCTCAAATAATAATTTGGTTTCTAATTCTCAAATAATTACTACAATTCTAATTTTCTCTTTTCATAATCTTTTATTAAGTATTCTTAAAATTGCAACTCTAAGTGAACTCTTTTTCTTTAAATTAATTTTGCAATAAATTCAGATCAGTCCTTACAGTACTGCAGGTTATAGCATTAGAGATAGTTTCATACTATCCAAGCTCCTTTTCCCTTTGGTGAAATCCTTGTGAGAGAACTGGTTTCTTTTCTATGTAATAATCAAATAGCTTATCCATTGCTATATTTCCTGGCACTTGGCTTTATGCATTTTCCTCTGCTCTTCTTTTTCTTACTTTGAACTAATTAAAATTAACTATAAAATACCAATAGAATCTCCTTTTGCTCCTTTGCTTTTTTGATCATGAGAATTCCCTATTTTAGATACCCTAAGTTATTTTTATCCCCTTTTCATCTTGAGACTTACTCTACCCTTCTGGTGTTGATATAGGATCTTATCTCCCTTTTTCACCGATTGTTACTTTAATTTTTTTTTAAGGTTTTGAAGATAAGCCACTTTGTCTCTTAACTTTCCACCCACTTCATCGAGCTTTTTAGCAATATGACAAAAGACCTCAGTGATCCCCTTTCACTACTTACATGAGCAAATGCATGTGGGCACACACCACATATCTTACACAAATTTTATCTGATCTTTTGTCTACATATTATACCATTTTTTTATTAAAAGAATTAAAATGCAGTTGAAGTTAGTATGGTGGATAGAATTCTGGAGTTAATCAAGAATTATGCAGATAGAGTGACTAAAAACATCCATACCCTTTGAACCAAAGATTCAGTTACTAGGCTTATAACCCAAGGAAGCCACAGATAAGAAAAAAAAGTCCCCATTTTTGACAAAATATTTATAGCAGCACTTTTTATCTGAGCTAAGACTTGAAAACAAAATACATGTCCATCAAATGGGGAATCAATAAACTAATTATGGAACATAAATGTAATGGAAATAATGTATCTGATTGAATACAAAGAAGCATGGAAAAAACTATGTTCTTAGGCAGATTTTGCCTCACACACTTTGTGCTTTTGGTCGATGTCACTTGACCTCTCAACTTCAATTTACTCATCTGTAAAATGGAGATAATAATAGCACTTATCTCATAGTAATAGATCAAATAATATTTATTTGTGTTTAGTGCACATCTTAAAGTGATAAATAACTGTTAGGTGTTATTATTGTTGTTACTACTACTACTACTACTACTACTACTACTACTTCTACTACTACTACTACTAGCTATTAGTAACAGCAAAGATATTTTGGAATGACACATTTCAGACCAGTTCACAGATCACTATTGTTGAGCTATAGCTTGTAATCCCAATGATATTGCTTGATTAATAGAGTTTCAAATTGTCTTCCTTGAATATCTTAAGATAATAGAAGATTCTTTGATGGGTGAAACCACAGAGCTGACTTTTTTCATTGTTATTCTGATGAATAATATCAAGTGAGACATAAAATAGGGAGATGTGCTTCCCAAAGATGTTTGCTACTCTAGTGGAATATTCCCAATATAGAGTCCATATTGAAGAGATATTTTCTATAAATAATGAGGTTCTCCAGTTCCTCTTGTTTTTAGATCATATCATCCTATGTTCTGCCTGATCTTGATAATTTTGTCAAATTTGCTATTGATTTTTTGGGTGTTGTTCTTTCTATTTACTCTGTTGTAGTTAGTGTGTATTTTGTTCTGCTCCGCTTACTCCCCTTTTCATCAGTTCACATAGATCTTTCCATGCTCCTTTGTCTTTATCATATACATAATTTTTTTTTTTAGTTTTTGCAAGGCAAATGGGGTTAAGTGGCTTGCCCAAGGCCACACAGCTAGGTAATTACTGAGTGTCTGAGACCGGATTTGAACCCAGGTACTCCTGACTCTAAGGCCGGTGCTTTATCCACTACGCCACCTAGCTGCCCCACTACGCCACCTAGCCGCCCCTACATAATTTCTTAAAGCACAGTAATATTCCTTTATATTCATGGACCACAGCTTGTTTAGCACTTCCATAACTGATGGACATATGCTCTGTTTCCAAGTCTTAGCTATCATAAAGGTGCTTCTATGAATATTTTGCAGTATGTAGGAATTTTTTTCTTATCAATGACTTTTTTTCCCCAAGATAATGGGGTTAAGTGATTTTCCCAAGGTCACACAGCTAGCTAATTATTATTAAGTGTCTGAAGTCAGATTTGAACTCAGGTAATCCTGACTCCAGGGCTGGTGCTCTATCCACTGTGTCATCTAGCCGCCCTTTATCAATGACTTTCATAAGGTATAGACCCAGTAGTGGAATTCAAAAGATGTGGACATTTCAGTCACTTAATTTATAATTTCAATTTGTTTTCCAAAATAATTGTACTATTTCATAGCTCCATCAATAATGTATTGTGCCTACTTTCCATAATCTCCCTAATATTGACTGTCATCATTTGTGGTCATTTTTGCCAAGTTTTAGGATGTAAGGTAAAACCTTAGAATCATTTTGATTTCTATTTCTCTTATTATTAGTTTTTTTGAACATTTTTTCACATGGATATGAATTCTTTGCAGTTCTTTTAAAACTTTATATTCTTTTACTATTGGGAATGGCTAGGGCTTATATATACATACACACATATATACACAAAAATGCACATGGATTCACACTATACAAACACATGTACCATGCAAGCATACATATATGTGTGTATGAACACAGAGATTCATATGTGTATGTGTGGGCATGTATTCAAGATCCATAAACTATGTGTTTAGTATGCAAGATGTATAAACTATATAAACTCTCTTGCTTTCATTTATATATCTTTTAGATATATAAATATTATGTATATATATATATATATATATATAAAATCATCTCTTGGACATACAAATATTGTGTGTTTGTATATGTGTCTATATATGTCTTGATTACCAAATCCTTATTTTTTTTTCTACCAAACCCTTATAAGAGAAATTTGAAACAAAGACTTTTTATCCATTTGATTACTTCCCTTCCCTTTTTATCTTAGGTATATTAATGTTGTCTACGTAGAAACTTTTCAGGTTCAAGTAATAAAGACATCTATTTTATCTTTTGAAATTGCCTCCATCTATTGTTTTGTTAAGAATACATCTCCTACCTATGACTGCAAGAGATAGATGATGCTTTTCTTCTTTTAAAAAAATAGATGATATTTAAGATTTAGGATACATATGCATTTAGAATGTATTGTGGACTGTGGTGTAAGGTATTGATTTCAATTTAATGCTTTCTGCCACATTGCTTTTTTTTTAAAGAAATTTTTATCAACTAGGGAGCTTTTCCATTGGCAATTTATGTTTTGAATTTTATCAAACACTAGATTTATTGAGGTTTATTGATTCTGAATATCCATTGTCTAGTTTGTTTCATTAATCTACCTATAAGTAATACCAAATCATTTTGGTGACCCCTGCTTTAAAATATAGTTTGAAGTCCAGAAGTGCTATTTTCTCTTTGCCCTTACTTTTTTTTTTACAATTTCCCTTGTTATTCTAAATGTTTTATTTTTATTTATTTTTAGGTTTTTTGCAAGGCAAACAGGGTTAAGTGGCTTGCCCAAGGCTACACAGCTAGGTAATTGTTAAGTGTGGAGGGCAGATTTGAACTCAAGTCCTCCTGACTCCAGGGCCGGTGCTCTATCCACTGTGCCACCTAGCTGCCCCAATGTTTTATTTTTTAAATGAATTTTATTATTATTTTATTAAGTTCTATACAGTATCCCCCAGGTAATTTGATTGGTATAGCATTGAAAGTTCAAATTACTTTTAAAGTATTGTCATTTTTATCATACTGGCATGACCTAGTCATAATCACTGAATATTCTTCCACCTATTTAGAATATTCTTTATTTCTTGAGGGAATGCTTTGTAATTCATTCTATACAAGTCTTTTATATGTTTTAGAAAGTTGATTCCCGGTGTGGACTCATTTTAAAATAATCATAATTTAATAATATCTTCATTAAGTAAATGCAAAGGAATCACTAAAAGTGGCTCATTCTACTATATTATTATAACTTTCATATCTTTTAAGTTTGATCAAGAATATTGTCACTAGAGAAAAAGAAAAAAGAATTCAGTAAATATGCATAGTGAGTGGTTAATTACATCATATTTAATAGGTTTAGCTTATTCAAGGACTTATAGCAATTTTCATTGGATGCCCCCGCCAACTAAGACAAGGAATCTTATTTTTATCCTCATAAGGTCTTCCATGAAGCAGTTTCCATACTCTTATTTGACTGTCCCCAGTAAGTCACTGTTAAAGGAGAGTTTCAACTAGTTATTGTGGATGCTTTAGCCTAATTTCTAATTCAGGAAGGACTGTTGAATATTTTATTGTTTTGTTTTTTGTTTTTCTATTTTTAAAAACTTGGGAGTATATTATTATTTGAAAATAGATTTCCTGTCTTATTCACACTAGAGATTTATCAAATCCAGGAAGTATATATAGGATGTCCTTTGCATAGGAAAAAAACTGAGGTTTTGTTTTTTGTTTGTTACATTCTTATCAGAAAAGGCACCATTGAGCTATGTTAAACTTTGTGAGCTTAGACAGGCAAAATCATTCTATGGGATGTACTTTTCAGAAACAGAGTTAACTAATGTCTTTTTTCTTTTTCTCATCAGAAGAGATCTCTGAGAATTCAGAGAAATCACTAAAAGTGGTGAGTGTACTTTTCATGTGATATGTTTTAGAGTTACATGTCTTTATATCTTATCACCCATGTTTCATAAGGGGAAGCATCACCTTTTCAAAATTTTATCTCCTACAGTGCACAGCATAATGTGTAGCACATAGCAGGTCCTCAATAAATTTTTGTTAGATATAATTAAATATTACAATGAATGTTATGTCTTGATCATGAGAAACATCTAACCAGAAATGAAATGACTTTTTAAGTAAATAAGGCATACACTTGCATAGAAATATACAAACTTGAGGGTGGCAATACAGGGGAGTACATTTGAAAAGGGATAAAAGGAAAGAAAAAGATGCAATACTATAATTATTATTCTATATATAAACTATGTCTATGGTGTTTTCTGAATATAGGCAAAAAAAATCACACACAGAGATAAGATAGAGTGGTGGGAGACTTCATTTGGACTTATTTTCTTTAAGTCTACTTATGCTAAAATATCATTTGATAAATTGACTCACCAAAAATGTTATCATTTAGAACATTAAAAAAAGGAATTACTCTTGATTTGAAGGAAGATTGGTTAGTTAATTAGTCATGATAGGAACCTTGGGAGAAAAATGACCACATAAACTTGATAAGTTATACAAAAAAATCAATGCAATTAGAATGAGAAAGGAAACCATTAATTGGGGGAAATTTTTGCAATAAGTTTTATGATATATAGTGATAAACAAGATATTAATATCAATGTATAAGAACAAGAGACATGCTAAAGAAATATGGTTCAAGGGACATGATACTTTTATGAACAGAATTCTGAAATTGCTATTATAAATGATCTTGATTAGGAGCAAAAAAGCAGAACAGCAAAGGAGATAAGCTGAAGAATTCAATATAAGTTTATATAGACCTTTCTGACAAGCTGAGATATTAAAGGATATGTACAAAAGATGGAAAGAAGCTCATGTAATCAAGGACAACTATGAAAGAGTATTGGGAATTGGCTATCTGTAATGGAAAGGACACTACCTGAAGTAAGAAGACCTGGATTTAAATTCTGAATCTTCTGCTTTAACCTTCAGAAAACTACTTAATCAACCCACCATGAACTGAGATTTGGCAAAATGGAAAAAATGACAAGAATACTTTGATAGCTGTATTTAAGGCAAGAAGAAGACTAGAGCCACATTTGAAGCAGATGATATCAACAATTGACAAAGAAAGGACAAAATAATTTAACTCATTGTTTGCCTGTTTTCCTTATCTAAGAAATCTACATACAAATTTGAAAACTATAACAAATAAGATTTCTTTTTTAGATTTTTTTTGCAAGGCAAACAGGGTTAAGTGGCTTGCCCAAGGCCACACAGCTAAGTAATTATTAAGTGTCTGAGACTGGATTTGAACCCAGGTACTCCTGACTCCAGGGCTGGTGCTTTATCCATTATGACACCTAGCTGCCCCAACAAATAAGATTAAAGGATAATCCTAATACAGGTAAAAAGATAACAGCAGAGTATTTATCACACAGAGATAACATAGGGTGGTGAGAGACTTACTCATTTTATATGTCCAAATCTCTAGATGAATTATATCATAGGATACTGAAAAAACACTGTTGGTCTGCACTTTTCCCCACTGTTAGTCATTATTGAGATGTAGTGTTACTGATTCAGCAAGTAAGGTAATGAGGGCTAATTGGATTAAGAATCAAAAGACTGCATCTTGGGAACTATTGCAGGCTGAGTTCAGAACATGTTTTATCTCAATAGCCATTGGAGCTAGACCAGGGCAAGGGCAGGATGTTAAAGTTAAGAGAGTGCAATGTCTATATGTAACCCATATAGGGTTCTTAGGCAATCTTTCTTTCAACTTCAATTCCCCCCCCCTTTTTTTTGCAAAGCAATGGGGTTAAGTGACTTGCCCAAGGATATACAGCTAGGTAATTATTAAGTATCTGAGTCTGAATTTAAGCTTAGGTTATCCTGACTCTAGGACCAGTGCTCCATCCATTGCACCACCTAACTGCCTCTCAACTTCCATTCTTACAGATGATTCTTACACTCCAAGAATTTGGCTGTGTCATTTCTCCTTCAGAGTTTTTGGGATATCCTTGAGGAATCCAGAGAGATTCTCTAATGCCTATGACTTGAAACCTTCACTGGTATGCTTCTTTCTCCTCCCACCCTATTATTAGTTGGGATTCAATTTTATCAGCTATCCTTAAATAGTTTGAAGAGAAGAATATTTACTTAGGTAGTCTATTACAGTTGCTATAAAACTCCAAAAAAATCTTCAGTATTCTTTTCTACAATTATATGCAGAGTCCAAGGAAAAGTGGGTTTAGGTTTGGAGAGCACATGTAAAAAAGGGATATCAAACAACTTCTCATTTGTTGAGTCTTAGAGAAGTTCCCCTTAGGCATAAGGTAACCCTCTTACTAAGATTCTTATAGGACCCTTGGTATTATTTTCCTTAACTCCCAATAATGTATATTGGAATTTCTTGATAGATGATCTGGGGTTCTATTTGGGATATTGATTGGAAAATGGGAAAGACCTAGGTGAGATCAAAGCTGGGAACTTTTCACTTTCCATCTCTGCCTTCCTCCTGTCTGCTCCCTCCACCCCACCCCCAACATTTCTTTCTTTGGGGAATTCAGTTAGAATTCTTTTATATAGCATTTAGGGAGTACAATGAGATCCCTCAGTCAATTGGGATAGACCTCTTGTCTGACAACCTTTCATTTCATTAAATAACTTCCACAGACTTTTCACACTTAGTCTTAAGGCCCATGATTGATTAAATGATGGAATGAAGTGTACTTTCATCCAGTGGAGTACACAGAAGGAGATCCTGAGATGCAGACAGATTTAAAACTAGATAATTGAACAGCCAAATATGCATGTTTTGTTAATAATGATGTTAATAATCAGGAACTAGAGGATCCCAGATGTGTTCAAGCCAAGGTGGAAATAAGGCCATTGGCTTGTTGGGAATATGTATTCAAATTTCTAGATGAATTACATCTTTATCCCCTATAGGATTCCTCATTGAGATACAAAGCTATGGTTTGATGACATAAAAGAAATGGAAACCCCATGCCAATATAGAAGTGTAAAGGTTTCCTCAAAAGGAGATAGTTTAGACTTGAAAGGGACCTTATAAATAGTCTAATCTAACTCTTCCATTTTGCAAGTATGGAAATAGATGCTAAATGATTCAAACCCAGTTTTCTGACTTCATTTCTATTGTTATTTACATTACAAGTTTCCAATTTCCTTTGAAAGTAATATAATCTTCCTGCTTGACAGAGTATTCATACATTCCTGCTATTGCTGAGAGTTCAAGATAACCCAGACTATGAATTATTTTATATTTTTTACAAATAATAATAATCAACAACCATTTCAATGCACGAAGAACAGGAAAGAAAAAACTGAATTTCTGTTACATTGGTATTTAGAGGTATATATATATTAAATTTAACAATGTATTGATAAAATTATTTTATTCCTATCCTCTTCTGAGCATACATTCTCTCTTTTTGACCTCACAGCAATCTTTTAAAGTAGGTATAATTTCCCCTTTTTTATAGATGAGGATACTGAACCTTTGGAATGTTAAAGTGATTTGTCTAGGGTACATAGCTAGTGTCAGAGGGAGAATTTAAACCCAAGTTTATGCCATGTTTTTTTTGTAGATAATCAAACTTATCTCCTCCAAACCTCAGTCTTTTATGGTGACTGCTTGAATTTCTCACTCCCACCCTTACTTAACATGACACTATGATTCATATGCTGGATGTTGGGTCTTTTCTTGGGTCTTTATTGTCATAGATTTATATAGAATTTCTTTTTCTTTTTTAGATTTTTCAAGGCAATTGGGGGGGGGGCGTTAAGTGGCTTGCCCAAGGCCACATGGCTAGGTATTTATTAAGTGTCTGGGATCGGATATGAACTCCTGACTCCAAGGCTGGTGCTCTATTCACTGTACCACCTAGCCACCCTAGAATTTCTTTTTCTCAGAAAGCCTTCTCAGACATTGAGGCCATGGTTTAATTGGGAAGGAATTGTTGAAAGGCATCTTCCATTTCTTTTGTATCTCCTCTGTGAACTAATTTCCATATCCTCTCCTTAGGTTCAAATTCTTTCCAGTCCAGTAGATATTGTCATCTCCCTGTCACCTTCATGAAAATAAACACTTTCTATCCATGTTCAGTGGTGGGGTGATGATTTCAAAGGGGGGACGTGGTTTAGGTTGAAAAGAGATTTTTTTAAAATTGAAATTTTATTTTATTTTTCCAGTTTCTTTCTATGGTAGTTTATCACCACTCATCCATTTGCAAATTTATGACTTACACATTTTTCTACCATCCTTTCTTTCCTCCCCTCTCCCTATGGTGGTGAACAGTCTGGTAAAAGTTATTCATGTATATTTATGTTTAACATGTTTTCATAGTCATTTTGTGCAAGAGGAATTAGAATTAAGGAAAAAGGAAGAAAAACATGAGATAGAGAGGAAAAACAGGAGAAGTTTAAAAAAATGAACATAGGATACATTTAGATTCCATGTTTTTTCCCTCTGGATATGGATGGAATTGCCCATAAGCAAGGTTGTTCTTAATCTCTGAATTGCTGAATTCAACATCCATCATAATTTATCATCTCACAAAGTTGTTGTTGGTTTTTGTTTTTTTAAATTTATTTTTATTAAGATATTATTTGAGTTTTACAATTTTCCCCCAATCTTACATCCCCCCTCCCCGACGGAAAGCAATCTGTCAGTCTTTACTTTGTTTCCATGTTGTAACTTGATCCAAATTTGGTGTGATGAGAGAGAAATCATATCCTTAAAGAAAAGACAAGAAGTCTAAAAGGTAACAAGATCAGACAATAAGATATGTTTTTTCCTAAATTAAAGGGAATAGTCCTTGAACTTTGCTCAGACTCCACAGCTTATCTGGATACAGATGGTACTCTCCTTTGCAGACAGCCCAAAATTGTTCCCGATTGTTATACTGATGGAATGAGCGCATCCTTCAAGGTTGATCATCATGCCCATGTTGCTGTTAGGGTAGACAGTGTTTTTCTGGTTCTGCTCATCTCACTCAGCATCAGTTCATACAAATCCCTCCAGGATTTCCTGAAATCCCGTCCCTCCTGGTTTCCAATAGAACAATAGTGTTCCATGACACACATATACCACAGTTTGCTAAGCCATTCCCCAACTGAAGGACATTTACTTGATTTCCAATTCTTTGCCACTACAAACAGGGTTGCTATAAATATTTTTGTACAAGTAATGTTTTTACCCTTTTTCATCATCTCTTCAGGATATAGACCCAGTAGTGGTATTGCTGGGTCAAAGGGTATGCACATTTTTGTTGCCCTTTGGGCGTAGTTCCAAATAGCTGTCCAGAAAGGCTGGATGAGTTCACAGCTCCACCAACAGTGTAATAGTGTCCCAGATTTCCCACAACCCTTCCAACAATGATCATTATCCTTTCTGGTCATATTGGCCAATCTGAGAGGTGTGAGGTGGTACTTCAGAGAAGCTTTAATTTGCATTTCTCTAAAAATTAGTGCTTTAGAGCATTTTTTCATATGGCTATGGATTGCTTTGATCTCCTTATCTATAAATTGCCTTTGCATATCCTTTGACCATTTGTCAATTGGGGAATGGCTTTTTGTTTTAAAAATATGATTCAGTTCTCTGTATATTTTAGAAATGAGTCCTTTGTCAGAATCATTAGTTGTAAAGATTGTTTCCCAATTTACTACATTTCTTTTGATCTTGGTTACAGTGGTTTTATCTGTGCAAAGCTTTTTAATTTAATGTAATCGAAATCATCAGATTGGTTTTTGGTGATGTTCTCCAACTCTTCCTTAGTCATAAACTGTTCCCCTTTCCATAGATCTGACAGGTAGACTAGTCCTTGATCTTCTAATTTGCTTACAGTATTGTTTTTTTATGTCTATGTCCTGTAACAATTTGGATCTTATCTTGGTAAAGGGTGTGAGGTGTTGGTCTAATCTAAGTTTCTTCCATACTAACTTCCAATTATCCCAGCAGTTTTTATCAAACAGGGAGTTTTTATCCCAATGGCTGGACTCTTTGGGTTTATCAAACAGCAGATTACTAATCATCTCCTGATTTTACACCTAGTATATTCCACTGATCCACCACTCTGTTTCATAGCCAATACCAAACAGTTTTGATGCCTGATGCTTTATAATATAATTTTAGATTGGTAGGGCTAAGCCACCTTCTTTTGCACTTTTTTTCATTAATCTCCTAGCAATTATTGACTTTTTATTTCTCCATATGACTTTACTCACAATTTTTTCTAACTCATTAAAGTATTTTTTTTTGGAATTTTGATTGGTAGGGAACTAAACAGATAGTTTAGTGTTGGTAGAATTGTCATTTTTATTATATTAGCTGTACCTATCCATGAGCAGTTGATATTTGCCCAGTTATTTAAATCTGATTTAATTTATGTGAGAAGTGTTTTATAATTGTTTTCAAAAAGATTCTGAGTCTGTCTTGGCAAATAGACTCCCAAGTATTTTATATTGTCTGAGGTTACTTTGAATGGGATTTCTCTTTCTAGCTCTTCCTGCTGTATCTTGCTTGACATATATAGAAAAGTTGAGGATTTATGAGGGTTTATTTTATAACCTGAAACTTTGCTAAAATTGCTAATTGCTTCCAGTAGTTTTTTTGGATGATTTCTTGGGATTCTCTAGGTAGACCATCATGTCATCTGCAAAGAGTGAGAGTTTTGTCTCTTCCTTCCCAATTCTAATTCCTTCAATTTCTTTTTCTTCTCTAATGGCTGAGGCTAACATTTCTAATACAATACTGAATAATAGTGGTGATAATGGGTACCCTTCTTTCACCCTTGATCTTAATTGAGAATGCCTCTAGCCTCTCCCCATTGAATATAATGCTTGTTGATGGTTTCAGATAGATACTGCTAATTATTTTAAGGAACAGTCCATTTATTCCTACACTCGCTAGTGTTTTTAATAGGAATGGATGCTGTATTTTGTCAAAAGCTTTTTCAGCATCTATTGATATGATCATATGGTTTCTGATAGGTTTGTTGTTGATATAATTGAGTATACTAACAGTTTTCCTAATATTGAACCAACCCTGCATTCCTGGAATAAATCCTACTTGATCATAATGTATTATCCTAGTGATAACTTGTTGTAATCATTTTGCTAAGATTTTATTTAAGATTTTTGAATCTATATTCATCAGAGAAATAGGGTTATAATTTTCTTTCTGTTTTAACTCTTCCTGCTTTAGGTAACAGCACCATATTGGTTTCACAGAAAGAGTTAGGCAGAGTTCTATCTTTCCCTGTTTTTCCAAAGAGTTTATATGGAATTGGAACCAATTGTTCCTTAAATGTTTAGTAGAATTCACTTGTGAATCCATCAGGCCCTGGAGAACTTTTTCTTAGGGAGTGCAATGATGGCTTGTTGAATTTCTTTTTCTGAGATACGGCTGTTTAGGTATTTAATCTCTTCTTCATTTAACCTGGGCAACTTATATTTTTGTAAATATTCATCCATTTCACTTAGATTATCATATTTATTGGCATAGAGTTGCACAAAATGATTTCGAATTATTACTTTAATTTCCTCCTCATTGGTGGTGAGTTCACCTTTTTTATTTATGATACTAGCAATTTGCTTTTCTTCTTTTTTTTAAATCAAATTGACCAGAGGTTTATCAATTTTATTGGTTTTTTCATAATACCAACTTTTGGTTTTATTTATTAATAGGTTTTTTTTGCTTTCGATTTTATTAATTTCTCCTTTAATTTTTAGAATTTCTAATTCGGTATTTAATTGGGGATTTTTGATTTGTTCTTTCTCTAATTTTTTTAGTTACATGTTTAGTTCATTGATTTCCTCTTTCTCCAATTTGTTCATGTAAGCATTTAGAGCTATAATATATCCCCTGAGAGTCGCTTTGAATGAATTCCATAGAATCTGGTATGTTGTTTCATTATTATCATTATCTAGGATAAAATGGTTAATTTTTTCTGTAATTTGTTTTTTTGGTCCACTCATTTCTTAAAATGAGGTTATTCAGTTTCCAATTTGTTCTGGGTCTATATCTCCTTGGCCCAATATTGCATATGACTTTTATTGCATTGTGAGCTGAGAAGGATGTATTCACTATTTCTGCCTTTCTGCAGTTGATCATTAGGTTTTTATGTCCTAGTGCATGGTCAATTTTTGTATAAGTTCTATGTACTGCAGAAAAATAGGTATATTCCTTTTTAACCCCGTTCAGTTTCCTTCATAAGTCTACCATATCTAATTTTTCTAACAATCTATTTACCTCCTTAACTTCTTTCTTGTTTATTTTATGATTCAATTTATCTAGATCTGAGAGAGGGAGGTTGAGGTCTCCCACTAGTAGAGTTTTGCTGTCTATGTCTTCCTGTAGTTCTTTCAGCTTCTCCTCTAAGAATTTGGGTGCTGTCCCACTGGGTGCATATATATTCATTATTGAAATGACTTTATTGTGTATGGTACCTTTTAGGAGGATAAAGTTTCCTTCCTTATCTCTTTTAACACTATTTCTTTTTGCTGCTGCTTTGTCTGAGATAAGGATTGCTACCCCTGCTTTTTTTACTTCAGCTGAAGCAAAATATATTTTGCTCCAACCTTTTACCTTTAATCTATATGTATGTCTCTGCTTCAAATGAGTTTCTTGTAAGCAGCATATTGTAGGATTCTGGTTTGTAATCCACTCTGCTATTTGCTTACATTTTAAGGGAGAGTTCATCCCATTCACATTCAAGGTTATGATTACTAATTCTTTATTGCCCTCCATGCTATCTTCCCTCTGTTTGTATTTTTCCCCCTTCCCCCCCTTATCCATGTTCCCGAGTATTTTGTTTCTGAATACCACCCCCTTCAGTGTGTTTTCCCCTCCTATGTCATCCCCTCCCCTTTCTTTCCCTTTTCCCTTTCCTTTTGTTATCCCCCTTCCTTTCCTTTTGTTATTTCCCCTTTCCCCCCACTCCCCTTCCCTTTCTCTGACCCCCCTCTCCCCTCTCCTCCTTTTAATACTTGAAAGGTTAGATGTTTTATAAATTAACTGAGTATGTATAGGCTGACTTTAAGCCAAGTCTGATGAGAAGAAGATTCCTGCTCCCTTCTTCCCCTCTGTTACCATAGGTTTTTTTGTACCTCTTAGTGTAATGAGATTTACCCCATTCAATCCCCTCCTTCCTACCGTCTCTTTCCAGTCCCCCTTTTTAAGGAGGTAGTGTTTTTTAGATCATGCTAAGTCATAGAAAATTCTGAGTGTCTGTCACTTCTAGTTCAGTATATTCTATTGAATAGAGTTAAAATTCTTGAGAGTTATTAGAGTCTTTCTCCCAAATGGGGTTAAAGCTGGTTACATCTCTTTAGATAGCAGTCTCATGGATAGATCATGAATGTCCATCATTTCTGGCTACGTATATTCTCTCTGTTAGAGTTACAATTCTCAAGATTTATGAGAGTCTTTTTCCCCATGCTGGGATATAGCCAGTTTCAACTTACTGGATAGCAGTTTTTTTCCTTTTTCCACCCCACCCCCTTTTTTTTACCTTTTCATGTGTCTCTTGAACCTCCTGTTTGATGTCCAAATTTTTTGTTTAGCTCTGGTCTTTTCATCAGGAATTTTTGGAATTCTTCCATTTTGTTAAATGTCCATCTTTTTCCCTGGAAGAGAGGACTCAGCTTTGTGGGTAAGTAGATTCTTGGCTGCATTCCAAGCTCCCTTGCTCTTCAAAAATATCTCATTCCAGGCCCTTTGATCCCTTAATATTGATGCAGCCAGGTCCTGCATGCTCCTTACTGTGGCTCCTTGGTATTTAAATTGTTTCTTTCTGTCTGCTTGCAGGATTTTCTCTTTTATCTGATAGTTCTGAAATTTGTCCACAACCTTCCTTGGTGTTTTCATTTTAGGATCTTCTTCTTGAGGGGATTGATGTATTCTTTCAATAACTACTTTGCCCTCCGATTCCATGATATCAGGGCAGTTTTCCATCACTAGATCCTGTAATATTAAGTCCAGGCTTTTTTTCTCTTCAATGTTTTTAGGAAGTCCTATAATTTTCAGGTTACCCCTCCTCGATCTATTCTCGAGGTCAGTGGTTTTGTTGATGAGGTATTTTACATTTTCTTCTATTTTTTTCTACTTTTTGATTTTGTTTAACTGACTCTTGCTGTCTCATGGAGTCATTAGTTTCTGTAGACTCCATTCTTTTTTTGGGGGAGGAGTTTTCTTCATTAACTTTTTGCAACTCCTTTTCCAATTGGTCAATTCTACTTTTGAAAGGGCTTTCCATTTGACCAATTGAGGTTTTGAGAGAATTATTTTCTTTTTGCATTTGCCCAATTGAGGATCTGAGAGATTTATTCTCATTTTGTATTTGTCCAATTGTAGTTTCTAAGGATTTGTTTTCTTGTTGCAAGGTATTGTCTCTCCCAGATTTTTAAGTTCCTTCCTTATTTCTTCAAGGAAGTCTTTCTGTGCTGAAGACCAGATCATATACTCCTCAGAGGTTCTAGGTCTTTCTGAGTTAGGGTCTTTCCCTTCCAAGAATTTTTCTATGGATCCACCTTTCTGCTGATCCTTCTTCATTTTGTTAAGACCTTGAGTTGGGGAGGGGCTGGTTCACAGGGGCTTGGGATCACTAAAGGCTTTACTCACTGACTGCAGTTTCTCTGGCTGGCCAGTAGGAGTTGTTGGTTGTTTTCTCTGGAGTGTCTGTGACCTTGATTGAGGCCTTCTCCCATTGCTTGAAGGGAGGAGTTGGAGCTATTGAATTCTTTTGCCTTCAATCAATGATGGGCTTTACTCTAGCCTGAGATCATTCCTCTCTATATTGTCAGCTGGGCTGGTTCTTCTGCTCACACACCTGGGCCTGAAGCAGAAGTAGTCTGCAATTGTTAATTCTGTGAAGAGGTCTGAGCTGTAATGGAGGTGTGGACTCTGAGTTTCTCCGACCAGAGGAGCCCAGGGATGGTGTCTGTCGTTCTCCTGCACCAGAACTCTCCCTCCCGCCCCAGCCCTGTCCGCAAGCTCCCGGGGGACAGCACCAACACCAGTGCCTCTGCTCCCTAGTTGACTCAAGCCCCTGCCATCTAGCCCCACCGCTGATCCAGCAGGTCTGGCTCTCAGGCCCTCAGATTCCTGGCTTCAATTCAGATGTTAATCTGGTTGATCGGGGCTGATCCTCCCTCTGAGCCCAGACTCACCGCCTGAATTTGTCCAGTGCTGCTGGGGGAGAGAAATCCTGAGGTAGATGTTCTTTCTCCTGACTTTTCTTTCTGGGTTTTGTGGGTCAGATTTCTTTTAAGAGGTTGGTTTCATATGATAGATGGGGAAAGATCAGGAGACTTTAGAACTGTGCTTGTCTTCTCTCCGCCATCTTCTGTTGTTGTTGTTAATGTGTACAATGTTCTCTTAGTTTTACTCCCTTCACTCAACATCTGTTCATGTATTTCTTTTCATATTTCTCTAAAATCTGACCACTCATGATTTCTTATAGAACAGTAGTACTCCATAGTATTAATATACTATAACTTGTTCAGCTATTCCCCAATTGATGGGCATCCCCTCAATTTCCAATTCTTTGCCACTACAAAAAAGAGTTGCTATAAATATTTTCTCATTTTTATGATTTCTTTTGGATAAAGGTCTTGTATTGATATTGCTGGGTCAAAGCGTATGATTAGTTTTATTGCTTTTTGGGCATATTTCCAGATTGTTCTTCAGAGTGGCTGGATCAGTTCATAATTTCACCAACAATGGATTAATAGAAGAAAGATTGTTTTAAAAAACATTGGTGGAATATGCAGAGAATATAGAATAAGTGGTATTACTCCACTGAGTTTTAAGTACCATCCCTTCTGCTAGGTTCTGGGAGAAGTTATAAGTAGATAACCATATTTAGTCCCCAGTCCTCAAAGGTCTTCAGGATGTGGGTTAGCAGGTTATCCCTGTTTTTCTATGTAACTTTGGAGTGTCTCTAAGTCCTCTAGTCAGAGTTTATGTAAAAGAACATCCGATTTTTGAGGGGGGTGGGTGGAAGTCCAGTCCTATTAGCAACTGTTCTATAACTTATAGGCCTAAAGAGTTTCTTAGTACACTGAGAGATTTAGTGATACTTTCCCAGAGCCAATTCAGAAGTAGGATTGAAACTCAGGTTTTGCCCAATATCAAGGTTGCCTTTTTATCCATTATACCAAACCCATCCTATCATAAAAATCTGTAGTGTAATAGGGTTACCACTTATCCTGATGGAAGGAGGTATAACAGAAAAAATACTATTCTGAAGTTAAGTTCATGCACTTTCTCTACTTATTGGATAGGGGAATTATATCATAAAGTGATGAATCCTTGATTTGGAGATCTATGAATAATTCAGGTCAGGAAAAGTGAGATATACTGCAGATCTTAGAGGTGAAATTAAAGGAAAAGTTATACAGCTGGAAGGTTTCACTTAAGAAAATACGGGTAACAATGTCCATGGTGGAAAGTTCAGTGCAAGAGAAGAATTAAATCATCTTGGTCAGGTTGACTACCACCACCAAGATAGTATCACAGCATGGATATGGAAATGTATGATAATGAAATCTAATGTTACTGTCACTTGGGGACAGATGGGAATTGATAGGAATTGCAAAGGTCTGGTGGTACTAGTTCACTTTGTTCTTGGCCAAAGGCTATTGATATTCAATAGTCAATAAACAATTATTAAATGTCTTGTATGCCAGGTGCTGTATTAAGCTCTGGTGATACAGATATTAAAAAAGAAAGATAGTACTTGTCCTCAAAGAACTTACAATCTAATTGGTTAAGACAACAACATACACAAAATCTGAAAAGTGAGATGGAGGAGAGGAGGGTGTGAGGTCCCTGGTAAAGAGGCATGATACAGAAACCAAAAAAAAAAAGTTTAAAATGAATGTAGTCAGGTGAGAGAGGAGGAAATGGCTAGTCAAAAACTTCACATGACTAGACATACTGATTAATATTAAGATATAATCTCCAAATTCATGGGTGACTTTGTATAAAATCTTGAACCCATCCCAAGGCCATTGTGCTAGGCCAGCGTGGAAGATATACACTATTTATTGAAAATTCCAGGAGAACTACACAGGATTGAGGTGTATCCTAGAGTTTATTTGAAATTTAGGAGCAGGTGCAATTCCTGCTTAGAAGGTAGACATTTGGACCAGACCTGTTGCTGACAGCTTAACTCTAATAGAGCTGGTTGAGGTTTTGTATACGCAGCTTATAGTCCATAGGAAGAGCTCTTGAGTAGATTGATAAATTCAGTTTTCCCAGCTTGAAGATTGTGATATCTAAGAACATAGGTTTGAAATTATAGTTGCTGAAAAAGTTTCCCAAGAATTCAGCAGAAGTGGAGCTTCCTCATACTCTGAAGGAATTCTAGGTTCCTCTAGTTAACTTGGGTAGTGATGGAATGCCATACTTCCCTGTGATACTTCACTGTGATAGAGCCTTCAATGCTTCAGATTCAGATTTGATTATAGGTGAACTTTTCTTCCATATTCTATAGTTTCTCTGGACATATTTGTGGGTTGTGGATGCACAGATCTGGGTCATACAGGAGAAGGAGTCTATGAGAAGATAGCCCCTTCATGATGATTAATTTGAGGTCTGTCCTAAGAACTAGTGTGAGGGGGGAAAAAGCAAAAATAGTCTTGTACTCCTAAGGCCATTGATTCAAAAAGAGACAGAGTCATATGTGTAAGCTTAGAAAATATTTTGACCAATATAGAAAACTCTGGGTGACTGGACATTATGTGGTTGAACTTTGAAAGGGTGGGGCAGTTTAATTTGTCTTGTTTAGCATAGATGATTAGTTTGTCTTGTTTAGCATAGATAAACTGAGTCCCATTTTCCTTGGTTGCCTGTCTGAATTCTCTTTACAGAAGGTTGTTCTTTTGGTATGGAGCTATATTCCTGATTTCAAATACTTGGAAAGCAATTGTGAATTGCATGGGAGGCTATAATTGTCAATCACAGTGATTTGCTCCTTGAAGACAGGTAATGTGTTTCTTTTGCTTGTATTTGTAGCACATAGTAAGCACATTGTAAGCACAATAAATGCTCTATCCCTCTTTTTGATTTTAACTAAGAAGTATAGAAAGGGGGACAGATATCATGTAGTAACCAAGAATGAAGGGGAAAAACCAGGAGACCAAAGCTGTGAAAATTAGATAGAAATTAATATAGAGACACAGTATGGTTTTAAGGAAATGAGTAATTAGACAGAAATGCAGAAAGGTAAAGGAGGGATCTAGGTTTAGTCAACAATCAGGAATTGGATGATCAGTTAGATATACAATCTATGAATACTAGAAAAGGAGACAAGTTATAGTGCAATGGGACAAGTCTATATAAAACTTCCTTTTAATGGTGAATTGTGGCATGCTGGTCATCTTATTTTTTTGTGTCTTTAAGTGTCTTTCCTAGCATTTGGGAACTGGATAGTATGAAGAATGGGAGACTGAAAATTGGCCAATATCTTGATTTTTTTTAAGGTGAATTTTAGATACTATAGAGATCAGTGAATTTGATCTTGGCTCCTGTCAAAATTTTAGACTAGATTGCCAATTAGTTATATTTTGAGAACAGAGAAAAGGAATCATTGATTAGGAGAGATGTTTTAGAGCCATTAAGAACACCATGTGGTGCAGCTAGGTGGCACAGAGGATAGAGCACCATCCCTGGAGTCAGGAGGACCTGAGTTCAAATTCAGCCTCAGACACTTAATAACTGCTTAACTGTGTAACTTTGGGCAAGTCCCTTAACTCCATTGCCTTGCAAAAAACCAAAATATCATGTGACACTAACTTTATGTTCCCATTTTTAAAATTTAAATTTATTATTCCAAATACATGAAAAAATAGTTTTAAACATTCACCCTTCTGTAAGATTCTGAATTCCACATTCTTTTTCCTCCCTCTTTTCCCTTCCCCCTCCCCTGACAGTGAGTAAACCAACATAAGTTATAAATGTACAATTGTGTTAAATAAATTTCCATATTGTGTTGTGAAAGACAAATAAAAACAAAAGGGAACAAAAAAAAATGAGGTTAAAAAAATTCCAATGTAAGGCATAAAGCAAATTCATCTTCCTTTCTGACTGAATTATTAGACTGGTAAATCTTGTAAATGTCATCAGGTTGGTGGTGGGAGGGCCTAGAGACTGGAGATGACAGATTATAAGGATAAATAGATTATTTTGGGGTGGGAGGTCCCAAGAAGTAGGCCACAAAAGAAGTCCTAGGCAAATAGTCAATATCAGAAACACAGGGTATTTTCCTGAAAGGCAATCAGACTTAAATATCAGGGGATCTCATAGCAGATAAGGGGCAGAGTCCAGAATGTCAGTACTGGGGATCATGGCGGTGTTGGAACAATCTTATTGGAAATAGTTTTGATCTGGAGAATAGACAAATGATTGCAGCAGATCAAATAAGCTAGGAGTGAGTTCTAAGTGGAAGCTTAGCAAAATGGGTAGAATTCCAGGAAAGTATGACTATAAGCAATCAATGAAGGTCTAGGAAAAGTAGTTAGCATCAGAGAACTGAAGAGGAAGGGAAGGGTAGAGAACACACATTTATTTATTTATTAGGTTTTTTGGGTTTTTTGGGAAAGGCAATGGGGTGTCTTGCCTAAGGCAACACAGCTAGGTAATTATTAGATGTCTGAGGCCAGATTTGAACTCAGATACTCCTGACTCCAGGGCTATTCACTCTGCCACCTAGCTGCCCCCAAGAACACACATTTATTAAGCATTTACTCTGAACCAGACACTGTGCTAAACACTTTAAAAATGTCTCATTTGATCTGCACAACAAACCAGGAGGTAAATGCTAATATTATCTTCCATTTCCAGTTGAGGAAACTGAGGTAGGAGATTAAATGACTTGCTAAAAGTCACACAGCTAGTAGATATTTAGATATTAGGTTAGAATTTAGGCCTTCCTATCTCCTTACCCAAACACTCCATGCCACCTGGTTGCCTTTAAGGTTCTTTAGGATAGGAAGTGAGTGGGATCATGATAGGCAGATGATATCATCAAAATGTTCTGTTGGCAGGTGGGAGGTGAAGTCTCAGAGTGTCTGTAAGAGGCTATGTTTGGGGAAGAAGCTGCATTACTTGGGGGTACTAGAGAATAAGAAACCCCCATTCCAGAGTTACTGGATTGCTGCTTTTAAAATAGGTACTTAAGCACAGAAGAAGAATAACATGGCTTATTGAAACTGCAGGTTTAGAGCAAGGGACTGGTTGTTATTAAATCATACTAGTAGAAGGCTGTTCCAGATTGTTCCATCACTGCCATGATCCCCAGTACTGACAGTCTGGACTCTGCCCCTTATCTGCTATGAGATCCCCTGATATTCAAGTCTGTTTGCCTTTCAGGAAAATACCCTGTGTACCATATCTCATATCCATTTCTCTTTTTTCCACTCATGCCTCAACTATCCTAATTCAGATCCTTACCACCTTTTATCTAGACTACTATAGTAACCTCTTAGTCTCTGCCTCAACTTTCTCTCCTCTTCAATCTGTCTTCCACACAACTGTTAAAGTAGCATTCATTCCTACAGCTCAAGTCCAACCATGTCATTGTACTATTCAATAAACTTCATTGACTTCTTATGTCCGAATTCCTTCTAAGATCAAAATCAGACTTCTCTAGATGATATTTAGAGCCCTTCACAATTGATTCCAAGTGAACCTTTTTGTTGTTATCTAGATAAAAATTCTGAATTATGTGTGCTTTTATATCTTTAATAACAAATATTGGGGCGGCTAGGTGGTGTAGTGGATAAAGCACCGGCCCTGGAGTCAGGAGTACCTGGGTTCAAATCCGGTCTCAGACACTTAATAATTATCTAGCTGTGTGGCCTTGGGCAAGCCACTTAACCCCATTTGCCTTGCAAAAACCTAAAAAACAAACAAACAAACAAAAAAAACCAAATATCAAATATGAATCTCCCTATTGTCCCCCGACATTATGGAAGGGGAAGATTCACAAACTTTGTGGAGGTCTTTAGCATAACTGATAAGGTACAGTGGTCCTAATTCCTGATGGAATTTCTGTTAGCAAACTCTCCCCTTTAGGGAATATGAGCACATCCTGAATAGAGGGTCATTCCCTGATTGACAAGTACAGAAGCAGCTTTATCAGATACTCCTTCTAATTGTGGAATTGTATAAATATCATCCCCCAAAACTACATTTTGAGTCCAGTTTTCTGCCATGCACACATGCCTAATCCTCATGCTTAGAGAAAAATCCAATAAATGTGTATGCTAACTTAATTTTGTCTGTTCTTTCTTGACCAAACTCTGGAGACTAATGCTTGTCCCTTATTAGGACAAAATCTGGAGATTAACATAGGTTAGTTTAATTCTTTATTAAGACCATACTTATGGAGTTTGTCACTTTATGTACTACTCATTTTTACATGCTCTATAAGGAAATTAAACTACCCTTACCATTGTTTCTTTCAATCCTGTAATCTCAATCTGCAACATCTCTCCATTCCTGTTGCCCTACCTTTCACTGGTGAATTACTACCAGAACCTCATTTTGAGGAAAATTCCAGGCCATTCATCCATTTCCCAACTTTGCTTCTAATTCTTCAGACTTCATACATCTCCCAAAATCAGTAACTTTTCCATCTCCATTTTTCACTCCTTTCTATTTATTGTCTTTCCTTGCAAGTTCCTTGAGAACAGGGATTGTTTTTCTTTCTACCCAAATTGACATCTTTAAGGTTTAGTATAATGCCTGTTAGATAGTAAATGTTTAATAAATTCTTTTTTTTTTTAGGTTTTTGCAAGGCAAACAGGGGTTAAGTGGCTTGCCCAAACCCACACAGCTAGGTAATTATTAAGTTGTCTGAGACCTGATTTGAACTCAGGTATTCCTGACTCCAGGGCCGGTGCTTTATCCACTACGCCACCTAGCCACCCCTTAATAAATTCTTAATGATGACTTGACTCACATATAACATTATCTCCAATTTTTATGCCTGGATTTCACTCTTTCCTTATCTCCACTTAAGAATTCCTAGATCCCTTGGAATTTAGCTTAAGTGTCATTTCCTAAAAGAATCAGCCCTTTCCTGATCCTTCTCCACAACCCAGCTGCTAGTACTTTCCTCAAATATTTATTTTTTCTTATACCTTTATTGCATTTGTTCTTCTTTGTTTGAATGTAAATTTCTCCAGGGAAAAAGATTTTCATTTTTTGTTTTTTGTAGTCATAATGCTTAGAATATAGTAGGTGATTAAAAATAGTGAGTAAAGGAAGTTAGGTATTGTGTGACTGCTGGATTATTTTATACTGTATTTCTGCATCTTGCAGACCATTGCTTTTTCACTCCAAAAATCATTCTCTGTGAAAGAGAATGTAAAAGTAAAATAAAAATTTCAGCCTTTCCACTACTGCTCATTATCAGCCTCACTTTCACCAAGCAAAAATCCTGTCACTTCTCTGAGTCTTCTTTTGCCTATTTTTTTTTTTTTGAGGGGCAAAGCAATTGAAGTTAAGTGACTTGCCAGGGTCAATTATTGCTAAGTGTCAAGTGTCTGAGGTCTGATTTGAGCTCAAGTCCTCCTGACTCCAGGGTCAGTGCTCTGTCCACTGCATGACCTAGCTGCTTCTACCCCTAAATATTTTAAGTATTCATTGTCTTTGTCAGTTTATTCTGGGCTGTAACTCTCCTGATACCATTCTTATAGCACTTTGCTTCTTTTAAAAATATTCACTCTTTTGTACTTTTTTGTTAAGTACCATGCCTCAATTGACCTTGAATTCCTTATTTCTTGTAGTGTTCTTTTTTCAATTGAATGATTTTTTCCAATCAATTCTTTCTTTTTCTTTTTTTAGTTTTTTTTTTTTTTGCAAGGCAATGGGGTTAAGTGGCTTGCCCAAGGCCACAAAGCTAGGTAATTATTAAGTGTCTGAGGTTGGATTTGAACTCAGGTACTCCTGACTCCAGGGCTGGTTCTCTATCCACTGCGCCACCTAGTGGCTCCCAATCAATTCTTTCTATTGATTTTTGAATGACATTATTTTGACTTCAATCACAATGTTTAAATTTGTCAGATATGTGGTTTTTGTATACAAAAGTCTTTCAGTCTTGTGAAGTTCTTGAACAATTTTCCTATCTTTCTCAGTTTTTTTGCTGGAAAAATATGATTCATATTGCTATTTTTCTAAATATTTTCTTTGTTGAAATTCAAATAGTTTTTCTGCAGTTTTTATAATTTTATGTTTAATAATTTAGTCTTTCAGCAATTAGAATTGTGAATTTCTCCATATTGTACTTGTGAATTCTTCTAACTATTGTATTTTTGCCTGTTCTTGATCACTTTGATGTTATTAGTTTTTTCTGAGTTCTGTGATCTTTTGAGCTTAAACCTTAACTTTATTCTCATCTTCAGGTATCTGTAACTTTGTTGGTGTGGAAATTCTCTCCACCTTTTTTTAGAAGATTACATTCAATCCATTAATTAGTAGTAAATTACTGTGGCTTCACGATCTCTTTGCTAGTAAAAGTTACAGGTCGGATTTGAACTAAGTTGTTCCTGCTTATAACTCCAGCATTCTCTCTACCATGTAATACTGCTTCTTGTTTTATTTTTTTTTTAGATTTTGCAAGGCAATGGGGTCAAGTGGCTTGCCCAAGGCCACATGGCTAGGTAATTATAAAATATCTGAGGCTGGATTTGAACCCAGGTACTCCTGACTCCAGGGCTGGTGCTTTATCCACTGCATCACCTAGCTGCCTCCTTGCTTTAATTTTTTTTAAAAAAACTCATTATTATCTAATTTTCAGTTCCAGATTTTCTCCTTTTCCACCTTTTGAGAAGACAAGAAAACCAAGACCCATTATAAAGATGTAGAGTTATTGCAAAACAATTTCCCTCATTAGCTATCTAAAAATTTAAAAAAAGAAATAAAAAAGAAAGAGAAGAAAATATTCTTTAATTAGTACTCACAGTCCATCAGCTCTCTATCTGGAGGTCATCAAGGAGGAAACATAGTTTGTAATCTCCTTCCTAATCCTGGTGGAAGAGGGAGAATGAGAATGGGGGCGGGGATCTTTGCTGACAATAGCGGGCCACAAATGCTCTTTATCTAGTTATTATTTAGGTGGCTTCTGCTTCAACTGTTGTCTACAGTTTTGGGGCTCTTTGCTTTTCCTCCAGATGCCTTTTTCTATTCCTTCTTTGATTTGCCTTTGCCCTGAGACTTGAGGAAAAGAATGATGATATCATTAAGCATTTTCATTTCCAGCTCTTTACCTCAATCTATAGGCAATTGTGATGGCAGGAGCAGCATCCATAATAGAAGACAGCTTTCCTTCTACCTCTCTACCTTAGTGCTTTAGTTCTATTTATTTATTTATTCATTCATTATTTATTTGTTTGTTTATTTATTTATTGCAAGGCAAATGGGGTTAAGTGGCTTGCCCAAGGCCACACAGCTAGGTAATTATTAAGTGTCTGAGACCGAATTTGAACCCAGGTACTCTTGACTCCAGGGCTGGTGCTTTATCTACTGTGCCACCTAGCCGCCCCTTAGTGCTGTAGTTATCCACTTTTTCATTACTGTTTGTTTCCCTTCTTTCTCATTCCCTTGCTCTTGTCAAGGAATTGTACCAAACACTGGGAATACAAACAAAGGCTAAAAATAAAATGAACAAAAACAGCCCCTGCTCTCAAGAAGCTCACTGTCTAACCAGGCAAGAAAGGTAAGAGGCGGAGATGAGGAGAGAATGTCCTAGGCATAAGGGAAAGCCACTGAAAATGTCCAGAGTCTAGAGTTAGAGTATTTTGTTATAGGAACAGAAAAGAGGTCAGTGACACAGGATTGATTGCAGATGGTAAAGAAGGTGTGAAAAGTCTGGAAAGATGGGGTAGAAGCAAATTATAAAGGGCTTCAAAAGCCAAATAGAGGATTTTTAAACATGATCCTGGAAGTGATAGACAGTCATTACATTTATGGAAGGTCCAATTATGTCACTGTACTTTTGCTCTAGGAAGATGAATTTGACAGTACAATAGTATGGAGAGTGAATTGGTTTGTGGAGAGACTTGAGGAAAATTTTGCCAAATATTCCCTTTTCTTTAAGCCTGGAGCTCATCACTATTCTTGTATTTTTTTTTGTTTCTGTATTTATTTTTAATTTTATAAAAATTACTTTCCTCTTTTCTTAGCACTAAATTTTTTGTTTGTGCTTGTGGGAGAGAGGTAGGTGTTTGTTAATAAAGCCTATTCCTTGGATTCTATACACTCCATTTTCCTACCAGTCCTTAGGTAGGAAATCCTTATGATTTTTCTTTCATAGGACTTGTAAATTGGAGGAGATGACTTCCAGGATTCCATTCCAGAAATCAGTCTTGTCCTATTAGAGAGTATTGGGTTGAACTAGACTTCAGGTCCCCAGCCAAGCGAACCCCATTCTGATATGCACAAAAGACAAATAGATCAAATGCATAGAACTGGGAGATTTGAATAAGACAGATATTTCTATCTGACTTCAGTTCAACTATCTTTTAAACTCCATGTGTACAAAATGAAATTTATTTCTTCCTCTTCTCCTCCCCCAAACTATCATTCCACTTTAACTGCCTTATTTCTATTAATGATATGACTATCTTCCTAGTTACTGAAATACAAAATCTCAGACTTTGACTCATTTTTGCCTCTTCCCCAAAACATGGGATAAGTCGTTGAGTTCTTTTGATTTGATATTTCCATTATATTGCTTCCAAAATGTTTACTCTTTATTCATACTATGACTGAGCTTAATTCATTTAAAATTTTATTTTCAGTTACAAATTTTCTTCCTCCCTCCACCTTTCCCCACCAATTGAGAAGGCAAGAAGTATGATATCCATCATACACATGAAGATATGCAAATCATACTTCCATATTAGTCATGTTGTGAAAAAAGCAGAGGCAAGATTTCAATTGCATTGATTTTGTTTGTGCAAAACCTTTTGAATGAAAGTTTTAATGAAATGTTTTGTTAAGAATCCTGTGTATATCTTGGCAAGTAGATTCCTGACTATTCCATATTGTTTGAAGTTATTTTAAATGGAATGAGTTCTTATTTTTTTTCTCCTGGGTTTTCTTGGGAACAAACAGAAGCATTGATGATTTATGTGATTTTTATTTTACAGCCTGCAACTTTGCTAAAGTTGTTAATTGTTTTGATTAGTTGTTTTAGTTGTTTCTCTAGGCTTTCTTTAAAGCATCATATCATCTGCATAATTTTGTTGCCTCTTTACTTATACTTATTCCTTCAATTTCTTTTTCTTGTCTTATTGCTATAGCTAGCATTTTAAATACAAGATTGAATAACAGTGATGATAAGGGACATCCTCTTTTCACACATTTCTTATTTAGAAAGTTTGTAGTTTATCTCTTTCTACAAATAATGCTTACTTTTAGTTTTAGATAGGTAATAATTATCATTTAAAATAAGCTCCATTTTCCTCTGCTTTCCATTATTTTTTTTATTAGGACTGAGTGTTGTATTTTATCAAAACCTTTTTCTGCATTTATTGATATAATCATAAGTTTTTTGGTTGTTTTTGTTATTGATATGTTCAATTTTTTCCATTTTTCCTAATATTGAATTAGTCTTAAATTCCTGGTATAACTCTAGGCTCATCATAGTATATAGTGTTGGTAATATATAGCTATAATCTCCTTATTAATACTTCATTGAAAAATTTGCATCAGTATTAATTAGGAAAGTTGGCCAATAGTTTTCTTTCCCTGTTTTATCTATCCCGGACTTAGATATAGAAACCATATTTATGTTATAGAAGGAACTTATCAGAACTCTTTTATTCAATTTTTCAACAGTTTTATAGAGTATAGGAATTAATTATCTTTAAATGCTTGGTAGAACTTGTTTGTAAATCTATCAGGTCCTGAAGATTTTTTCTTAGGGAGCTTATTTATGGCTTGTTCGATTGTTTTTTTCCTGGGATACTTATTTAAATGTTTTGCTTTTTCTATTAATCTGGGCATTTTATATTTTTGAAAACATTCATCCATTTCATTTAGATTGCCATTTTTATTGCCTTAAAGTTGGGTAAAATAACTCCTAGCAATTGCTTTAATATTTCATCTTCATTCGTTGAATAATAATTCTTTGATTTCCTATTCTTCTCCTTGTTCTTCTCCTCCTCCTCCTCCTCCTTCTCCTCCTCCTTCTCCTTCTCCTTCTCCTTCTCCTTCTCCTTCTCCTTGTTCTTCTCCTCCTCCTCCTCCTCCTCCTCCTCCTTCTCCTTCTCCTTCTCCTTCTCCTTCTCCTCCTCCTTATTTTTCTCCTTCTCCTCCTCCTCCTCCTTCTTCGCCCCCTCCTTCTTCTCCTCCTCCTTCTCCTTTTCCTTCTCCTCCTCCTCTTCCTGCTCCCTTCTATCAAATTAGCCAATGATTTATCTTTTATTTTATTTTTCATAAAACCAACTCCTAGTTTCATTTATTAGTTCAATAGTATTTTTGCTTTCAATTTTATTTATCTCTCTTTTGATTCTGAGGATTTCCAGTTGCCAATAATTGGAGATTTTTAATTTTTTCCTTTTCTATTTTTTTGGTAGTTGCATACCCAAATCATTAACCTTTTCTTTTTTCTATTTTATGGATGTAAGTTTTAGAGATATACATTTTCCCCTAAGAAATGCTTTGGTAGTGCCATAAATTTTGGTGTGTTGTCTCATTGTCATTCTCTTTAGTGAAATGATTTATTGTTCCTATGATTTGTTTTTTGACCAACTCATGCTTTAGGATTAGATTATTTGTTATCTAATTAACTTTTCATCTATATTTCCAGAGCCCTCTATTTAATATAATTTATTTTGCTTCTGATCTTAAGGAAACATTTAATATTTCTGCTTTTCTGCATTTGATTGTGATGTTTTTATGCCCCAATACATGGCCAGTTTCTGTGAAGGTGTCATATATAACCAAGAAAAGGGTATACTTTTTCTATTCCCATTTGATTTCCTCCAGAAGTCCATCATATCTAACTTTTCTAAAATTCTATTTATCTTGTTAACTTCTTTTTTGTTTATAGATTTTTCTAGTTCTGAGAAGGAAAAGTTGAGGTTCTCTACTATTACAGTTTTGCTCTCCATTTTCTCCTATAACGCATTTAATTTTTCCTCTAGGAATCTGTATGCTATGTCATTTGGTGCATATATATATATATATATTATATATATATATATATATATGTATATATTTAACAGTGACATTATTTATTGTCTATGGTACTTTTTAGTAAAATGTAACTTCCCTGTTTATCTCTTTTAATTAGATCTGTTTTTGTTTTTTTTCCTGAGATCATGACTGTTTATCTTGCCTTTTTTTTAAACTTCACCTGAACATTTATTTTAACATTGTGTGTATTTTTCTTTTTCAAATGTGTCTCTTGTAAACAAGATAATGTTGGATTCTGGTTTCTAATTCATTCTATTTTCTCTTCTCTTTTAGGGTGTTCATACTATTTACATTCACAGTTATAATTGCTTTGTTTTTCCCTTCATTCTATTCTCTTCTATTTATCTTTATCTTTTCCATTCTATCCCTCTTCCTTGGAAGACTATTTTGCTTCTGCCCACTGCCTCTTTTAATCTATCTTCCCTCTTATCGCTGCCCCTTCTTTCTTTCTCTTAAGTTTTTTCCCCTTTTGAGCAAGGTAAATTTTTATATCCAGTATGTGTGTAGGTATGCATTCTCTTTCCTTCTTGAATCAGTTAAGAATGTGGCTCATGTATTGCTTGCTCCCTGCCTCCATTATATCTCCATTGTAAAAATTCTCCCTTGGGTGAGATAATTTTCCCTATTTGTCTTCTCTCCTTCCTTCTTTTACTGCATTCCTCTTTTTTACCCTTCCCTTCTTTTTTGAGAGTATCTCAACATATTAGACCTATGCCACCTGTCTCTAGACTCCTAATTGCCCTAATGATGGTAATATTCATAATAATTTTATGTATAATAATCCTATATGGGAATATAACATTTTTTGCAAAGAAATTTGATCTTTTAAAATCCCAGGATTTATTATTCACATTTATTATTCACATTTACTTTTTTATGTTTCTCTTGTGCTTGAATGCCAAAGTTCTTATTTAACTCTGATCTTTTTTTTAAATCAAAAATTCTTGAAATCCTTCTATTTCATTAAATATCCATTTTTCCTCTTATAGAAGTAAGCTTAGTTTTGCTGGGTAGGTTATTTTTGGTTTTAATTCTAATCTCTTTATTTTACAAAATATCATATTCCAAGTCTTCCACTTCTTTATGATTATAGCTGCTAAATGCTGTGTGATTTTGACTGTGGTTCTCTCATATTTGAATGATTTTGTTCTGGCTGCTTTTTTATGTTTCTTGATGTTTCATTGAGTTATTAGCTTCCACTGATCAATTATAATTTTTTAAAATTACTTTAAAATTTTTTAAATTCAGTTCCAAATTATCTTTCTTCCTCTACCCTTACTCCATCATTTGAGAAGGCAAGAAATATGATGCCTCCTATACCTATGAAGTTGCAAAAACATGTTTCCACATTAGCTATGCTGAAGCTCGCTTCTGGGAGTGAGGAAACTCATTTTTTCGTATTTGTATCATTAGTACCCAGCACTGGATAGGAGAAGGAGATAGAAAGCCAGAAGAAAAGAAGGAGAGGACAGGGTGAGGAAAAGGGAAAGGGACAGAGATATAGGGGTGAGTATAAAGGAGAAAGACTCCATTATGAAGGCACATAATTTAAAAAGATGTAGCCTAACAATTTTAGCCAAAGGAGAAAGAAGTTGATGTTTTATCCTAATCCTATAATTCTTGAAACTGAGTAGACTCAGAGGTTATAAATTTTATAAGTGTCCTTGTCTACTCATTCTTTCCCTTTCCCTTTCCCTTTCCCTTTCCCTTTCCCTTTCCCTTTCCCTTTCCCTTTCCCTTTCCCTTTCCCTTTCCCTTTCCCTTTCCCTTTCCCTTTCCCTTTCCCTTTCCCTTTCCCTTCTTTTCCCCTTTCTTTTCTCCCTTCCTTTCCTTTTTCTTTTCTCCCTTTCCCTCCCCTCCTCTCCCTTCCCTTCTCCCTTTTTCCTCCCCTCCCCTTCTGCTTTCCCCTCTCCTTCCTCTACCGTCCCACCACTCCCCTCCTCTCCTCTTTGTTCTTTTTCCTCCTTCCTTTCCTTTCTCCTTTCCTTCCTCTTTTCGTCCTTTCCTTTTCCTTTTTCCTGCAGGGGAGGAGGGGAAAAAGAGGCTAAATTTCACTTTACATAGAAATGAACATAGAGTTGAATTAAGGGAAGGTCTATAATTAAACTCATTTGTCTTTTCCTTGCTTTTGAGATGGGTGGAGGAAAATAGGGAAAACTGGGATCCTTTCCCTTTTGCAAGGAAAAGTATGTGAAAGTTTCTTATAGAAAGTTTGAATGAATGATCCCTTAGAACTGCTAATCCATGTAACCAGTTATTTTGAGGAAGGGGATGGAGGAGTAGGAGTTGATTTCCAAAATCTATGACCATGGAATCATAGATATGTAGCTGAAAAAGATCTTAGAGGACTTGTATTCCATTCCTCTTATTTTGCAAATGAAAATAAATCCTGTAGAGGTGACTTAATCAAGACCATATAGATAAGAAATATTAGAGCTAGAATTTGAATTCAAATCCTTTGATTCCAAATCCAACCCTTTTTTCATCATATTACGTTATTTCCTAGAGATGTTTTGTGTAATATATATATATATATATATATATATATTGCCTAGTTTTTAGACAACAGTATTATTTTAATTATGATGCATATGTTTTAAATATGTCAACTAAGGTAGAAAAGAAGTTGCAGAGGGTGAGGAGTAATTTTTCTCCCAGTTGATTAAAACTTGAACCCACTGTGGTAATATTTATAGAGGATACCCATTCCCATTCTTCTGGTATAACTTTTCTTCACCTTTCCTTTCCTGCCTTTTTATGTTTTTTGGTTTTTTTAATACAGAGGACTCATATTCCTAATAAATAAAAAATAATTATAATGAAAGAAGTTTTTGGGGGAATGAGAGTAATGCTGATATTTACTTATAATTCTAGAGGAACAAATAAGATAAAAAAGCAAGGGATTATTATTTGTAAACCCTGAGGATGATTGGTTGTTGGGTTGAATAAACTGATTTTTTTTTTGGTAATGGAAAATCTTTAGTTGTAAATAATATTTCTTTTTTTGTTTTCTTGCCCTCTTTGGAAAGAGAAATAAAAGCTACACAGTTAATGGCAGGAAGATGTGGGTATGTGACAAAAAAGTCCAAGTTCCTCAATAATAAGGAGGCTGAAAGTGAGGTAGATCAGAGTACCCAAATTGATGAATCCTAAATCAGGGTAGGAGTTCTTGTGTGGGAGATGAGAGTAGCATACTGTGCTGAAGGGTTCGGGACTTGAAGAAAACCACTCTACCTGTGAATTTCAAGCAGAGGAACTTTAGGGAATAGGATAGACTAAGAAATTGGAAGCAACTCATTTAGGTTGGCTAAATTCTTCTGTATGTGCTTTCAATTACCTATAATTGAATTCTTGATATTTCTGTGGATGGTTCTTCCCCCTTGTCAACAATCCTAGAAAATGTACTTCTGTGACCTGAAATTATAAATGAAGAGTGTGGTGCAGTGAAAAGAATGATGGATTTGGAGTCCTGGGTCCAGAGTTCTAATTTTGACTCTACCACTTCTGCTACATCTCCAGCAGAGTGATATTTAAATTTCCTTTTATTCCCTCTGCTTCTTTACTGAAACAGGAAAAAAAGAAATGATCAGTTCAGAGTCCCAGCACTGGCAGCTAGAATTCTGCTCCTTCTGCTCCTTCACTTGTTGCCTCTTTTCCAGTCTTTAGTGGAGCAGCCTAGAAAACACTTAATACATTGAGTTTGGAGAACTATCTAGTTTTTTACCAGAGCTCTAGAGGCATTAACTATGGCCAGGACAATGTGTTAGGCCTCCTTTTATTTTCCCCAAAATTCCAACGAATTTGGTGGAGGCTGCATATTGTACTCATAGCTCATACTCCTTAGCTCAGATTCTTTCTGTAAATTCTGCGAAATTTCCTCCTTTCCCTTTCCCTTATACCTCCTCCTCTTCCATCTCTGCTCCTTTCTGACATTATCCCAAATTCATTTTCACTTCAAACACTTAGCCAGGTTTTGTATATAATTATCAGTTAAAAATTGTTTATTGGTGAGTTAACTTTCTCCTGTCATCTTTTAAAAAATGCTATTATTTCTGGTAGGCATCTTAAAGTTTCTAATATTTCCATTAGTGTGAATTAATTCATTACATTACTTTCCTCCTTGAGACTACTGGGTTCATTAAATTGGAGGAACTTTAGAAAGACAGGGCAGGAGAGGCGTGTATCTACTTCACAACTCTGCCTCCTGACAACCCTATTTTGGGAGAAATTCATCTCACATCTTTCTTGTTGGAATAGTAATTATTGAAATATAATGCACTTGTGTCCTGAAAGGGTCAGTGCAACATCCAACAATGTCTAACTCCTCATTAATTCATGTCAGGAGTGCCAATGGACTACACTGAAAACTTGGTAAATGGTAAAATTCTAATAAAAGAAATGTTCAGGCAGTGACTGAATGATCACTGTCAGGCAATGTTGTAGAATGGATTCCCTCTTTGGATGCAGGTAAAATGAGTTATCTCCTAGGTCCCTTCCAATGCTAACATTCTATGAGCCTATATTTTCATTATTTTATTGCTCCTTTCTGGTATCAAATTTCTGATAGCTAATTGCTTTCCTTTATGAATTTGAAAATCTGCTTTGATTTTAGGTATTACTTTAATAGTATGGCATCATTCTTCTTCCACTGACAGGTAGGAACATTCTCTACTCCTTACTGGAATAATGGCCGAATTCTTTTTATCTAGAATCACCTGGGGGAATGAAATATGTAAAGGTTTCCTCACACTAACATTCTAATTAGAACCTTGGGGTTGATTTATTCTACAAGCTTCTGCTTTCTTTGTATTCCTGCCCTATGACTAGAAGATTTTTCTAGTTTAACCCTCAATTTCCTGCTCCCCTTAATTCTTGTCATTCAGAACCTCCATTTACTCAAGTTAAAATCCATTCCCCCTGCTACCTCTCTTTATATTCTTTTACCTAAATAAGCTCTGCCCTGATTCTCCTTAGCCCCTTTTCTCTCTGCCTATTTTTTTTACATAGTCAAATAACTTAACCTCTCACAGTTTTATTTTCTTCTATGTAAAAAAAGGGAATAACGATACTTCACAGGATTGATTTGAGAATCACATCAGAACAATATAGTGTTCTTTAAGTGGTAAACTGCTATAAAATATCAACTTTTAGTATCATCATGTTTTCATCTTTTTCAGTGGAGTTCAGTTAGAAATGGTCCTGGATCAATCAATCAAGCAAACAAATAAGCAAGCAATTATTGTATCTACTGTGTTCCAACTACTGTTCTAGGAAATGGGCATGTAAATACTAAGAATCAAGCAATCTTTTCTCTCAAGGAGCTTACATTATAATAGGGGAGACAACAAGGACTCATGCAAATATATAACTATAAATTCAAAATAATTGTCACTATACTGCATTTATTCCTTTATGTTTGATATTCTACAGACACAGGTGGATAAAGGAACTACTATGGTGTTATCTAATTCCATCTGTGATAATGGTGTGGTTCTAGAACAATTTCTTTGATTTTTCTAGGATATTTGAGTTCTGTGCTTGTAGAATGTGGATGTCATCCTTTAGTCTTATGAGGGAAAAGCTAATGTTTGATGTATAATTTCAGCTATTCGGTCATATCTTTATATTAAGTAGGGTGGTAATTTTTTACAATCTGAAGACATAGAATGTATACTTTATGCCATTTACTGAAAATTTTATATTAATCACCAACTCTGGGTTCCTTAAGTATAATTTTCTAGTGGCAATGACCTGGTCCTTGCTGGGCTCCTAAAGTAAATCTATCTCCTTCTTTCCTTAATGTAACTCATAAATTTCACATTTACCAAGTTGAATCACATTTTGATATCACTGAAGAAAGATCCTACAAAGGTGAAGAGACTGTTTAGTATGATTTTCAATGTAGTCATGTAGCTTGATATCATCTATGTACATCAATTGATCAATATGATGCTTTAATTTGACTGCTTCTTTACCTTTGGAAACTAGGCTTAATTCTATTTGGGAGACATGATAATGGATTTAAAACTGTGTACAACTGTGGTTGGTTTAAATTATATCCCTGAAAAATGCCATATATATTAATTTCTTGACATTATTGCATTGATATCATGTTTTAAATAGGGAATGGTTGACATCAAATACCTAGGATTTGCCTTCTACTTGGCTCTACTTTGTATATCTTTCCTACATGAACCATTAGTGTGGAACTGAGGCAAAGGCTCTCTGATAATGAATACAGGCTGTATAAATGTTATAGTGTTTTTTAAGATGATTTGATCACTAATTGACAAATTGATAATAAATTGCTTTTTATACTTCTGACACTTTTTTTTGGCATACCATTTTTGTTCCCCAGATACTATATTTTTGTGTTTATAGTTTTTTAAAGTGACATAATCTGTGATAATTTTATACAAAGTACACAAACATATTATTGATCTATATTTTGGTAGTAAATATATGATGCCTTCTATTGAGAAATACTTGATCAGGATTCTATCTGAGAATAAGCTAGTAAAATGTTTTGCTGATAATTTATGCACTTTATGAAGTATTTCATCCAATAATCATGGATCTTATTCAGTTCTACTACTTTGTAATTTTTTCAGAGAAGCTAGAGTATAACAAAATCTCTCAATATAAGTTTTCTATTACTTATTGTATTGATGATGTACATGTTTTCTGTTTCTTGTTTAATGAACTTTCTTTTCCTTTATGCAATTTCTTGTTATTATATAGATGGTCTGAGATTTTTCATATCTTCCTTTTTGTGGGTTCTTTCCTTTTAGTTCTCTTCTCAAGTTCCAATAATGAAGTTTTTGATGGAGGCTAAATTGTTTATTTTGTTTCTTGGGCTGCATTCCTTAACTTTTTGACTTTGGTTTTGAATTGTTGATTTAGGGAATCTCAAATTTCTGATATTCTGTACAGTATGGCATTCAAATTTTTTATGGCATTAATCAACTAGAGAGTGATATAATTTTCTATTTTTTCTGCACAGATTGTTCTCTCAAGACACTTTTGCCATGATAGTGTTTGACACCTGTACTTAGGAGTCTTCCTTAATAAGTTTCACCTTTCCTCTTATTGGCAATAGCTATTGTATATATTGTTGTGCATAAGTCCGGAAATGTTTATATTGTTTATATATATATATATATATATATATATATATTTCAAATATTGTGTTAAAATATGTTTATTGATAATGATTATTGCAAATTCTGGCATGTTTGAATTACTTTGTTTTGGGATGGTTGTCTGCAAGTTGAATTCATATCATCAAATATCAAAAGGATTTTTTGAACTTCCAATTTGTACATTTAGCTCCTTTTCAAAATCTTTTGAGGCATTTGCTTGTATTTATTTCATTATTATATAGTATTTCTGGACTTTCCATTACAGGTTCTTTAGCATTTCAGATTTCAATAATGCTTCAGTTGTATCTCTTTCATCCAACCTAAACCTAGGAATGAAGTTTTTTCTTTGGATTGTCTTATTATGGTTCTATAACTGGGAGGTAAGGATTGAAGAAATTGAGGGCATTAGGCCAGCAAGTGGTTAATTGTGGGAATTGAGTAAACCATACTGACTTCTTCTGACTCAATTCTGCAACTAGCTCAGTTTCCTTTCTATTCAATTATGGGTCTTAATCCAAATTGTCTTGTGAGAAAAGTTTATTCAATTGGGAGAATTGGGAGAAAATCTTATTGCACTGTTTAAACTTAGTTGTGTGTGACTGGGAAGCTGGACCACTTCTACCTGTTATTTATATTAAGCAAGGGCCTAGGTTATGCTAACCAGAAATGCAGTCAGATCCAAAGATTGACGTAAGGAGTTTTCTCATATTTAGACATCTTAAGCACCCCATGTATCTTTTCTGAAAGCTGACCCTCTACTGATCAATGAGCTAGCATTTCCATGTTTCCTTGATTGTTTACAGATACTTGGGGAGTGGGATACTTCCTTTTCTGAATACAGGAAATTGTATCTGTTCACGCTCCCTCTCCCAATTTGGAAAGTCCCTTCTTTTTCCTTCAATTAGAAATGTATTGTTTCCTTTTAATTAATTGACCTTATTTGAGTAATTGTTTTTAATGTATAAAAGCCTGTATCCCCCTATATTTGGGGACCAGACCTAAGCTGAGGAGGTCTGGTCCACCTTTGTTAGACAATTGGTATACATTACTTAATAAATTGATATGTCTGGAAGATCAAACCTTTGTTTTTCTCAGTCAATCATCTTTCACCTGCCATAGGGATCTATTGACAAAATTTGTATTAAGTTTTTGATTATAACTTTTTATTCTACAAATGATTTTGTTTTGATACTATTCTCATACAATAGTCATGTCTTCATGCTTTTTCATATGACTCATGGTATGTCTATTTTGATGGTCAATATGATATGGATTGAATCATTAGCACCTAGGTGGCATATTGTTACTTTTTATTTATTCTGGTTTATCTTTCCTTATTGTGGTGCCAAAACAAAAAGGAGCATGATTTGCTTCTCTGTGTTCTTTGTAAGATTGGTCATCCTGATGGTTTCAAGTAGAGTCAGATTGTAGCTTCATGGTGCCCCATTCATTTAAATGACCCTTTTAAGATTAGTTCTCAAGGGTGTCTCAATGGTCTTAGTAAAATTTTGAGTTTTATTAGTTTTTTTTATGTTTTTGCAAGGCAAACGGGGTTAAGTGGCTTGCCCAGGGCCACACAGCTAGGTAATTATTAAGTGTCTGAAACCGAATTTGAACCCAGGTACTCCTGACTCCAGAGCTGGTGCTTTATCCACTATGCCACCCAGCTGCCCCTTTTATTAATTTTTAAGAGCTTAAAATGGCTTGTTGGGTATACCCTGTATCACTTTGACTGGTTTGCTAACCAGTCACTAGTATCACCAGAGTCCAATTCACCATTATTTTAGTGTTCTTGACTGGAAATCACAGCTATCATAGTAGTTTAGGGTATATAAAGGCCCTATCTTTATCACTTTTACTGGAACTTTCTGATTCTATTTATCCTTTTGGATGCTTTTCTACCCCCTAGAGCCCATTGCATGGACAATAATTTGGACCTTGAAAGAGTGCTATTATTACTATTAACATTCTCATCTTTTTTTTGATAGATTTCATAGAGCACCAATCTTGACTTTATTCATTATCTTACCATTATTCTTTTAAATTTAAAATTATGTGAACTATAAGACAGGTAAATAAAATAACTGCTTTGTATAATTGGAAAGTACTTTATCAACATTATCTCACTTGAATCTCATAACTCTGAGGAAGAAGTTTTCTTATTTTATAGATAAGAAAAATAGGCTCAGAAAAGTTGAGTGATATGTCCATGATCAAACAGATAGTAAATATCAAAGGTGAGATTTGAATCTAGGTCTCTTTGACTCCAAGTACAATGAATTATTCACTATGCCCCATACTAGCATAGGTATAGAATCCACTTCATCTATATGGCTTTCTATTGAAATCTTTCCTACCAGGTTCACAGTTCTAGAGTTGCAAAAGATCTTAGAAGGTGCCCATCAGGGACCAACTCAATAATTTAGAAGATTACAAGGTAATATGTGTCATTTGAACCAAGGCTCTTTGCTCCCATGTATCATCTTTCTGCCCCTGTGCCATAAAATTGTTAAGTTCAGATGCAGCTTCTTCCTCTTTCTTCTCCCTTCTCCTCTTTTATTTTGACTGAAAGTTATTTCTCCCTCCTTGAAATATCTTAGACTATGTTGTCTAGATTTCTCTCCTTTGCACATTCTAACTTGAATCATACTTACATCAATGTTATATCCTCCCTTCCTAATTAGATTGCAGGTTCCTTTAGGGTAGGGACTATGTCTTACTTTATCTTTGAAGGTACTTAATACATATTTATTGAGTTTAATATGTTTATTATGCTAGTCCACGAGTCAAGTAAATGTCACTTCTGCTATTCCCAGTACTTTCATCCTTGGTCATCTCAGTCTTGTCTCACCATAATCCATCTCCTCCTCTTCCTAACTATTCATTTTACCCTTTAGGACTTCAAACAAATCATCTTCTTAGATGTCTCCATCCCATAATCTTTGGGACTCTTCTGGAATTCATGTAAATGAGACTTCCTTTAGAAGGCGTTACCTTCCCAAAACCTCATTCAGTGTTGATTATTTCTATCCAAGCCTCTGATATAGGGGGCCAGGAGAAGAGATCAGCCTACTCTTTGATCTCCATCATCAGTTCCAGACCCTGTTTCCTGTAGCTATCACTCTACTACCTCTCTTCCTTTAGCATTCATTCCTTTATGTTGTCAGAATTCCCCATCTTTCATAGGGAATTCAGTACCTGGCTATCAATTTTTCTTTCAACCTCATCTCTAACTTTATGTTTGGGGACTTCAATATATATGTTTGATGTTCCTTCAAACACCCCACCCCTTCATGTCATCTACTTCCTCAGTATTCATGACCTATATTTTCATCTTGCATTCATGTCTTAGATCTAACTATTATCTATAAATGTTCTCCTTTTATGAACTCAGGACCTGAAATTTCATTTTCTATCACATTTTCTGTCTTTTAGTCTCTCTCTCTCTCTCTCTCTCTCTCTCTCTCTCTCTCTCTCTCTCTCTCTCTCTCCCTCTGCTCTTTATTCCCATATTCCTTATTTGTTGTCTTTACCATGATCTCTGGCCCTTCCATTTCTATTCTTGTAATCCATCTCACCTGCTTGGTGCTGATTTTCCTCTTCTAACAATCTTGACTATAATTGAGCTATTCAAGTATACACTGTTCTCCAACCTTGAATCTGTTGAACCCCTTGTATTACCATTATTCATGCCCAGACAATTTTTATCCCTGGGTCAACTGCAATATCAGCTTTCTTTGATCCTATAGTGTGGATCCTATATTGTGTGAAACTCACACAGTTATGCCAACACAGTCATGTCAACCATCCCAACTGACTTCTATATTGGAGCTCTTTTATTCTTTTCTGATTGACTCTTTATGATGAATCCATCAATTGCTTTCCCAAAATATCTTGCCCAACCCCACTTTCTTAGCTGATGACCTCATCTTTTACTTTACTGAGAAAATCAGAGCCATCATAAACACCTTCATTTCTTCATTCCTCCAATACAAAGTCCTTTTAACTATACTTCATCTTTTCATCATTTTCTTCTGCCTTTAAGGAAAAGGTAACTCTGCTTGCCAAAGCTAACTTCTCTCCGTTCTCTTCATCTCATTCGCTCCTATCTTCTCAAGGTTCTTGTCCTGGGGATAATTCTCTGTCTTTCTCATCTTCAGTTTCTTCCTTTCTACTAATTCTTTCTGCTGCCTAGAAAAACATTCCTATCTCCTCTAAATACTTTCCTATTTCCATGTCAAACTCTTAAATTATCATTCTATTTTTCTATGCCATCTTTACCAACATCCTTTGAAGAGTGATTTACTCTTGATGTTCTCATATCCCTTATAATCTAACTTAGCTCAGGTGTCTTTCAAGGATCTGTCTTGAGCCCCTTTCTTTTCTCACTTTACTTTTGATCTCTTGGCAATTTATAATTTCAGTTATAGGCAGACAATTTCCAAATCTATATATCCAACCCTGGTTTCTCTTCTGAATTTCATCCTTAAGTTTCTGAATTTCATCCTTACTATTTATAGCTAGGTTGCTCAATGAATAGAGTTCTGGACCTGGAGTGAAGAAGACTGGTATTCAAATCCATCCCCAGATACTGATCAGCTTTGTGACTTGGATAAAGCATTTAACTTCTATCTGTCTAAGTTTCCTTAATTCTAAGCATTTTCCAAATATTATCTCATTCGATCCTCATAATACTCTTGGGAAGTAGATACTATTTTTATCTCCAGTTTACAGATATGGAAATTGAGGTAAGCAGAGGTAAAGTGATTTGCTCAGAGTATCACAGATAGTAGTCAAATTTGACATCAGTTCTTCCTCTCTCAAGGTTCAACACTTTAGCCACTAAAGCAACTAACTGTCTCTCCTAGCACATAGTAGGCACATAATGAGCACTTGATCTCTTCCTTTTCCTTGTTGGACATCTTCACTTGGATGTCCCAATGATACCTCAAATTCAATTTATCTTCAGTTGCTTCCCTTCTAAGCTTCTCTGTTGCTTTGAGGGCACCACTATCCTCTCAGTTATTTCACTTTGTAACCTTAGAGTCATCCTTATTTTTGCCTTCTCCTTCACCCCTCACACAGGACTATCACCTTAGTTCAGTTCCTTAATTCCTGTTCTTAGTCTGTAGCTTCCTGGTCTCCCTGGTTCTAGTCTCTCCTTTCTCTTTCCCATCATTCACAATGTTGCCAAAATAATCTTCCTACTGTAAAGGTCAGGGAAGATATGTAGGGCACACTTGGAATCAGGAAAACTTATCTTCTTGAGTTCAAATCTGACCTAAGATACTTACTAGCTGTGTGATCCTGGGCAAGTCATTTAACCTGGTTTGCCTCAGTTTCCTCATTTGTAAAATGAACTGGAGAAGGAAATAGCAAAACCTCAATGGGGACAGACACAATTGAAAAGTGACTCAATAATGTATAAGTCATTTCTCTGATCAAAAAGAATAAAAGCCTTCAGGGTTCCTTGTTACCTCTAAGAAAAAAGATGGAATCCTTAGTTTGTCATTTAAGGTTCATTATAACCCAACTGTGATCAACTTATCTAACCATATCTTACTATTTTATTTAAGGAAACTGAATATTCTTTCCAAAATGGACCCCTGGCTATTCCCTCACATCCACACTCTTTCTCCCTATCCCTGCATTTATATAAGTAGTTCACCATGGCTGAAATGATGGTTTTATTGTTCCAGTTTGTGGGTGACTCTTTGTGACCCTGTGGACCATGCTGTTCTTGGGTTTTCTTGGCAAAGATACTGAAGTAATTTTCCATTTCATTATCCAGTGGAATAAGGCAGAGGTTAAGTGACACAGTTAATGAGTGTTTGAGGTCAAATTTGAACTCAGGTCTTCCTCTATATCCACTGAGGCACATAGCTGCCTCCCATTACTCCTTTCTCATTCCAGCCTCTTAGACTCCTTGTCTTTAGTGCTTCTGCTGCAGCTGATATTAGCTGATTTTTTTTTACAAGGGCTTTAACTTTTGTAAAATCTCTTTGACATTCTTTTAAGGTTCAGTTCAAGTGCTTATTTCTCTGTAAAACCTGTCCTAATATTATATAATATCAATTTCCTCTTTCTCCTCAAATTACCTTGCATTTAATTTCTTTATAAATATTTTATCTCCCTAGTAAAATGTAAACTCTTGGAGGTCTGGGATTGTTTTGTTTTTGTATTTATGTCCAGAGACCCAGCCTAGTACCTAGCACAAATTAGGTACTTAATAATCTTGGATCTAATTTAATTCATCAAATAGAATTGTATAGTTTTACCCTGTGATTAGCATATATCAGATGCATTTCTTACTTTTAGAGTACTCTTCCCTAAACCTTTCCAATGGCAAATGTAGATACCCCCTCCCCCTATAATTTAAACTATCATACATAAAAGGGAATAGAAATAGATATGTTTAGAGACTTAAAGAAACCTGGAACTATTCTGTGAATTAAGTGTTTTAGTTTGAAAGAAAATCTACAGGCTATTTTGGAAAAAAATAACAATTTTTCCGTCATCCATTTTAAATGATCTATTTTCATTTTTTAAGCCATTGTCATATGAAAAGACCTAAGAATATCCCCAACGAGGTGTTAGATGCAGTAATTACACTTTCCCATTTTGAAAGCAGTTATACAGTCCTTACAATAGAGTCCACGGGAGCTAAAAATAAACCCCAAGCAGTTCATACTAACTGGGTAATAATAACAGGCAACAGAAAGGATAAGTGTCCAAATATGATGAAAACAGGAAGTTCATTACACAAGCTGTTATTTTCTGATAGATCTGAATTCTTAAAGCCTTAACTCAAAAATAAGCCCTTCCGGTTATAAAGAAAAGCAGAGAATTGTCTATTATTTGAGAACTAATGGAGATGATAACATTTTATGGAAACAAGGCTACATTGTTATAGGTTCAGTGCATAGTGCTCCAAAATAAAAACACTAGGGAGTAGAAAGGGACCCTGTATGAAGGCCTGTCACCTAACAAAAACAATTGGGTACATTGATTATTGGGCTTGCCCCTGTTTAACCTCTGTCACAAGCCTCTTCTGGATTTGTCTGGTAGTGGACATGCTAGCAAAAGAGAACTCAGACAAAGGGAGAATTTTGGTTTTCCAGGTGGGAAGATGGTTTTAATAGCAAAACTGTAAGTACTGTAAATCTATTATCCACTCAAGATCATTTTACATAAGATTTCCAGCACCAATATTTTAGCTATGAAGTAGGAGTAGGTGTTCAAGTACTGAGTCTCTAAGATACCCAGAGAAAAAGCTGTGATCACAGACTTCCTCATCAGGCTTCCTAATCAAGAGCCCTAAGTGGGGGGATCAGGTTACTGATGGACATACACAGCATGAACCTATGAGCTCTTAAGGCACAGAAAGCCATATAATGTACAGAAATTCATAGATGGTGGTACTCTTGTAGGTCATAGAATCTCATGTACAGTCTACAGAATTAAAGGTCAGATAAAATATGAAATCCTTTTGCCATGGTTGAGTGCTCTCTCTCTCTCTCTCTCTCTCCCCCCCACACACACACACACAAACACAAACACACAGACTGTGAGGCAACATGGTACAGTGGACAGAATAGTAGACTTGGAATCATTCTTGACTCTGAATTCATCTCTAACACTTATTCCTTATATGATTATGGGCAAGTATTTTAGCCTCATTTAGTTTCAATTTTCTCATCTATGAAATGGGGGCAGTCATACTTAATACCTCACAGGGTTGTTGTGAGATTCAAATGAATGTTAAATACTTTGCAAAGTTTAAAAAAACTAAAAGAAAAGTCATTTATTATTATGAAATGGGATAGATACTCTGGGAAATTTTGGGTAAATGTTTGAATGACCACCCCCCATTTGAAGAGTGCATCCCTGAATACCTCCCCTTTCTGAACATCCCTCTAAGGCACCATCATCCCAATCAGCCATCCCTGCAATCCCAGTATCATTCTTAACTCTTCCCTCTCACTCATCCCACATTTCCAGTCTATTACCAAACTGTCTACATTCACAATTTCTCTCCTATGTCCCACTGCATTCACAGCCATCTCCAGTTGTCATGATTCATAGTTATTGTCCTTTGTAATTGAAGAGGATCATGACATCACTTGAGTGATGGCATGATTGAACATTAGGTTTATTATAGTGAGGGGAATATTGTGCAAAGATATCCTTCCCATTGGCTTTTCCAGAACTGTTTTTACCCCATGATCTGATTTGCTAGGAAACAGGACTTATCACTGGGCCCAAATGTCTTTGGAGCAGCTGTGACTTTGCCCAGCACCTCCCTCATTTAAATCCAATTCACTTGCATTTCATGGCATTGCATTCCTGATATCATGGTCCTATTTGAAAAAGGAGGAAAAAAACCCAACAAACAAGAACAACAACCTCTCTGTAAAGCCACAGCCTTAGTTCAGGTTTGCATCAACTCTCACCTGGACTATTGAAATGGTCTTCTGTGAACTTCCTGTTTCAAATCTTTCCTCTCCAGACCATCCTCCACTCAACTACAAAGGATTCCGCCCCCCCCCCCCCCGCAAAGTATAGGCTTAAACTTGTAATCCCCATGCTATTTGAGCTTCAGTGACTCTTTATTATTACTTCTTCGATCAATTATCAGTCTAGTATTTAAGGCTTTTCAAACTGGCCTCTTCCTACCTTTCATCCATCTTCTACTTTATTACTTTTCACACAGTTGCTAACAGTTTGTTGAACTTGACATTTCATTTACTATTAAATGAGATAATATTTGTAAAGCACTTATAATTTTTCTGACACCTGTCAGTGCTTAATAAATGTCTTCTCTCCTCTGTACCTTTGCACCAAATGTCCTGCTTATCTAGAATGTTCTACCTCCTCACTTCTTAGGTCCCCTGACCTCTATCTCTCAGCTTACTTGGTTTCTTTCAAGATTTAGCTCATATCTCACTTTCTATTCTCTCTCTCCCCACTTCCACTATAGATTGCTTAGCTCTCAAATTATCTTCATCTTGTAAATGTCTTGTATTTTCTTGTCTTCCCAATAGAACATGAGTGCCTTGATAACTTCTTGATAGCCGGGAAAAACACTTTTCTTGATATTCCCAGAGTTTAGTTGCAGTTTCCATGCTTCCCATGGTCATGCTTGATACCTTTGATCTAGTTATTACTATTTGAAAGATGACATTGAGCTGATTACCTCAATTACAAAGGAGTGATCCCAATCATTTAAAAGAATTTTACATAAATCCTTTAAGGGAAAAAAAAACATTAAATGAATGAAGAATGACTATTGTCCAGATTATGATGTATCATTGGACTGATATCCTGATGGAGGAGAGGCATAAAGGCCTTTGTAACTATCTTACTTGTTCTAGTAGATCAGATTTAAAAAATAGCAACAAATGATAGACAAAGTCAGATTTTATATTCTTATATCTTTGTCATTTGTGTTGGTGTAAAGAGATAGTTTACTGTAAAGTTTTTTTCTTCAAAAGCTTATCGGTTTGTTTTTTAAATCAAGAATATGCTTGAAGCATGCATAAAACATACTCATAAAGATTTCATTAGGATGAGGAATAGCATTCTGGATCAACTGTTGCTAATTTCATGTTTGTGTGTGTGTGTGTGTGTGTGTGTGTGTGTGTGTGTGTGTGTGTGTGTTTTGTTCCTTGAAACATTCTGCCTTTTGGAGCTAATTTAAAATAAACTATGAGTACCTTTAGAATTATCTTTTGTGAATTTCTTTGGTTTTTGATCACAGGTAAGTGATAATAACAATTTTAGTGTCCTAAATGCAACTTTTTTCCTAGGTTGATTTTATATCAATGGTTCTACCTCTGTAGCTGATGAGAATTGACAACTATAGAAAGGTCAGCAAATCTGACCCCTTTATATGTGACTGTTGTGATCTTTCTGGTTTTATTTAAAGTCTGATATGATTTTAGCTGGCTCTTATAAAAAATTCTTTGATGGTTCATATTATCCTTAAGCTGCTTTTCATTCTCACATACTTTTTATCTTCTGACACTCTTTGCAATGTTTTTAGTACTCTGAATTGATGTCGTCCTTGGCTTACATGTCTTTTTACTTGGCAAAGAGATCAAACATTTGCTGGATAATGTACTTTCTGGTCTCATTTGACCTCCTCTTTGTGGCAATTGTTTAGAATCTATTTAATTTTTCTAAGAAATGGTGATAGGTTTTTTTGTGGTAGCAAACACCTATAAACAAAATAGGTATCATTTGATTAGAGAAAAGTTAAACAAATCATGTTACATAAATTTAAAGACATAGTATGATACTATAAATAATAACAAACATGAAGAACTCAGAAAATCTGGAAAAAATTTATATGAACTGATTCAGAGTGAGCTAAGTAGAACAAGGAAAAAAGGATATATGATGGCTACAACAACATGTGCAAAAAGAATAATGAAATGTTACTAAATTTTCTCTAATTGTAATGACCAAGTTTGGGTCTGGAAAAGATTTGAGAAAAGGCATATTTGTTTCTTCCTTTATTGCAAAAAGTATTAGAGATGGCTGAGTGAGCATAGATGTAGCAGATTTCATGTAACTGTCAGCTAGGGTCAGTATGTTGGTTGGTTGGGACAGCTGGGTGACACAGTGAAGAGAGTGCCTAACTTAGAGTGAAGAAGTGAGTTCAAATCTGACCTCAGACACTTATTACCTGTGCCTCAGTTTTCTCATAATTAAAAATGGAGATAATAATAGGGTTGGTGTGAGAATAAAATGACATAATAATTGTAAAGTGCTTAGCATACGGCCTAGCACAATGCAAATGTTAATTACTATTATTGGTATAATTTAAATGAATTTGGTTGCATCATTTCTCTTTTCAAGGGTGATCTGACTGCAGAGGCTGTTGATTGTACAATGACTGCTGCATTTGTCACCAGTCATGTCCTGTCTTTTATGATGAATTTCACTTTTTATAATTTTATTAAGTACTCACCACATCTAGAGCTTTCTGATGGTCATTCATTCCTAATGGAATAATTTATAATGTTATGTATGTCAGTTTTTGGAGTACTTCACAGGTCTCTGGCTGTTTTTATCCTTTGAGCAAGAAGCCAGATTTCTCAACATGGTCTTTGCCATCCTCCCCTCTGCTTTTATTGGTTCAGACTATAAAATCATCATTGACTATTGTCAATGTAAAACTTATCATTGTAAAAAAGTTGACCTCCATATTGAGGCATGTGTCATCAAGGGAAGTTTTTCAAATTCTTCACAGAATTTCTCTTCTTCTTTACTGAAATAGATGTTGGTGTAAAACTGCATATATTGTTTAGGCTGTATATTTACTTTATGGTTATCATGAACACTGCCAAGTAAAATGTCACTCTTCCTAGGAAAGGTGTTTCTTTAAAATTTAGGTGCAGAGTGAAACCAACTCTTCCAACTCTTATCTGTGTCACTGAGAGTTTGTGAAGCTTTCCTGTATTAAGCTGCAACTTCTTTGACTTCTAAACTCTAAATCTATTGTAAAAATGTCAGTATAGATAGTAATTTAATTGCCCATTAATATATTAGTTAGGTTGATTGTAGGACAAAGATCAAACCATACTGAATAAAAACAGTTGAATAATTATTTGGAGATAATCTTGCCATTCTTGGCATACCTTTCTCTGCCATAGAACACTTCTTTATAGTCACATGAATGATTGTGATTCTTGCCACCACCCCTTCCCCTCTCCCACCTTTTTTTTTTGCATTGCATCATTGTTAAGCATAGAAATGGAAGAAGGCTTAATGAGGCTGAGGGCCATTTTGTATGAAGTTCATTTCCTGAGCTCCTGTGACCAAAAACTTAATCAGTTAATAGCCAATCTTCTGGTCCTGAGATTCTTTTTATTGAGCTATACTTTTCCTTGGATAGCAAAGTTTGTGACGGGTTGGGTCAAGTTTGGTTTGTGCTGTGTTGGCATCACTTTGGAGAACTTAGTGAGTACTCATCTCCATACCACTTTGATGTCACAATGATACCAGCATTGAAGTTGGACTTTTGGTGTTATTGTATTAGTTGCAATGCAAAATGATACTTTATATAAAGCTGTTTATAAAGTCCAAGGGGGGAGAAGGATCATTATAAGTCAGAAAAGTTTTAATGTACAGTAATGTAGAGCTGGGTCTTATAGCATAAGAAGGTTTGAAGCAGGTGGAAATAGGGACAAAATGTCTTAATGTGAGTAAAGGGTTGGAGCTAAGGTATGCTTAAGGGATAGAGATAGTTTAGGGTGGAAAGGAAATGATGTGAATAACATTGGAAAGGGGAATGCTCCTGCATTGTGGAGGGCTTTGAATACCAGGCTTAAGTATTTGAATTTTATTTGTATGGCAGTAGGGAACTATTGAGGTATTTTGAGCAGATGTATGCATAAAGTAGATGAATATAGAAATGATATTAAAGATAATGGATGAAGGAAAAATCATGGAGTCAGGAAGACTAATTAGGAATTATATGTAAGGAAGGACTGTGAGAGATAATTCTCTCTTAAAATCATCAAGACTTGACAGCTTGTTGGAGGCCAGGGAAAGCAATTAATCCATCCACAAGAACACCCAACTTTTGAAAATGAGTGACTGAACCATGCTACTGAGAAATAGGGAGATCAGAAGAAGTTACAGGTTTGTGGAGAAAATAATAAAAATTCAATTTTGATCATGTTAAATTTGGGAAAATGGATAGACTTTCAGGTGGCAATGTCTTTTTTGGTAGATGAAGATACAGGCCTGGAATTCAGGACTGGAGATGTTGCAGCTGGAGATGTATATTTTAGAATTTTCTGAAGAGAGGCTAATTGCTGAAGATTTGGAAATGAATAAGTTTACCACAGGAGTATGAGAGGAATTAAGAAAGCCTTGAAGAAGACCCACATTAAGGGGCAAAAAGGAAGACCCATATTAAGCATTTGCAGTGTGCTAAGTGCTAGCATGCAGCTAGGTGGATAAAGCACTGAACTTGGAATCAGGAAGACTCATCTTTATGAATTCACATTTGACCTATTTAAAAAAAATGTTAGGCATAGGGGCATAGAAACCAGGGAGAAGGTATTTGTAGAACTGGTAAGTGGATAACTAGTGGGATGTATGGACCTGCCTTTTCCAGTGACTATATTGATTTGGTTACAGCTTCAGAACAGGGATAGTGGGAGGTTATATAATATTGTCATTTGTTTTCGAAGATCACAACATCAGGGAGATGATGACAAGCATGTGAATTGGATTTGAGTGAGGGATATGCTGTGCTAAGTCACCAGTCTCACTTTCTCTCCCAGAGCCATCTGGGTCCAGTGGTCAGATATAAATCAGGATGACTGGAGATGACCTTAGCACATGTGAACCAATCAGGGTTAAATGACTTGCCCATGATCACATAATTAGTGAGTAGCCAAGGTCAGATTTGAACTCTTATCCTCCTGACTTGTGCCATCTAGTGGGAGGTAAAGATGAGGAAGAGGGTCAAAGGCAAGAATGCAGTGAGGATGGAATATGAAGTATTTCTGTGGCTGACAGTTTGTATTGAGTCATATAATACTCTCATTAGACAGTAGGATTTGGGAGGGGGAGGGGCTTGGAGTTCCAGAGTTAAGAGAATTGTTTTGGGGTCAGGCGGATACATCAACAGAGGATGCAGATGGAAAGAAAATGGAAAGAAAAGTTGGAAGTGAAGGAGAAACCAGAGAAGTAAAAGGGAGTAACTGGGAGGGGGGGCAGTAAGGAGAACTGAGAGAGAGAGACTAGTGTCTCCAAAGACAAGAAAAGAAGACCTGAACCAAAATCCTTATTGTGGTTATGTATTCTTATTGGTCACTGTGACCTTAGACAAATTACCTAGCCTTTCAAACCTCAGTTTTCTCAACTGTAAAATAAGAGGGTAGGACTAAATTACCTGTGAAGTTCATTTTAGTTCTGTATCTAATGATCCCAAAAGAGACATCAATAGCATTGAGGATCCAGGAAAAGAGTGAGTTGAGGTCATTGGTAAGCTTGAAGAAAGCAGTTTCAAAGAAAAGTATTGTCAGAGAGGTGGCATTTATGTCTTGCTTCCCCTGAGAGCATAGCTTGGGTGACTGAAAGGAGAGAAGCAGCTATCAAGTCTACAGCTATAAAGGAAGCTCAGGGGATTTACTTATAGATCTGAGCTATGCACAAGACTGGATGGCACTTTAGATTCTAAATCAAATCAACTAGAGAAAAAAAGATCCAGTGGTTTTTCTCCTTGAGATTATAAAAGACAAAAAGGTATGATTCATAGTAGACTTCAGTTTTCTGAGAAATTTTAGTATGCTTTTCTTCATTTTAAAAAAATTCATAGCCTTTATTTTAAAAACAGAAATAAAATTCTATATAAAAATAACTAAACATTAATCACCTATGGTAATATTGTCAAATTTAAATGAGGATAGTAGACTTTAAAATTAAAACAGAAAAGATCCAGAGGTAATGCCTTTCTCCATTATGCATTATACACAGAGCCTCCATTGAAAGACAGAGATAGATAGATAGATAGAGAGAGAGAGAGAGAGAGAGAGAGAGGAGGAGGACAGTTTTGGGTGTGTCCATTTTGTTATCTTTCTACTTTCCTATAGAGGATTGGGTTTGAAGAGAGAGGGGAGAATGGGAGAAAGAGAGAGAGAGATAAAGAAAAGATAAGGAGGAGATAAAGATGAAGGAGAAAGAGGAGAAAAAAATCAAAGTGAGTGGGGAAGTGGTGGAGAAAAATAAAGAGGGGAGGAAGAGAAGGAAGAAAGCTATGATAGATAGGTAAATAAGCCTGAGCATCCAAGGAGACAGTCTTTAGCCCTACAAATAGATTAATGATACAGGGTCAAAACCAAATCTGCATCACAAGTCTAAGGTCTCATTATCTTCACCATGTCCTCTCCCTGCTGCTGATTCCTTTTCTGGGATCTATACCTTTGAGCAGAGTTGATATTAGGTAAACAATGTAGTCTCTTTATAATCTCTGCTTCTTTTAGGACTCTGCCTTCTTTAGAACTGTTAGACCTGGGAATCTTGGCTATTCACTGCCTTTCTAGAGTCATTTAGGGATCACAAAAGTTCAGTTTTTTGGTTTACACCTTGTTTCATGTTCTCCTACATGTCCAAACTTACAAAGAATCACAGAATAATATCAGAACTGAAAGATACCTTTAGACTGTGTAGTCTAACTCCTTCATGACACCAATGAGGCACAAGAGGTGAAGTAACTTTTCCAAGATTACAGAGCAAAAGTTAGTAGTTAAGCTATTTCAGATCTTGTGATACCTTGACTCCTGTGCCATCAGACAGAACTGATCTTTACAGCTTAAGCATGATTTTGCTCCACTCTGTGTTCATGCCCTCTGGATCAGGTCCATTGCTGCATAGTGAGAACTTGCTTAGCAATTCCTGTATCTAGGAGACCAAACTGTCAGTCAATCTGGGCTTCTTTTCAAACTTTTTCAAACTTGGTTCCTTTAAAGACTTGAAACATTTGAACAACTAACCAATATATAATCAATTTTTAAACAATTTCTATATCCCCCCCCCACAATATGAAAAACAATTTGTGACTTTAGAAGAATTGTTCACTGGTTCCTGAAAAATCTGGTCCAAGAGGGGTGTGTGTGTGTGTGTGTGTGTGTGTGTGTGTGTGTGTGTGTGTGTGTGTGCATTTGCTCGAGCATGCTATTATGTACAGATGTGTGTGGGATTTGAGGATAAGGAGTCTGGGAAAAGAGTTTTTTGTGTTGCACCCAGTTCTTCCTTCCACCCCCCATCAAAAAAATATCAGTTTAAAATTTTCTGGAAGCAAGTTGGGCTTTAGAATTCTGGCATATAATTATATTTAAAACAGAAATTAAACCAAACAGGTTATAAATGTGGGCTTCTTTCTGAATTAACCATGCTGGCATTTCCCCAGATACATCCTTATGTTCACATGGTTGCTTCCAAACTCTATGTAGAATTTTATGCCTGTGTAGTATCAAATTTGTTAGATGGCATATTTTTATATCAGTAATTTTTATAGCATATTGTTATTCCAAACTTTTACATGTCTTTATCTATTCTTAACTTCAATATATCAGTTTTATTTTCTTTTTTGACTTTGATGTGGAAATGTTAATGGAGATTTTAAATACATATAACTTTTTTCACTATTTCTGTAACATTTTCTGACCAAATGATTATTTATTCTCTGCCTTCATATATTTGGAAGAAGGGTCTCCTGAATATTAATGTAACCCTTCAAAAAATGAGCACATTCAGGAGAGACACATCCACTTTTGTAGATCCTTACAGATCAAACCTGGAGTTTTTTTTATTTTATAATGAATCCTACCAAATTATGGGGCCTTTATTATTTGTCTACTTTTTCTTTCATAAACTTCAACCCCCCAAATAAGGGAATACTGCCCTCTTTATCTTCTTTTCGATGGCCCTATATCTATATGACTCTTAAACCAAGCCAGTTTCTTGTTACCTTCATTATTGTCATCTAGATATGCCAGGTACTTCATTAACACCAGGAAACTGTACCGTGACTATGTTCTTTTGGAAGGAACCCCACGGTGGGTTAACTTCTAAATTTACTGGAACTTCTTCATCAAGGAAAACCATATGTATTATTAGGTCTATTTTTCTATCTTCACCAAGATAGAACCATAGCATGGCACTCACTGCATTACCTACAAAACCTCCCATGACAGATTTTTTTCTGGTTGCCTGCTATCTAGAGGGATGGTGAAAATTAGCTATTTAACATACTGGGAAATCTATGCCTGAGAGAAGGTGCTCAGCTATAGCCTACTCTAGAGACTATACTAGAGACTAAAGTAACAAGATTTTACACAATTGGATTTAAGCCATCATGCAAAAGAACAGTTAAGGTGAGGTCGGAATATAAAAAGCCCATGTTCACTGATGACAGTCTCTGGCTCCCTGTAGTATCCTTTCCCCTTCCCCCTCCTGGGTTATACTATCATGAGGACCTGCCAGGCTGTACTAGATACAGAGATGCTTTTAGAGACATGAGAGAGGAGGGTCAGAGGAGCATTTTTGAGCATAGACAGGTCCTTTAGTTTTTCTGCAATGTAGAAACAACAAAGATTAGCACCTAGTTAGCAAGTTTTTTTTTCTCTCTCTTTCTCCTACCTTTCCCCTCTCAATTTTTCCCCAGCTACAGTCTCTTGATAATGTTTCAGGTCTGTCTTTTTCTCCCTCCACTCCACCTCCAGACTACATCTGCAGCCCTTCCCCAAATGAGGAGGGCTGTTGCACTTCTTGCCTCAGGTACCAAAATTCTTAGTTGCAGCTCTGGATGCTTTGCCCAGTCTTCATGAATTTACTCAGAAAATATTAGAGACATTTTACAAACCATATAAAGAAAGCTTGTATCATAATTTTAGTCACATCTTGTGCTAAACTTTGAGGTGCTGGGGGCATGTTGGAATCATCAGAAGGCATTGTGTATAGGTCAGTTATTAGCATCAACTAGAGCAAGGCACATATGAAAAAAGATCCTCAATTTCCAGGAAGAAACTTAAAGGCTAACGAAGTGTTGCCTTCAGCCATCTCAGTGTGTGTTAACTGTCTAGTCTTAATTATATTTCTTTGACTCATAAGGCAATGAAAAACTCCCCTACTTGCCTTAACGCCTTGGATATCTGGGCCCTGCAGTTATTCTGTTACTTGACCTAGACTTCTAAATTCATGACTCTGACCTCCTCCGCTCATTCTCTCAGGAGCATTATCCTTTTCCTCAGACCAGTATTTTCCTAATTATTGATGTATGTTAGTCTTGCTTAGATGGAACCAATCATTGGAGGCACTGTGATACATTGGAAATTGTGCTAGACTTGGAGTCAGAAACATGGGTTTGAATCCAGGTTTTTTTTTTTCCCGTGTGATCTTGATTAAGTTTGGCCCCATTTTCTTGAAGCTTAGTCCACGAGTCTTCATCCCTTCTATTTCTGCATATATGTTACCTTATGATTTTGGTTTTGAGCAAAAGCAGGTTTTTCCAACTTAATTACGTACCTCATTGACTAGACAGTTCTAAGGAACTTTTGACTGTTTTTAAAAATCAAATCTACTCATAGAGGATGCAGATACACCATCTTTAAGAATAGTCACAAGATTGTAGGTTCATAAATTAACAGAGCAGAAGGGAGCTTAGAGGTCAAAATAATGGGCCACAAGAACTGAAGGCAGTTTCTAAAGAATTCTAAGCATGCTTTGAGCAAAGTCAGCAACTTCCCAATGTGACTCTTCTGAAGGGGGCTGCACTGATCCAGATGTACAAGTTCTGGTCTGTTTGTTAAACAATCAGTTTCATTGCTTTACAGTTATACCTTGTAGGTATGCTCTATAAAGTGGAGCAAAAGATATCTTGGGACAAATAACAGCATATTGAAAGACATTCATGGGATTTTTTGGGGGCATCTGAGACTCTTGTAGCTCCAAAGGCCCAGTATACTTTGGGGAATTTTTATAACTTCTCTAGGCTCATGTTTGCCATTATTCTGGAAAGCTTGGGAAATCTGTGCATGGTACCATTCCTGAGAATGACTCCTACCATAAGAGGCTTTATGGAGTTAGAAAAAGAAATAAATTACAAAAAGATGAAAATTCAAAAACAGAACCTTTGTAAAAAAAATATGCAACCCAGGAGCAATGCTCTCTCAGAGCATTTTCAAGCACTTGCAATCCTGAATACAATTGTTTCTCTCTTGTAGTTGATATCAGATTATTATTACTGGCTGCTCGGGATGGTGCCTTCTGTCCCATTCCTGGTGTTTCCCAGTAGGTATTTCAGGTTGAAGTTCTTTGTGGCTCTGTGTGGTCCATTTACCACTCTGAAGATGGAATGATGTGACTGCTACTCTCAGTCCAGATGGTGTATCAGAAAGAGTACTGACCTCTGCTGCTGGCAAATACTTGGGCTTGAAATCTTGCCCCAGACAATAATTGTGCCACAAGATGAATTGCATTCTCCTCTCTGAGCCATAGTTACTTTATTGGGAGAATGGGTATCCATGTTACTTACTTTCCAGGGCTGTTGTGATGATCTGATGAAATAATGTTTGTAAAGCACTTTGTACATCTTAAGTCTTTCTTGAATGTTAACTTTTATTCATTTTCTAATCAGCTGAGGCAACAAGCCAAAATAAAACAGTTTACTCTTAATGAAATAAAACTCTTGCTGTCACTAGGTGTACTCTTTTATAGACATATTTCATGAATGGCTCCAAGATGCTTTGAAGACAATCTCACTCTGACATGGTGTGTGATGTAGTTTTTCCTACACTGCATCCTGGGTTCCTTATGAAGTAATGACATAGCCCTTTCTTCCTTTTGGATTTTACAGTTTCTCTCAAAGAGAAAGGCTGCATTTTCAGGACTGACAATATATTTTCATTTATTCAACAAGCATTTGCAAAATGCTGACTGAGTTCGCAATTACTGTGTTATTGGTTGGGGGGTATAAAGACAAAAATGAAACTGTCCTTGGATTCAAAGTGCTTACCTTTACTAGGGTGGGAGTGGGGAGGAGGGAGGTACAATAGGTGCACAGGGAAGTAAATGTAACATACATAGGAGGTAACTTGTAACAGGAAACACTAACAACTGGGGAATCAGGAAAGACCTCCTGAAGGAGGTGGTACTGATGGTTTTTGAACATGTGCCTCTTTGGGAACTCTCAGGATTCCATCACCACAGCAGTTGAAGTTTACTATTCATTTGAAAGACTGCCACATCTGGAATTCTTGGCCAAGTAGGAGATTGAACTCTTGCCCTAAAAAACCCTTCTTAGCTCCTGGTGATACTTTACTTAGGTCATATAAGTTCTCTAACCCCATCCTTTTTTCTTTTTACTTTCAATAATTCCTGAAAGATCATAGTGAGATAATTCAGAAGACTAAGATAAGGGTAAATGTCCCAGCTTGCAAAAAAAGGAAGAGTAGAGGATATATGTGATTAAAAATAGATGGACTGGTTATTTATTAAGAGTGAAGGATGAACAACTATACAACATATATACATAGAAACATTCATATTTATATACATGCATATTTTTTGTTCAGTGTGTCCAACTTTTCATGACCTGAGTGGACTTTATTGTTTATGAGGTTTTCTTGGCAAACATACTGGAATGATTTGCCATGTCCTTCTCCAGTAGATTAAGGCACACAGATAAAGCAATTTATCCAAAGTCACACAACTAGTAAGTATCTGAGGCTAGATCTGAACTCAGCTCTATTCTGCCTCCAGACCCAGTGCTCTATCCACTGAGCCATCTAATTATCTCATATATACAATGCGTACATATATTATATGTGTATCTATGTAAACGTATGTATGTATGTACATATATACACATATATCATTCTTGTCAGTTAGAAAGGTAGTTTGCTATACTGGTTAAAAAGCTGACTCCAAAATCAGGAAGATTTGAGCTCAAATCATGCTTCTAACATATACTGGTTGTGTGACTCTAGGAAAGTCACTTCATCTCTTAGTACTCTAGGCAACTATTTAATTCAAAGACTTAAGTTTTTATGGTGGCAAAGAATTGAAAATTGGAGGGGATACCCTTTAATTGGGAAATGAATGAACAAGTTGTAGTATAGGAATATAATGGAATACTATTGTGCAGTAAGAAATGATGAGCAGATTTCAGAAAAACCTGGAAAGACTTAAATGAACAGATGTAAAGTGAAATGAACAGATTCAGAAGAACACTGTATACAGTAACAGCAACATTGTGTGATGAACAACTGTGATGGACTTAGAAGAGTCTCCACAATATAATGATCCAAGGCAAGTCCAAAAGACTCATGATGGAAAATGCCATCCACATTCAGAGAAAGAACTATGGAGTCTGAATGCAGATCAAATCATACTATTTTCACTTTTTCTTGTTTATGGTTTTCTTTCTCATGTTTTTTTCCCTTTTGGTCTGTTTCTTCAGACTAATCTGGAAATATGATTTATATGATTCTACAAGTATATCCTATATCAGATTAAGGGTAACTAGATGGCATAATAGGTAGAACACTGGCTTTGAAATCAGGAGAACCTGAGTTCAAATGTGACCTCAGATACTTACTAGTTGTGTGACCTTAGGTAAATCACTTAACCCTGACCTGATTGGCTCACATTCCAGAGCTATCTCCAGTTGTCTTGATCCATATCTGGCCACTGGACCCAGAAGGCTCTGGAGGAGAAACTGAGGCTGGTGACTTAGCATAGTTCCCCCCACTCACCAATTCATGTGCTTGTCATGGCATCACCTCTGTGATCTCATGGCCTTCTAGAATGCAGGACAAACATCATCATATCAGATTGCTTGCTATCTTGGGGAGAGGAGAGGGGGCAGGGAGGGAGGGAGAAAAATTTGGAACTCAAAATCTTATAAAAGTGAGTGTTGAAAGCTATCTTTACAGGTAATTGAAAAGAGTGGGGGGGAAACAGTCTTAGACTCAAACTGAAAGTTGAGAGAAGGTATATTGTATCGGTAGAGAGAACTCTTGGGGGGGTTCACTATGTTAAGAAAATATCAAGTTCACTCCCTATCCTTCTCCATAGTCAATGTATAATGTTCTCTCTCCTTCAACTTGTATCATTTCCTTTGTCATTTCATATTTCTTTTACGTTCCTTGTAGTTTTCTTAATGTCTTTCTTTTCCTTTTAATAAAAATCCCTAGAATATAGTAGTTCCATTAGAGATATAAATCAAATAGTATTTATAAGAATTTTGTAACTCATTGTATTTTGTCAGATGGCTTTTTTTTTTTTTTGCAAGGCAAATGGGGTTATGTACCTTGCCCAAGGCGACACAGCTAGGTAATTATTTAGTGTCTGAGGCCGGATTTAAACTCAGGTCCTCCTGACTCCAGGGCCAGTGCTCTATCCACTGTACCACCTAGCCACCCCCAGATGGCTCTTCAAAAAGATTGTGTCAATAATGTAACAGTGTTTCTACCCCTTCCTTCTTACAGTCCAGCCATTACTTAATATCATCATTTAAACAATTTTTGTCAAATTTACAGGTACATGTGAAGTAGCATGGCATTGAGGTTAATATGAATGTTGAGTTAGGAAGACCTGAATTCAAATCCCATTTCTGATACTTACATGCTTAATGATCTTTAGCAAGTTACTTATCATTTGTGTGCCTCTGTCAATGCCTGACAATTTCTATTTTAGATCAAATATAAGTTTCAATATTTTATGGTATAGGAAGCACTTACTGTTAATGAACTCTGAGTCAACCACAGCTCTTTCATGTATTTACATATTATTAGATTGAGGTGATACCTGAAAAAGCTGCATTTATCTCAAGAGGTTTGGACAATCTTCCAAATGATTATGCATGATGTATTTGTCAGTTTCTCATTTATTTTGGATTTAGAAGTTTATCAGATATATTTAACACAATAACAATTCCCACTCTTTTCCTTTTCTCATACACACACACACATATCACTCTCTCTATATATATATAATGTGTGAAATAAACTTACAAACATACATTTTATGTTGTGCAAAATGATTTAGAAATAGAACTATTTTGTCTTTAATTATTTCTCCTATTTAATCATTTTTCTCCTTTTCAAGCTTTAGAGATAATTGTTTATTCTTTGAATTTTAATAATTTAAAACATGTTTTAATCTAGTTAGAATTTTTCCTATTATGTAGTGTGAAGTGTACAGGTAAAAAATATTCTTTTTTGCTATGTTGTTATCCAATATTTTCAACTTTTTCCCTTCCCAATTTGGTAAACAAACACAAATTTCTTGAATTTGATTCTATTTCTGAATTTTCTGTTCACAGACTCATAGAATCTTCCATTTTGAAAACCCCTCAGTGATCATCTAATTCAACTTATAGCTGAAGAGAATGCTCTCTACAACATACCTGACAAGTGGAAATCCAACCATTGCCTAAAAACCTCTACTGAGGAAAAACTTGCTAGCTCCTGGGGCAGCTCATTTTACTTTTGAAGAATTCTAATTTTTAGGAAGCTTTCCCTTTTAGTGAGTTTGAATCTATCTCCTTGCAACTTCTGCCTTTTGTAACCAAGCAGAATAAATCCAGTACATCTTCTGCATGACAATCTTTTGGATATTTGAAGACAATCATTGTGTCCTTCCCAAGCTCTCTTTCTAACATAAGAATCTCCTTTCAACTGATCCTCATATGATGTGATTTCAAGGTCCCTGACCATTTTATTTCATTGATCTGTTTTTCAATTTTTTAAAAAAACTAGAACCACATAAGTAGTTATGAAATTATTATTTGAAATCAGCCAGGAACAACCTTTATCAATTTTTTGTTTAGGTGTTGTTTGTTTCAGTTGTGTCTGACTCTTTATGACCCCATTTTGTTTAGTCTTTCACCTTGACAGTCTTACCTGTTCTTCCAAATAAATTTCGTGATAATTTGGTTAATTTTTTTTATATTGTTCCTATTGCAAGTATATTGTTCCTATATTGCATATTGTACAATACTGATAAGGTACACATCCCCACTCCCTCCTTCCTAATATTTGGTCCTTTTAAGCATTATAGATGTGTTAGTCTTATAGCTGGAGAGCTATAAGAAATGCTATCAGCTATGGAGTGAATGCTTTAAGACTGTAAAGTACTCTAAATATATTACCATATTTGGAGTTTACCTGAAAAAATTATTAGACAAGTACTTTAGATATTTTACAAATTAAGAAACTGACTCAAATAAACTACATGACTTGTCTATGGTTACAAATTAGTATCTGATATAGAATTTAAATCCAAGATTTCCTGATTTCAAGTTCCATACTCTATCTACTTTACTATGCTACCTCTTTGTGATTGATTTATGCAATCATATTATCTACAGGCCCAGCTATCTCAGTCTCTTCATTATTTATGCTTGCTTTTTTCATCGTTTCATGCCATTGATGACCTTTTTACTTGTTTAGTGGAAATATTTTAAATATTTCTTCATTATATATGAATATTTGCATTTGTTTTATATGTGTATATAAGTACAGAGAAATTGTTTTGTTTTAAATATATGCTTTTATCATTAAGAAAAAATTCTTCATTTTGAACTTTAAAAGGATATTGTAGTTAATTAAAGACTTTTTTTTTTAGGTTTTTTTTGCAAGGCAAATGGGGTTAAGTGGCTTGCCCAAGGCCACACAGCTAGGTAATTAAGTGTCTGAGACCGGATTTGATACTCCTGACTCCAGGGCTGGAGCTTTATCCACTATACCACCTAGCTGCCCCGCTTAAAGACCTTTTTAAAAATGACATTTATTGGTTGAGTTGTTTTGTTATTATTGAAAATTTTTTCATTCCTGGTATAAAATCCATTTAGTCATAATGAAACTTTTTTCTATTTGTTAATATTTTGTTTCATATATTTTTGTCTCTATTCTGGTGAGATTTCCCTATAACTTTCATTTTTATAATCTTGATTCTCAGATTTTAAAATTTTTAAAATCAATTTATATAATAAATAATTTATATAATAAAGACCCTAGATAAAATTCTTCCTCTGACATTTACTTCCTGTGTGACTTTGGACAAGTCTCTCAACTTTCCTCTGCCTTATTTTCATCCTCTGTATAATGAGGAGTTGGACTAGATTTTCTTCAGCTCTATAGTCTGTAATGCTATCAACTTTATAATGTTATTATTTTTTTTGCAAGACAAATGGGGTTAAGTGGCTTGCCCAAGGCCACACATCTAGGTAATTAAGTGTCTGAGACTAGATTTGAACCCAGGTACTCCTGACTCCAGGGCTGGTGCTTTATCCACTATACCACCTAGCCTCCCTTATAATGTTATTTTAATGGAGTGTATCAATATTAGGTACAAATTATGTATTAATTTCCTGCCTTTAATGTTCAAATACTATTGTCCCCCCCCCAAAAAAAAGCAGGAAAGAAAGCATCATTAAAATATGACCTTGGATCAGATTTTTTTTTAAGTTGCAACACTTAAAAATTATTATGTCCTCTACCCCTTCTTGTTCAGAAGATTCAATTCTTACCTAGACAACAGGTCAGTACTTAGCTGTAATTCCAGATTTTATTGTAAGTCATACCCTCTACCTAGATTGGTTTCTCTATACTATCTCAGTAAGTTGCATCCCACCACTTGAAAAGAATTATTGAATTTCTTCTTTATCTAATTGATAGTGTGTTGGTGATGAAATTACCACAAATCCATCCTCTCGTTTTCTTCACCACACTAATGTACATAGTCCTCATTTTGTACAGAATATAAATGAAAACTCCCATTTATATTCAGTGTTTACAAACTCTAAAGCAAAGATGTCCTTTCTCCCTCTCTACTTTATATCCTCAGTTACCATTGTAATCCTTTTGGTGAACTGGAAGACCATGAAGTGTTATCACTTGTCACACTATCTTAATATTCTTTGGATCTAGTCTTGCCTATTCACCCTCCAGACTCCTAGGCACTATCATAGGTTTGCTGGTGGATTCTAAGGATGTTTGATTCTTTCCATTCACCCTGTTGCTCTATTCCTGGGCATTTCTATTCTCTCTTCAGCTGAATATCTTTTATGTGCCGTCTCTCCCAATTAGTGAGGTCTTTGAGAATGGGAGTGACCTCAAACGTTTTTATTTGTATCTCCAACATCAACACAGTATATAGAACATAGTAAACCTAATAACTGCTTAATAAATAGCTTTTTAAAAATAATTTATTCATCTTCATTTTGTAGATGAGGAAACTGAGGCTCTCAGAGGTTGTGATATGTCAAAGATAATATAGTTGGTAAATATGCAGACTGGGATTTCACTGACTCCAGATACAATACTCTTTTCACCATACTATTTTGTCAGGATCTTAATATTAATATATGCTTTTATTTAATAGGTGAATCCTGAATTTCTCTATTACCATTTTGTGTCTCTGATCACAGGTTCTAAGATAGTACAGGCCATGTTAGTTTCATTTACTTACTTTTTTTTTAGTTTTTTGCGAGGTAATGGGGTTAAATGACTTGCCCAAGGCCACACAGCTAGGTAATTGTTAAGTGTCCGGAGGCTGGATTTGAACTCAGGTACTACTGACTTCAGGGCTAGTGCTCTATCCACTGCGCCACCTAGCTACCCCCATTTCATTTACTTTCAGAAAGCATTTAACCCAAATGTTCAAATAAGTTTTAAACATTTTGGATGATTATAAAGGAATTATATAAAGGAATATATAAAGTTTCTCCCTTGTCAATTTTAGAATTGATAATATGAATCAGAGCACATTAGCATGGATTTTTAGAGTATTCCTTTCTCCAAGAAGTTCTGTGGTATACTGGAGGACATCTTCCCAAATCATTTTGCCCAAGAATATGTATATGTATGTGGGAAGGAGGGAGAAATTGGAGGAAAGTGCAAATTGTTTTCATAGTTCCAAGTACATAATTCAATGCTATAATACTTGTTAAAACATTTATTTCTTAGGTCTTAAGGAATTTTTCAGCACTTAGCACAGAGTCTAGTCCATAGTTTATACTTAATAAATGTTATTTCCTTATACACCTTCTGCAATTACCTTTGGTCTAGATTATTAAAGAACAAGGGTTTATACAGGACACTATTAATGCTAAATGTTTGAGAATAAAGAAACCTGTCTGCTCATTTAAGTGGATCTTTAAAGTGGAAACAAGAAATGCAAGTACTGTTAACAAAATCAACTGGTAACAAAGATCAATTGTACAAAGGTTGCCTATACAGTTTAGATTGAAGGAAAAAAATCTGGTGAGGGAACTATATTTCAGTTTCTTATCAATTTATATTGAGTTTATATGGTTGTCACTGAGATAAGAAAATACTCTTTAGGACCTATTCCTTATAATTTCCATTAACAATTATCTCTTGAGCAAGAATATTTTGTGAAGTTAAATTACTAGAAGATCCAGAGAGATTTTGTCACCAACAATTTTGGGGTATAGCACACTTGATTATAGTTGAGAATTTACTGTGTTACTTAAAATTCTAAATATTTGATCTACTAATTTTTACTGAGGGTTCTAAATTTTGCAGAATTTGTTAGCATGAGGTATGCAGAAATCTTGAAAAAAAGAAAAAGTAGTTGAAATTGAACATTGGTTCCTAAAGGAACCAATTCAAACCAGTTCTGAAATGAATTACTTAGAAAATAAAGTGATTGTTGGAAGTACATCTCTAACCTACCTGCCATGCTTTCTCAGGACTGTCCTGCCAAATATACGACATTGAGTCACCCAAAGATTTGGCAGTCATCCAATTGCTTCAATCAATGCAGATCACCAAACTGCCTAAATCATGTTTTCCACTTCACTGCCTGTTCTGTAGACACAAACTCTTGTCCATGTCTTAAACAAAATACAAAATGAGGTATTGTAACAATTAGTTATTTGTTTTCTTCTAACATCTGAACCTAGTGAGCTTCAGCCACCTCCTGGGAACCAACTGTCTGCCAATGGAGCATGAATAAAACAGGGACAGTTCCAGCTGGCATCACCTGCTATGTTTTGCCTTATTTTCTCTACACTTACGTAATTTTTGTGTCAGAAGGTCTGACCCCTGACACAATGGGCGTGGGTCACTTTGGTGACCTCCCACAAATATCTTTAGTTCGTGTGCCCTTACTGGGGAGCCCTGGGAAAGTCAGTGTCTGGCCCATTTTGTTCTTCAGCAGAAAGAGCCCTCAACTATCTTGCTAGCTCTTAGACTATCAAGGCCATCAAAAGCACAGAAAAGGTTTTATTTAACGTAGCAACAGACACAGAAAAGACTTGTATGCTAGCCTTTAGCAAGTTAGAAAAATCCCTCCCCTTTCCATTGAAACTGTCCTCCTCTCTCAAGGATATTCCACATTCCCCATGATAAAGAACATTACTACATTCACATTACTATGTTGAATTAAATTAATTCATAGGCATGCAGAGCCAAGTTGATAGAATATTCCAGTTGAGGAAGGTTAAATAGGAGTTTGGATGAAATGTAATATATGTGATGGGGAAATTCAATGAAATAAATCTGGTAAGGTAATCTGAAGGTAGATTGATAAAGGACTTAAAATGTTGGACTAAGATTTTTATATTTTATATTTTATAGAAAGACACTGAAGATTTTTGAGCAGAGGAGTTACATGATGAAACTTATGCCTTAGAAATATTGTTTTGGTAGCTAAATGAAGTACACATTGGAGAGGAGACAGGAAATGGGGAAGCAAATGAGAGGCCATTATGATATTACTTTTATACAGTGGCAATATTAATGGAGAGAAAAGGTAAGATGCATGACATATTTTGTATATGGAATTTACAAGTCAGGACAGCTATTTGGGTGAGGGTGAGATAGAGAAAATGATTTCAAGATTGTGAACCTATTAGGATGATGATGCTTTCAGTGGAAATAGGGAAGTTTGAATGAGTGGTAGAGTTGGAGGTGAAATAATGAATTTTGTTTTGAACATATTAATTTTTTTCCTTAGGTTTTTGCAAGTCAATGAGGTTAAGTGGCTTGCCCAAGACTACACAGCTAGGTAATTATTAAGTGTCTGAGGCTGGATTTGAACTCAGGTACTCCTGACTCCAGGGCTGCTGCTCTATCCACTGTGCCACCTAGCCACCCCTAAACATATTAATTTTGAGATTCTTGTGAAATATCAATCAACCAATACGTAGTTATTGTGTCTACTATGTTCCTGTGGTAGCCACTGAGAATGTACAACAAAAGTGAGACTATTGACATTTTAATAGTATGGATACAACTTATACAAAGGAGTAATGGTCATTCTGATCAATGCAGTATTGAGGTATGTGAATAGACCCATAGGGCAATAGATGCCTTTCCTAGCAGCAAAAGTAATAGTGATTTGATAATTCTTCCCAGAATAAGAGCAAGGGGAAAGTGGAGGGTGGGGATTTCATCTGTGGAGGCATGTCAGGTAACAAGATGTTTCATGCTGCATAGATCTTGGTATCCTAGTGGATGTATGGATGGAATATGAAGCACGATGTAGGCTAGATACATAGAATGGTTGGAAATGACTTTTCATTCTTTAACTCAAAGATATGGACAATTCATCCTCAGAATAAAATCCCAAAACTGTGAATTCACTCAACTCAGATTTGAGGGGAGGAAAAAACAGGTTCTGGAGATATAAGTCTGGGGAGGCATTGTTTCTGATGGAAGCATAGCAGGTTATAAATTTCTGGGTGGGTCCTGTTATCTTGGTAGATGATTTATATACATTTTAAGATGTCTAGTGAAATATTTGGCAATGTGGAAATGATATTTAGGAGAAAAATTAGGACTGGTTATGTAAATTGTCATTTATCTCACATAGACACAATTTTTGGATCTATGGAATATGATTTGATCACTAAGGTAGAGGGAATAGAGTTGATATATTTTGGGTATCCTTGAGAATATTGGCATAATACAAGGAATAATTGAAACCAATTTCAGGAGCACAATAACACTGTGACTATATATATATATATATATATATATATATATATATATATATATCTGGGAAGAAGATAGAAAATGAGTCAATGAGAATACATTTATGGTTTTCCTCCATATAGGACATTTTGTTTAAAACAAATGTTCATTCTCAACAAAAGAAATAATCTAGAATTATTCACTGAAAAAGAATTGCACAAAATTCCATAATTTATTTTCCTGTACTTAATAACTTGATCAGTTCAGCAGTACTATCATTGTCAACCAGGCAGTAAACATTTTTTAAGCACTTACTATGTGCTAGGGACTATGCCTAACATCAACATCTATATTATCTGTATCTATATTGCATTCCTTTATTTAACTCTTTTTCCTAAAAAGAAAAGAAATTCTGGTACAACAAGGTCATTGGTTGGCCAAAAAAACACCAGCAAAGAAATTCCATTTTTCCTAATTGTTTTTTTGGGGGGGGCAGGGCGGTTATTGGCTAACTATAAGTACTGACTGAGTTTCTTCATCAGTAAGTGTGGAAAGCAATTCGTCTTAAAAATCCCTCTGCTAAATTCCTCCAACAAATCTATTGAAAAACCAGTGCTTTATTTACTTTGGCATCTTTTCAGCAATGGACAATAGGATGTTTCATGAAGTGAACCCCACTGAATAAACATATGAGAGAGAGAGAGAGAGAGAGACAGAGACAGAGAGACAGAGACAGAGACAGACAGAAAGAGACAGACAGACAGACACAGACAGAGACACACAGAAACAGAAAGAGACAAAGACAGACAGAGACAAGAGAGAGAGACAGAGACAAGGGAGACAGAGAGAGATAGAGACAGAGAGAGACAAGAGAGAGAGAGAAAGAGAGTGTGTGAGAGAGACAGAGACAGAGGGAGAGAGAGACAAGAGAGACAGAGACGAGAGACAGAGAGTGAGAGAGACAGAGACAGAGGGAGAGAAAGAGAGAGAGACAGAGAGAGAGACAGAGAGAGACAGAGACAGAGAGGAAGGGAGAGAGAGAGAGAGAGAGAGAGAGAGAGAGAGAGAGAGAGAGAGAGAGATTAGTGAGGCCTGTCAGGGTATGCCTATGTTGGCAAAAGCATGTAAATTCATTGATATTGCTTCATAAATTCAGAATAATTTTTAATAGAAACCTAAAGATACTTGACAAACATTTTTCTAAATAGGAGAGAATCAGAATCAGATTACTTTTTTGGGGACATATTGGGTTTACCTTGATACCAAGCCATGAAGGCTTCCAAGCTCCAAACCATTAAGAAAGATAAAGGCAAAAAGAAAAGCTGAGTCTGTGTTCTTCTCTCCCTACCAGAAGGACTTTGTTGCCATCTGCCATTGCCAGCAGGAAGGGGACCTGGAAAGAGAACAGAAAAAGAGAGAAGGAAAAAGATTTCTGAGTCTTTCAGTCCCACCTTATATTTTTGGTTTAGGTAGGACATGTGCCAACTTTCTACTCAGGTGCCCTCCTGGCAGAATCTATGCCTGCTCCTTAGCCTGTGAGGATTGTAGACAATTTCACCCCTTCTGTATTGAGGTTGGGTTTGAAGGCTTCTTCCTTACTTCCTTATTCCCTCTTCAAAGAATAGGTTAAGTTTTGAATTGAAGAGAAACTGCTCTGTTAAGAAGAGAAAATATCCCTAATCTTACCAAATGATCATTTGGAGTTCAGTTGAGGCTTATTCTATAGTTCTTAGTGAAACTGAATTTTACAGAGGTCAGATTCTTGCATCCCAAATGACTAGAATGTAACAAAGTTTCAGATGAAAATTATATTTTCAAGGAGGGCTAAGCAGGCAGGTAGCTCTAGGATAGGAGTAAGAAACTTTTTAAAAGTTTCCAGAGAACCCCATCGAATAAACACTGCTAACTATTGCATTGCCACCTCAGATCAAGCTCCCTTGTCTCCCTTATAGTCACTCCATGGTAAAAATGATGCTATGGTCAAAGAGTCTGGAGGCTTTGGCTCTGGATTTCAGTTTTACCATTCACTTACAGGCTGACAGGATAATTTATTTCATATCTATATATGAACAACTATCCATTTTCCAAAGGAATATTTAAATGTTGATTTTTTTCCTTAAAAGTCGAAATGGGATTATACCATTTGACAACTAAAGAGGAGAGTCTGTACTTCTCATTTGTCATCTAACCAATGTACTGACTAAATTATCTAAAATTTTTACCAGTTTATGTCTTACATACTCAGTTTCTGGAAGTCAAAGATTATTTAAAAGTTTCATTCTCTCCCCTAGCAGCTTAAAAACAGTTGTTTAGAAGTGCCTAATATCATAAATTTAGAGGACACAGAGATAAAAGTGGGCTGTCCATGCCTCATTGCTATTATGTGTTAGAAGGAGAACTGGAATGCAGGTCTTCTTGACTCCTAATCCCACTGACTTTCAGTGTCTCTTTTTAAGATTGCAAATTGCAGAGCAGGTGTCTGTCTGCCTTGATAGAAGTGGTTTCCTATTCCACTGGAAGGAGAGAATCAGCCCAATAAAAGTCACATAATTCATACTTCATTATCTTTTAGATATTTGCAAAGGTGACATGAAGAATAATATCCTTAGTCATTCAACTAAAAGACAGAATAGAAGGTCTTGATAAAGGGGCAGCAGTAGATTAAATGACTAGATGGTGGGAGCAACTCTTTTTATATTAGGGTAGTACTTTCTCAGTTCTTTAAGAGAAGACAGCTTTCTTAATGAATAGTAAATTTGACTTTGTGCTTCCAATATAATAGGTATTATTTTATCTACAACCTTCAGAAGAGGCCAAGGAACAGAATTTAGAAAGTAGTAAGAAGAAATTATTTGTATCATGCTCAAACATATACATTTAGCGAAATAACTTCTATAAAATATATGTTCCGTTAGGACAATGACTATTTCTTTTTTTAAATCATTTTATCTCTAGTGTCCACCACGTTGTCTTACATGGAAAAGGCTCTTAATTCTTGTTTACCAATTGGTTGATTGAAGCATTGAATCTGAAAAGATCCCTGGGATGCAAAGAAAGTTGGTTTTATGTTAGAGATGCTTTTACCTATTAATTTTCTTTTTCCTTTTGTTTCTGGAACTTCTCAGTTTCAGTCCCTGTTCAAAAAATCCCTCTCTTCCATATCTCATATAATAATAATAATAATAATAATAATAATAATAATAATAATAATAAAAATTATATATATATATATACATATATAAAGCAATCTAGGTATAGTCATTCCTGCAGATACCAAAGGATTGAGAATTCTGTATTTTGAACAATATAGATATGCGTCATTCTTGTAAAAGGGATGGACTTAGATTATAATTAAATATTTACACTTTCCAGGTCAGAAATTGCATCCTTCTTTCTGACTTCTTCCAAGGCAGAACTCTGATTCTATCCCTTTTTGCTCAACATACAACTGAATTAAATTTTCATGTTTCACTTGATCTCCCGCTGTCTCTACTTAGCCAATGGCTCAGTCATATTACCACCTCTCTTTTTTTATTTCTATCTTTGAGCTTGAAGTTTGGAGGTGATCATCTCCATGTAACTTCAAGGCAGGTAAACCCAGCATGACTCAATGGGAGGAACTTGTATTCTAATTCCATACTATTTATAGGAATATTTGTATTCCTGTAATTTAATGATTTTCATAAAGGAATGTTGTTCTCAACTTTTTGAAGTAATTTTTGACATATATATATATATATATATATATATATATATATATATATTTATATTGAGCTAGAAAGTTTCCCCAACTTCCATTTGCTAAGTACTCATTAAACAGAGGACTGTTTTTTCCAAGGAATGACATGTCTTCTCTACTGAGTGATATTCAATCCACAACAATGCTATACTGACCACATGCTCATTGATTTAGAAATTTCCTTGTTCTTGAATACCAAAACCTTTCCTATAATGGAGTTGTTAACAAAGTGCTTTATACAGAATAGACAAAAAAATATTTGAAGAGCAACAGCTATTCTTTGGTTAATTCAACAGCTAATCTTCTAGTCCACCTATTTAGTCTTATAGATAAGGAATTTAAGACAGAGATGTTGAATTACTTTTCCAAGGTCACATAGGTAGTAAAGGGACCAGGATCCAAACCTCACACGAGCTTTCTAGTTGATCTCTTGGATAACTTTCACTTCTACCATGCTCAGGCAGAAAGGAGGGAAATGCTGTACTGTTTCTGACTAGGAGACAAAGGTTGCTTGCTTGTGGGTATGGGATTTTCCAACCCTAACAGCTCATTTCAGACCTATGTAAGAGTGAAAGTAGAGAAGCATGAGAAAGATAAAGAAGAGGGGGATTTTAAAGCAGGGACTGAAACTGAGAAAAGCCAGAAACCAAAGGAAAGAGAAAATTAATAGGAAGAAGCATCTCTGACATAACATAACATAAAACCAACTTTTCTTGGGTCCCAGGAATCTTCTCAGATTCAGTCTTTCAATCAATCAACTAATCAGTTAACAAGAATTAATTAAGAGCCTTTTATATGTAAGGAAATGTGCTAGGCTTTGGGGATAAAATGATTTAAAAAGTTATTTTCCTCAAGGAACTTACATTTTACTAGGGGAGACATGATGTATATGTATGTATGTATATATATATATATATAAATTTATACTAAATACACACCCATAATGAATGGTAATTTGTAAAGAAAGTTCCAGTGAATGGAGTGATCAGGAAAGGCTTCATACAGAAGATTGCACTTTGAAGGAGTGCTGAGGCAGAGGTGAGGAGAGATTGTGTGTCAGGCAAGGGAGTAGGTTGAAAAGAGGTAGGGTGATGAGAGATAAAATTTTGTGTGTGAACTAAGAACGTCATTATTATAAACGAATGAAAGAAAAACCTGCTAGAGTGAAAGAAAATTGTAGATTTTATTCATGAATCCTGCAGGATACAGTACATCACCTAGCATGAGGCATGAGGTAGCATCTGAACATCAGATAATTTATAGTCTTCAGAAACTCTTTCCCCTCCTCTTGGATTTTCATAGGCTCTCAGAGTTTGAGTTACAATCTAAGAGGTCCACCCATTCCTTGACGTGTCCCTAATATGATCCCCCACATCATATGACCCACGATATGCTGATGAACCCCAGGGGGTGTGTGGGATAATATTCAATTACCTAATTGTGCAAACTCAGTTGCATTAGGTCAAGATCTCAAGGTCACTTTTGACCAACTGAGGACCAGTTTCTTGCAATCTTGGGTTTGTCATTTCTGGAATGGGATTAGAAAAATTCTCCCAGTTTTGTGATTGGCTGGGGCCATTCTCCCTTTGTAATGGATTCCCTAGGGACCCCCTCCACCCTGTGAAGACGAACAATGCCTTTCATTCCTCACAGTCATTTTAATTGACCTGATGTGTGAAGGAATGGAAGTAATATCTAGAAAGGAAGGTTGGAGTTAGATCTTAAATGCCCAAGAGAGGAATTTCTATTTGATGATAAAGTAATAGGGAACTATTGAAATTTATTGAGTAGGGCAGTGACATGGTCAGATCTGGGTTTACTGCAATTCAAATAGTTTATATTTCCTGATTATTGTGCAAATTACTACATTAATTAGTGTTGGTAGAGGCCCTTCCTGAATTTTTCCCTTCTCTTCTCCAATGCCCTCCCCACCTCCGAGTGCTTTCCCTCAAGATTATCTTGTATTTACTATATATATTCATACATAAAAATGCACATATGTACATCATTATATCCATATGTTTATCTTGTACTTACTCAGTTGTTTGCCTATTGTTTTCCCCATTATGATGAGACCTCTTGAGGAAGGGAGTTTTTGTCTTTCTTTGTTTCCTCTACAGGTATTAATAAATACTTGTAGGGAGGGAAGGAGAAACAGGAAAGAAATAGAAAAAGAGACTGTCTCCAGTCATAACAAATGTATAGTCCCTTTAAAGAAAGAACCATGCTCAAATGAAACCCCTAGTTAGATGTTCTTACCCTTTTTGTATAAAGGACTCTTTGGCATTCTGGTGAAGTTCATAAACCCCTTATAAGGGGTTAAATGCATAAAACATAAAGGTTTACAAAGGAAATCAATCATATGGAAGTAGAGTTATCAAATACTTTTTAAAAAAAGTTCTTGGGGGTGACTAGGTGGTGCAGTGGATAGAGCACCGTCCCTGGAATCAGGAGTACCTGAGTTCAAGTCCAGTCTCAGACACTTAATAATTACTTAGCTGTGTGGCCTTGGGCAAGCCACTTAACCCCATTTGCCCTGCAAAAAACCTTAAAAAAAAGTTCATGGACTCCAGGTTCATTGACCTAGAGAAGAGCACAAAGCAACATTAGATTGGAAACATCATAACATATTGGTTAGACAACTACATGTGGCACAGTAGATAGAGTTCCTAGCCTGGAGTCAGGAGGACTCATCTTCCTGAGTTCAAATCCAGCTGCAGACACTTTCTAACTGTCCCTGGTTAAGTCATTTTACCTGTTTGTTTCAACTTCTTCATCTATAACATGAGCTGGAGAAAGATATGGCAAACCATTTCAGTATCTCTGCCAAGAAAACCCCAAATGAAATCATACAGTGACTGAACAAACTGAAATATCTGACTATTGAATACACCTGGAGCAAGATCTCTCTGAAGGCAAATGAATGTGTGTGTGTGTGTATGGGTGTGTATGCACATACATATATACATATATAATCAATATTATATATAACCTATATTACATAAATGCATTTCTCTCTATATATATACATATATATATGTATATATATCTATATATATAAATAAATAAAACTCCTTTCAAACCAGATTTGGGGGCAAGCATACCCCATGTACAGGCCATTGTTGTAACATAAAATAAGCTATATACTTTACATATGTATCAAGAAGTGGTGATTGGTGTAGGGTGGTAGAGATCTAGATAAATGGAAGTTTATCATACACCCTTTTAAACTACTCCATCCACTTTCCATTTAACAATCTCCTTCCATTTAATAAACCGCTGTTGCTCAGGTATTCCTTCTAGTCATCCTTATTCAATTCAATACACATAGTCAAGAAAGACAAAATATAGTAACAATGATATGGAGATATGGTAGGTACTCAAAATTGAGCTATTAACTAATATTTTTCTTATTTAACTCCTTATTTCATCTGTAGCACAGGAATAATAATGATACCACCATACTTACCTTAGAAGGTTGTGCTTCACTCAAGGCAGAATGGTACACTAGAATGAACATTGGCTCAGTACTCAGAGGGCTGAGGTTTAAACCTTGTCTCTGATGCTTATTGTGTGACCTTGAACAGTCATTTAATGTCCATGAGACTCATCTGTAAAATGAGAGGTTTATACTAGTCGACCTCTGAGTGGTCTTCTAGCTATTATATTTCTGTGATCCTATTGTGTATTGATAGTAAATATAGAAAGAGATTTTTTTTAAATGTGGAAACACTTTGAAAAAGTTTTTATAATGTTTTAAGACTTTTAGACTAAGACTTCGGGGATTTCCTGTATAAATGGGAAGTATTTTTATTTTGTAGTTTACCTACTTTGCTCTCTTACTCTTTTTCATCACAGTGATTTGCAACCACCTTTGAACACAACAGTACACTTTTACCCTCTTGTGTTGGGTAGATCTTTCCATTATCAGATAGGGTTTTTAAGATAGGCTTTTGGGTAGGTAGAATGGGTCTCCCAGAGCTAAGATTTGTATGCTGCAACTGTACTGTCTGAGTGTTGAGCATTGTGTACAACTGGTCCTCTTGGCAGCCCCACAGGGTCAAGAATCACAAAACATGTGTAATGACTTTTTAGGAGTCCTTAGTAGCAGTATTCCTGAAATTCCTCTCTATGCTCATGTTTTACTCTCAGAGGATTCTCATGGACTCTTCTCTTTCCTTCAGTGCCAGCCATCTGCCTGAACACAGATGTAACAAAGGGTTTATTATGTGGAGTTCTTATTATATAAATGTATTAAAGGCCCATCTAATCTATTTTAGTTGCTATCAAAGGAAAGGATTGCCATCAAATTGTCTATTTATGCAAATAGAACAGAGTGCTCTATTGAGTCACCAATTAGGAGTATCCAACTATTTTGGTTTGTTCTCAGAATTTGTGAGTTTCTTCTGTGGTTAGCAGAATGTTAATGAATAGATAAATAAAACAAATATAGTGTGGGATTAAAACACAGTAGCCAAAGGGATTATTAAAATACCCTTATTGTAATTCTTGAAGGGTACCCCATAATGTTGTTTTCCCCTCACCATTGTGGAATTTGTGATGAATCCTGTCCTATCGGTATGCAATTACTTAGTCATTTTCAATATTTTTCCCCAAAACTTTTTTTACTTCCAGGATCTTCCCTTTGTTAATTATCTACTATTTGCCCTGTATATAGCTTGCTTTGCATATATTTGTTTGTATGTTATCTTCCCCATTAGACTGTAAGTTCCTGGAGGGCAAGGACTATCTTGCTTCTTTTTTTATGACTTTAGCACAAGTAACATGTAGATAACAGAGATAATGAGGAATTACTAATCTAACAAAGTACAAAGTATTTATTTCCAATCATTTCTTTATGAAATGTGAAGGATCTCTTATTGAATTGGAAGGTCACTTGTGTGACTTTGTGATTGATTACTTCACAATTAATAATGACCTGTTAGTATTAAAAATATGGATCTTTCTTCTATGATTTTTCATAGGGTTCTTGAAAGTTATGTTGGAGGAATGCAAGGTCTTATAAGTTCCATCAAGCCAGGAAGTATAAACTTGATGTCAGTTTGTATCTATTGAGAGAGGATGGGCTCAGATAACTATTAAGACCCTGCCTCCTATGTTTTAATCCTGATTTATATGTATTTTATATCTCCATTAACATTCTATTTATTAATTTTTTCTTTTGTCTTTATGATTTCAGAGGTAGTTAAGTGGTACAGTAGATAGATTGCCGGACCTGGGGTCATGAAGATGTGAGTTCAGATATTACTTACTAGTTGTATGACCCTGATCAAACCACTTAAAGTCTCTCAACCTCATTTTCCTCAACTGTAAAATGGGCATAATGCCATCCAGGGTTGTAGTGAGGATCAAATGAAACAACATTTGTAAAATGCTGTGGAAACCTTAAAGTATGATATGAATGCTAGCAATTATTTTACCTTCAGGGGATTCAAGATGAGGAAATTTCCTCTATCAATACCAATAATAAAGTATTCTGCAGTTTATGGTCTTAGAGAGTTCCCTGAGGTACTGAAAGATTAAGTGACTTGTCCTGGGTCACACAGTTTGTATATGTCAGAAGTCTAGCTTAAAACCAGATTTTCGTGACTCTAAAACTAGCTTTATGTTTACTAGACCATACTGTTGCTAGCCATGAAATAAATTCACAAAACCCAGTTTATACAACTCTCTTCCAACAAAAGTATAGTTTTTAACCTCGTTCTGGTCATTGATCAAATTAATGAGAATGCTATTTTTTGGGGGGGGGGGAAAGTATGATTGTACAATAAAGTTTTCTCTTCCTAAGACTTCAGGTTGTATCACTGATGATAATACTTAATTTGATCTCAGAAGTTTCATGATAGAGAAGTTACTTCTACATAACTAGGTGGATTCAAACATTGTCCAGGATTTGGGCATGTTACTAGAAATGTTAGATGCTTCATATCATCTAGCTAACTGATTTACATATCCTAGTCGATGAGGCAATATCTTAGCTGATGAGGGGGCAATAAAAATAAGTGTGGTAGAAATATAAGTGTTTATAGAGAAATCACTCTACTTGCACTCAGAAGAAATGAGCTAAATTAGATTCTGTTAGTTACTAAGTATCAACCAATTAAATAACACATTTATTAGATGCCTACATTTAAAAAAATAATGACAGTACCAGACATTGTGCTAAGTACTTGAGATATAAATACAAAAATAAGACAGTCCCTGACCTCAAGGAGGTTTCATTTTACTGGGAAAAATAACATGTTCACAATTAAGGAAATAGGGGATAAAAGAAAAAAAATAATATACAATTTTTTTTGTCAGTCAACAAACACGCTTATTAAGTGCTTACTATGTATTGGTGCTATTGGCTGGGTATACAAAGAAAGGCAAAAACTCATCCTTGCCCTTGAGAAGCTCACATTCTGATGGGGAAACAACTAACAATCAATTATGTATATGTAATCAATCAGTCATGCAATTTATTAGGCATTTATCCTGTTCCAGGCACTGTACCAAGGATACAAAAAAAAATAGCAAAAAAGCAATCCCTGTTCTGAAAGAGCTCACACTTGGGGTGGGGGGAGACAACATAGATACAGCTATTTACCAACAAGCTATATACTGGATAAATTGGAAATAATCAACAAAGGGAAGACACTAGAATTAAGGGGATCAGGAAAGTCTCCTCAGTGAAGACAGGGTTTTATTTGGAATTTGAGGGAATCCAAGAGAATTTAAATAAAAAATAATTTCAATAGGAAAGCATCAGTTTGGGGATGAGGAAGGACACTAGTAAAGGATTCTTGCAGAATGGAGGATTTAAACTTCTTTAATGAGTCCAGAGAAGGCAGATTTTGAAGTAGAGCACCTAGTATGCATCTCTAACAATGAAGGAAATCAGGACTCTTAAAGGAGATGACAATTGCTACCTGGACAAGCCATTCCATTTTTGTGGGGTTCATTATATTTAAAGTAAGGTCATAGCACAAGAGTGAACCTTAAAGATCATAGATTTATGGCTGAAAATAATATTGGGGTCATCCAGTTCAGCCCACCTATTTTACAGATGAGAAAATTGAGACCTGGAGAGGTCTTGCCCCAGGTCACAAGAACAAGAAGTAGCATCACTACAACTAGATGATTTCTAGGGTCCTCCCTAACTCTAAAATCTTATGATCCTGTGGTCTCACATAGAGTTGTTCTCTTTTGTCTGTGATGCTGAGATGCACTTGACACAAGAGAAAGTTCACTATAACTCTTGACCGTCCAAACCAAAACTAAACTGGTAACTATTGCTCACTTTCAAAAAGGGCCAAGAGAATCAGAATCTCTGCGATAGTGCTTGCTGCATTACTTCTCCACACACACACCTCTAAGCTAGCAGGTTTCATGAAAAATCCAAGTCATCATTTATAGACATTCTTTATCCTAATTCTAGAAAAGTAATACTCCATGGGACAGTAGACTAGCTGCTGCAACTCACTGACAACATGGCATGCAAGTTTGCCATATTTGCTAGCTAGGTTTGCCCAAGGTCGAAAATGATACTAGGAAGAGTTTTGGTCTTTGGAGGTGGGGAGAAGGAAACTGCTCTTCTGTATCAGCTTGCTAAGCAGCCATCTGCTCTCTCTTCCTCTTCAGTGATGATATATTTGTAAATGTGGGCTGCTTATGCCTACTTGTTTGATTATGTCACTCTCCTCGTAGTTCACATGTGGTACACTGAGTGACATGAAACTTAACTTAGGTTTCATGTCTGCGTAATTTGATGGATACACGCACATTTGTTTCCAATGCAACCTCTAAGAGTTTTTGAATGTCATTTAGACAAGATTCCTGTCTGTGTAACATCAACAATATCCAGTTTCTACTTCCCTTTTTGTATGGTATGAGTCAAAAAAATGACCAAGTGAACTCAATTATTTTTTTGACTATTTTAAAAATCTTTTACTTATTTATTTATTTTCCCAATTTCATATGATGGTAATTTTAACCAGTTATTTTTTCTTTATTTATTTTATATTATCACAATAATTTTTAATAAGAGTAAACATAAATCCTCCCCCAAGAAGATTAGAAACTTAAAGAATAGTGGAAAGAGAGAAAAAAATGTACTTCAAGTCTATGTTCAGATTCCAATGGTTCGCTTTCTGGAATTAGTTGTCTTCTTTCTCATAAGTCCACCAGAGAAGTTGTTTCAATATTTTTCCCATGGTTGCTGTTACTAGCTGTATTTCCCTCCCTCTATTACTCCCCACTCTCATTTATTCTATTCTTTCTCTCCTTTCATTCTGTCTCTGTCCAAAACTGTGTTGTATCTGAATACCCTCTCCCACAATCTTCCCTCTCTTCTATCACCTATTCCCCCCTCCCCCCTTATCCCATTCCTTTCTTCTCATTTTTCTCTAGGGTAAGACAGATTTCTATACCCTATTAAGTGTCTCTGAGCCATTTCTGATGAGAATGAAGGCTCACTCATTCCCCCATGCCTTCCCTGTTCCACTCCATTGAAAAAGCTTTTTCTTGACTCTGATGTGAAATATCTTAGCTCCTTCTTCTTCTCCTTTCTCTTCCTCCTAGTACTTCCCTTTATCACCCATTGACTCCATCTTTTTACTATATTATACCATTATATTCTGCTCCTTCCTGTGCCCTAACAGTCTCATAAATGAGATAATTCATATGAGTTATCAATGTCTTCTTCCCATGCAGAAATACAAACAGTTCAACATCAATAAGTTCCTCATCGTTAGTTTTTCTTGTCCATCCCCTCTATGTTCACCAGAGTCCTGTACTTAAAGATCAAACTTCCTGGTTTGTTCAGCTCTGGTTGTTTCAATAGAAAAGTTTGAAAGTCCCTTGTTTCATTGAAAGTCCATCTTTTCCCCTGAAAGAGGATGTTCAGTTTTGCTGGGTAGTTGATTCTTGATTGTAAACCAAGATCTTTTGCCTTCCAGAATATCATATTCCAATCCCTATAAGCCCTTAATGTAGATGCTGCCAGATCCTGTGTAATCCTGACTATGGAGCCATAGTAGCTGAATTGTTTGTTTCTGGCAGCTTTTAGTATTTTCTCTTTGACTTGGGAGTTTTGGAATTTGGCTATAACATTCCTGGAACTTTTTCTTTTGGGGTGTCTTTCAGGAAGATATTGGTGAATTCCCTCAATTTCTATTTTACCCTCTTCTTCTAAGATATCAGGGCAATTTTGCTGTATTATTTCTTGAAAAATGAAGTCTAGGCTCTTTTCCTGGTCATGACTTTCAGGTAACCCAATAATTTTTAAATTATTTCTTCTGGATCTGTTTTTGAGGTTGGTTTTCCAATGAGATATTTCACATTTTCCTCTAAATTTGTTTTTTTTTTTGAATAGTTTTATTTCTTCCTGATTTCTTGCAAAGTCATCGGCTTCCTTTAGTTCCATTCTACATTTGAAAGAGTTATTTTCTTCAGAGAACTTTTTTTATCTTCTTTTCCAGCTGGCCAATTTTGCTTTTTTAAAGACATTCTTCTCCTCATTTGCTTTTTGTTTTGTTTTTTCCATTTGGCCTAAAATGGTTTTAACATATTATTTTCTTCAGTATTTTTTATATATCTTTCACCAAGCTATTAATTTGGTTTTCATGATTATTCTGCATCTCTCTCATTTTTCTTCCCAATTTTTCCTCCACCTCCCTTAATTGCTTTTCAGAATCTTTTTTGAGCTCATCCATAGTCTGAGCCCATTTGCTATTTCTCCTGGAGGTTTTGGATATGGAAACTTTGATTTTGTCATCATCTGAGTATGTGTTTTCATTTTCCATGGGACCAAAGTAATTTTCTATGATCAGATTCTTCTTTTTTCTGTTGTTTACACATTTCCTCAGTCCAAGACTAATTTACAGCACTTCCAAGGCTTTGGGGTTTTTTGGGGGTGACACTCCACTGGGAACTTTATTCCTCCAAGGTCTTATGCTCTCTTGCCTGTGCTTTGATATGTAGATAACCACAGCCATTCCCCTCTGCCCTGGAGCTGTGAGGAGGGTCCCTACTCAGCTATCTTAGTATGGAAGGCCAAATTGTAATTTGGATCTGAGGGAGAGCAAACAACAGAGTCCTGCCCTGAGGAGAGCAGAGAGAGTTCTGCTGTCTCCTCTGACCCCCTTAACCTCTGTGGGCTGCACTCTGGAGGTACTGGCTGATTTCCCCCTGATTCTCGCTTCAGGTTCTGTGGCCTGTACTCCTCACTCCACACTCATTCTGGTGTAGCAGAGTTCTGTCACCGCCCCTTCAAGCTGTTCCCTGTGATCTCTAGACTGGACTGGGCTAGTCTGGGCTGGTCTGCCTGGTGGCTGGGTCTTTTTTCCAACTCCTGGTCCTGTTGAAACACACCTTTCCTATGGAACGTCTAAGTTATCTTGGACTGGGGAAATATATCACTCCAACTTTCTGTGGGTTCTGCCCCTCTAAATTTTGACTTGAGTCATAATTTGATGGCTTTTGAGTTCTTTGGGTAAGGAGTTTCTGGGAAATGCTGCCTCCACACCACCATTTTGGTTCTGCCCCCTGAACTCAAATATTAAATAACGTTTTTGTTAATATTTTTCACTTGATTTAACACTTAATTTTAATAATTTCTCTTGATTGCTATTTTACAATTCATTGAAAGTTATTTTCTCTCAAAAGACATTTGAAATCAAAGGACAGGTCATGGCAAATATATGAAAGAGAATTCTCTAAAAATTATGTATGTTTGGATAGGAAAACTGATTTTTGTCTCCAGTGAGAAGAAATTCATTCTGTTCCAGTAAGTTGTAAGAGAGTAGGAGGAGAGTGGAGACTAAAGGTAGTTAATTAAGATAGGCAGACAAAGTAAAACACATGACTGATGGGGCACAAAATACAGGCAACAAAGTCTTATGAGCTGCAATTTGAGCTTTTTGTTTTTTTTTTACACTGAATCTTTGATTTTACAAATTTAGGAATCTCCTATTGATGAACTTCCTATATCTGTACTGTTCAGCACATTCTCTGGAATATTAGGTCTTAGAAAGTTAGTTGCTTAGACAGTGAATGATTAAGTGACTTGCCCACAGTCAAGATATCTTAGGGGCAGGACCTGGACCAAGATATTCCTGATTCCAAGGCCATCTTTTTTATTTAATCTACTGTGCTACTCAGGATGAAATCTACTCAGGATAAGTATTAAGTCTAACAGTCAGGTTCAAAACTGAAATGTCTGTATGTAGAGAGAAACATTCAACTTCATGTGTTTGAAGTTAGTCACAGGCAAGAGAGATTGCATTTCTTTTGCTTTGCATCAGAAGATCAAATTGGAAACTTTGAGGAAAAGTAATCAAGAGGAAGTTTTAGCTCATCTTTAAGAAATTTCTCATAGATTAGAGCTGTCAAAAGTTCATTGAACTGTTTTGAAGACAGTGGGTTCACATCACCCTCTTCATCATGATAGTCTTTAGTGTTTTTTTAATTGTAAATATTTATTTCTTGGTTCTCTTCCTACCCATTTGATTGTTTCTTCTCAGTCTCTTTTGCTGGATTTTATCTAGGTCATGGTTGCTAATTATGAGTATCCTACTAGGTTCTATCATGACTATACTATTTCACTCAGTGACCTCATCAGCTCTCATGCTCTCAATTATCATCACCATGCTGATGATTCGAAGATTTGCTCATCCAGCCCTAACCTCTCTACTAACCTCCAGTGTAACATCTCCAATTATGTTTCAGACAATTTGAATTGAATATCCAGTAGACATCTTAAACTCAACACATCCAAAATGGAACTCATGATCTTTCCCCCAACCCCTCCCTTCTTTCTAATTTTCCTATCACAATTGAAGGTATGATTTTTCTCCTAGTTTCCTAGGTTTAGAACCTACATGTCATCCTAAACTCCTCATTCTCCTCACTTCAGTCATCCCTCTCCCATACCCAAACTATTGCCAAAGCCTGTCTATTTTACTTTTGTAACATTACTTGATTATACCCCCTCCTCTCCTCTGGCACTACCACCTTGGTGTACAACCTTAACTCCTCATGCCTGGACTATTGAAATAACCTACTGCTTAGTCTTCCTGCCTCAAATCTTTCCTCCACTCATCTATTAAAATGATTTTCTTAAAGCACAGGTCCAATCATGTCATCTCTTTCCTCCCCATTATTCACTGATCTCTAGTGACTTTCACCTTTATGATCAAATATAAAATCCTCTGTTTGGCAATTAAAACCCTTCACAATTTATCCCCTCCCCCCAGTCTAATCTATATATTGTTCCCCTTCCGTGGACTCTTTCATCATGACAATGGATCAAAGTTGTTCTTTGAGCAAGACAAAACTTTTCATTGCTGATTCTTCCTGAAATTCTCTCCTCATCTCTGTTTCCTGATTTCCCTGGCTTCTTTCAAGTCCTAGATAAAGTGGTACCTTCTAAAGGGAGCTCAATTTCCAATTTCTCTTCTACATAGCTTCTCACATGGTTGTTTACATGTTGTCTCCTCAATTAGATTGTGAGCTCCTCAAGTGCAAGGACTGACTTTTCTTTTTTTTTTTAGTATTTCATAGTTCTTAGCATTGGACCTGGTACATTATTTTATTGATAAGTGTTTATTGACTGACTGACTGACTGATGAATTGATTGATTTCAGAATATAGAAACAGAACTTAGATCTCATTACCTCACATGACTGTTATATATGTGATCCTTAATTCTGAAATTCTACTTTCAAAACGTGATTTCTTATTCTATCTTTCTCCTTGCCTTACTCTCCCTAAATATTCTTCATCTTCAAAGCAACCTGGTTTTACTTCTGACTCTCTTGACTCTGTGATCATGTGTCAGATGTTTTTTCATTCTTGAAGTTCCATCAGAATCTATGGTCTCATCCTAGAACATATGTTTGCCCCTTTGATCCATTGGAGAGCTTTTTGGTACTTTTTTTTTTTTTTTGAGGAAAAGCCCAGGATTAATCTTTCTCTCCTGGCTCTGCTTCTGGCTTGACTGAATTTTTTTTTTTGGGGGGGTGCATATTTGTTTCTTCAGCACTTAGTAAGTACAGTGGCTAATAACTAATATTAACAGTGTCTCATAAGCTAATTAGTAAATGCTAATTGATGTATATTATATTAACTCTACTGCTTCCTGTTCTCTTAGTCCACCACAACTATTCTGATTTCATTTCTCTCCCTTCAAAGTCTTGACCCTATAGTTGACCAGATCAAATATACATTGTGCTCTACCCTTGAATTCTTTGCTCCTTTGCCCTGTGTTCTACTCGCATCTTACCAAATTCCAAGCCTGGTTTGTCTCTACCATCTGTATTCTCTGTTCCTACTCACATGCTGCTAAATGTTGATGGAGGAAGTTATAAAACTCTGCCAATTGGCTTTGCTACAAATTTGTTATCTAATCTTTACTGGGCCTCCACTGCTACATGATTATCCTCTAATTATTAAAGGTGAGATAATGTATATAAAGTTCTCTGAAAACCTTAAAATGCTATGTAAGTCACTTATTGTTTTCTAATTTTTAATCACTTGCTGCAGTAGATATTGCAAATTTTTTATGCACTTATGTTTGCTATTTTTCCTTTTGCTCTCAGCAGAGGATCTTGCCTCCTTTGTTATTGACAAATTCTGGGTCATGTACTATTAACTCTTTCTTTCCCTTATTTTATTTCTCAAAACATTCCTACTTTACATTCCTCTTTTCATTCTTTGCTACATTCACTGAAAAAGTAACCCTTTTCCTTGTTAAGGTCAACCCCTTACTTATACCTTTGCTCTTAGCCCCTGACACCTCTGGAAATTTGTTCCTTTAATCATTCCCTCTTTTATTATTATCAGTCTCATCTTATCTAGCAGATTCTTCCTAGGGGCCTACAAAAATGCCCAGTTCTCTCTCATCTTGAAAAGAACTTCAACTTGACCCTGCCATTCCCTTGAACCATGGTTCTTTATCTTTTCTCCTTTTTTTGAGGCAGTTGGGGTTAAGTAACTTTCCCAAGGTCACACAGATAATAAGTGCCAAGTATCTGAGGTCAGATTTAAACTCTCAGTCCTCCTGACTCTGGAATTGGTGCACTGTGCCACCTAGCTGCCCCTATCTCTTCTCCTTTTCATAACTAAACTCCTGGAAGTGGTTTTTTAAAATTCATTTAGGGCAATGGGGTTAAGTGACTTGCCTAAGGTCACATAGCTAGGCAATTATTAAGTGTCTCAGGTCCTCCTGACTTTAGGGCTGGCGCTCTTTCCACTGCACTGCCTAGCTGCCCCTTGGAAATGGTCTTTTACACTTATCCTCCATCTTTCCTCACCTTTTAGCCACCTCTGTATCTCTAGCAATTTGGCTTCTGATCCTGAAAATCAACTAAAGCTGTTCTAGGATTATCTGTGATACATAATATATCAAATCTAATGCTTTCTTCTCATTCTTCATCTTGGTGAAAACACTGATTCCAGAGACCTGGGAGTCCTGGTTTCAAATTTCACTTCTGTTTTGTATGACCTTGGGCAAGAAAATTAGCCTCCTATGGCTTTAGTTTCTTCATCCATGAAATGGAGAGGTCATACTAGATACCTCTGAGGTTCCTTCCAAGTCTGGATCTATGATTCTATGAGATTTTTCTGGACTTCTATAAAGCTTTTTACATGTTAACTAATACTTTACATAGATATTCTCTCCTTCCTTAACTTCTCTAATACTGATCTCAGCTAGTTCTTATCTACTTGTCTTATCACATGTTCTCAGTCACCTTTCCTGGATTATGATTCATTTTCCTCTTTTGTAACAGATGAAGAAACTGAGATTTGGAGTCTGGAATTGAAAAGAAATTGCCCAAAGTCATGGAAAATATATATGAGAGATGAGATTTATATTTAAGTCTTCTGAGTGCAGAATAAGTACTTTTCCCACATTGGATCACACTCTCTATATGAAAGGACCCTAAATCTATCTCTCATTACCCTCCTAATTGAACTTCAATTCCACATTTCCAACTTTGGTTGGATATTTGGATTGTTATATTTCAAATTCACCAAAACTCAATTGGAACTTATTCACTCCCTCCATAAAACCTTCTCTTCTCCAAATTTCCTTGTTTCCACTGGGGAAACTACCATTTTTCAAGTCCCCTAGGTTTGTAACTTTAGGAGTCATTCTTGACCCTTCCCTCTTTCTCAATACCCATATTCAATTAATTACCAAATTTCAATGATTCTTCCTTTACAACATCCATTATTCTTGCTGAAGTCACATGGCTTATATCCTAATCTCTAACCTAATCTCAGAAATTTTCAGTGACCTCAAAGTGATCTCTCTACTCCCTCTCCAAACCATTCTCCTCACCATGTCATTCTGTTATGTCCAAATCTCTAGTGACTCCAAATTCACAAACTTCTCAGCTTAGTTTTTTTAAAGTCAATCATTATTTGTCTTCAATATGCTGTTCTGAACTTAGTTCATTTTAACTTGCATTCATATATAGAAAAATTGGACTAATTGTTATCTAAACTTGGCCTTCTATCTCCATACTTTTAAAAAAAATCATTATTTTTAATTTTCTTTTTAAAATTTAATTTTGTTTTATTTTCAGATCCACATTTTCTCTTTACCTTCTCTTTCTCCCCTCCCTCCAATGGGAAAATGAGACAATCACACTCATATAGGTAAGCAAAACAAATTCCCACATTGGCCATATTAAAAAAACAAACAAACTCAGACTGTACTGTGAATCTACCACCTCTCTGACATCTCAATGCCTTTTTCAGGCTATTTACTAATGCACTCCCTCTTCGTTTCTACTTCCTAGAACTTTTAGCTTTTTTCAAGTCTTAGCTCAGGATTCAGTTCCTTTTAACAGAGTTTCCTGATCCCCTATTTAAGCTCTATCCCTCATCAAATTACATTTAATGTATTACACCCACACACACACACACATATATGTTGTTTGTTCCTTCTTAGACTTTAATTGCCTTGTGTTAATTTTTATCCTTATAAATCCAATACCTACTATAGTACTATGCACAGAGTAGATACTTAGTAAATATTTGTTGTAATAAATGTTTGTTGAATTGAATTAGATGAGAATTACAGAATCCCACACTTAACTATATCCATCTTTTGCCACAGTAGGAGAGCCTTCAGCTTTGCAGACAATAACAGTTACACATGAGTATCAGGAGAATGATCATTTTGTAGTTTCTTATACAGTATTCTGAATCTTGAGGTATACCACACATGCTGTATAATTGAGTTTAAATAGAAAAGAATGGAAATAATAGTGTTTTGAGCAGCATGGATTCTAAGGTTCCCTGTGTGGTGAATTATATAAATTGGAGAGATGTTCAATGGTCCCAGCTTGACATTTCTGCTTGCATTTAAAATAAGACAGAATTACCAAATAGTTGAACTTTTAGGTTACTATTTTTTGGGACCTTTATAACTTTCTTTTTTCAATTTCTGTTTTCAATGCATAGAAACTGAAATGTTGATCTGAAGAGGAAATGATTGCTTTTGTAGTCTAGGTTTATTCTTTTAGTTAAAAAAATCTTGAGACAATATAATATTTACATTTTCTCTTTCCTCTTTAAGTCTGATTACTTTAACACAAATTTTTCTATTTGTCAGGACATTGGTACCCTCTAATTTTATTCCAAATTGTGAATTTATGGATTATGGAGGATGATTCTAGGGAAAATGGGTCAAACAGCCTTTGTTTGATGCAGAAGAAATTCATCTAGGTTGCTCTATTCAAGTTTCTAGGGAATGGGTGTCCTAATCAACCTCCCAATCAATTAAGAAGATCTTTAGATTCTGATACTGAAAACTACTACTAAGTGAAGAGGAAGATGCTGCTTCCCTTAGTCTCATTCTCTAATTTGAAAGAATGATCTTAAGATCATTACATCTTACATCTAGTGCTTGAAGGGAGACCATTGAATGCTAGGATCATAGATTTATAGAGAAGAACTTTTGAGATCATCTAGTCCAATCTCTTTGTTTTATAGTTGAGAAAGAGAGTTTATGACTTCCTTAACATGACAAAGTATTATTAAGTCTTGAGGGGCATTTAGACCTAGGTCCTCCAAATCTACCACTAAATCCCATCCTCATTTGAAGTCTGATCTACTTTATTCAACAAAGTCTAACTACATTTTGCAAACAAGATAATTGAGATCAAGGAAGAATAAGTGATTTCAAGTGTCAGAGGTTGAATTTGAACCTAGGACCAGGGCTTATTCTACTGCAAAATTCTTAAAAGATGCCCTTGAGGTATATGCTCAAACAGCAAAATCTGGGATTAGTTATCCTCATTGGCATATTCCAATGGTCATAAAACCAGATCCAGTATCTGTTCTTATAATCCTATAAACTTAGAGATACAAATGAAATCTAATGTTTTTCATCCTCTTTGAAAAGTTAGGCAGGACAATCTCCATGTGATTGATTCTTCACTATATTAGCAGAGGAAGCCACTCACAATTCTACAGTAAATCTTGCTTCAGACAATATATCCAGATATATTTAGAAAGGTTGAAATTCTTGCTAAATATGTCACCTCTTAGGGAGTATCATTTAAAATATGTATATATATATATATATATATATATATATATATATATATGTATAGAAAATTGAAATTTACCAGCATGCACAGGACCTTGCTTTTTCTGGTAAGACTTAGATGAAAAGATCAGCTCTGAGAATTTGGTTTTTCAAATTTAGGGTGACAACAGTAACTGATATTACATGGGCTTATATCACAGCCTTTGCAGTGATAATAAAATCATATAGTTTACCATCATTAGACTAAAAGTACTGGAGACCCAGTAGAAAATCCACTGGATCAAAAATCTGGACCTCATGATTTAATGATTTAAAAGACAATTTGTTTGTTCATTTGCTTGTTTTCTTTGCTCTGCATCTATGAGTTGTATAAGGTACTCTCAATGATAGGTCTCTCTCTACCAATAAAAGCAGGCTACTAGCCTTTGAAAACAGGCTGGTCACTGGGAGATTAAGTAACATACCCACATAGATAGTATGCATTGAAGATGGGATTTGAACCTATGACTCCAAGGTAGGTCTTCTGTCTTCTATCCTGGCTAAATGTGTTAATTTATGGAGTAAAACCACCTTATGAGATCTTTGATGTCAGAGGCTTGTTTTGTATTTGTATTTTCAGCACATAGCCTTGAACATATTTGATAAATACCTATTTAATTGAATTTATTTCATTCATCAAAAATTGAAATCAAGGGTTTAATAAACCTATTCAGAATGACTTGATGACCTGGCTTTTTTTTTTAATAGAGAAGCCATTATTAACTTTTTCGTAAAGTTGTTAGAAGATCTAATTTTGAATCTCAGCTTTGCCATTACCATCTATGTGACTTTGAGCAACTTACTTCTCTTGGTCTCAATTTCCTCATAAAAAGGAGGGAATAGGTGTGGATAAGGGGTTATTAAATTCTTTTAGGTCATGTGTAGTTTGGAAGTTCAGTGAGGTCTATGGATCCTGAGAATAATGTTTTAAATCTCATGAAATAAAATACCCATGATTACAAAAGAAATTGATTATATTCAAATTTAATTATCAAAATATTTTTAAAATACATGTTTTTTTTAACAAAAGACCTCTGGCCTAAATAATTGTAGTAAGATCCCTCTAATTCCAGATCTTATGAAGGATCTGTAGGATTATCTCTCTTGGAAACTATAGTGTCTAGCACAGAGTGGTTCCAGAAAGGATGTTGACTAATGTAACCTGGCTATTTTGCCTGAAGCAGCTTACATAAGACTCTCCTAATTGTTGGAGAAAACGATGACTCCATTGGAGCTGCCTGTGGAAACAATGGTGTCTGTGCCAGTGCTTTGGAGAAGAGAGACAGACTTATTTCCCTTTTTTAAGATATATTTGGTTCTAGACTCTTTTTGAGGAGAGATCTGTGGAGAAAGAGAAGCTTTGGGAAGCAGCAAATATAGAGAGGATGCAAAATTTCACCAAGTCCTTGATTTCCATCTTGCTTCCCTAGAGACTTTGGGGAAATTATGTCTGAATGAGAGCAGGGCCTCTCTTTCAGGTCCCTCTCTTAGTTGAGTAAGGTCTCAGTTTGTTCCTATCTAAAGAGTTCATTTACTCGTACATATCTTCTGGCAGAGTCTACTTGGTAGAACTCTAATTTCTGCTTGCTATCCACTCAGATAAATGGGTTGAGTCACCATTCATGATTTGCAATTGCCTTGTGTGTACTAATATTTTATAGGAAGGAATCAAACCTGTAGGTGTGTGATTAGGATACCCTCAATCTAGTGACAAGGGTATGATATCTTTGTTGTCTATTTTGCCCCTAAGTCAGCAAAATTTAGGGAAGCAGATAGATATAATTCTATTTTATATACCTTCTTAGAGAAAAATAGAGTGACCTGTCTTGTGACCTCTTCTTCTCCTCTTCAGGCAGGAACTTCCTGGAAGGGGTGAACCAGATACAGATGTCTATCTATGCCTTCCTCACTGGCTGCATTTTAGATAACTCAGGTGGACATACAAATAAACTATGGCTCACATATTTTTGAATATACTTTTTTTTATTTGTAAGGCAATGGGGTTAAGTGACTTGCCCAAGACCACACAACTAGGTAATTATTAAATGTCTGAGGCTGGATTTGAACTCAGGTACTCCTGACTCCAGGGCTGGTGCTCTATCTACTGCACCACCTACCCACCCCTGAGTATACTTTTAAAATATACTTTTAATGCTTTTTGAATTGAACTGAAGTTTCATAAAAGAAATCAAAGAAGTTGAAATCTTCCAACAAAGATCAAGTAAACATTTACTATATATCAGACACTGTGTTAAACACAACACAAACTTGCTTATCTTTGCTCTCAAGGAAACTTATGTTCTAATGGGGGTCCCAGCATGCAAATAATTACATACATGATGCATGCAATGTAAATGGAGGGTAATCTCAGAGGGAAGGCACCTAGCAGCATGAGAAGGGGAGGGCCAGGAAAGGCCTCTTGCAGATGGTAGGATTTGAGCTGAGCCTCAACAGAAGATAGGGCTCATTTCTGCTTCAAAGTGCTATTTTGGAAATTCACCCAGTCATGCTGTAATTGTATTGGCTCTCCAGAAACAATGAAGTCCATTTTGACAATCACAAGGACCAGCAGACTTGTGGTACTTGTCTTGAATGGGGGCCTTGAATTGCTACTCCCGGGAGGTTCAATTTACTGGCAGCTGGCCTCAGCCTGCTGGCATGCCTTCCCAATTCTGTGCACTGGCTACTGACATTAACAGTTCCTATGCTGGCTTAGGGGGAATATATATCTTGGGCTTCTGATAGTGCTGACATTTTTTTCTCAAGGGAATTATATTTGGTTGGTTTACCTAGTCAGTTAAATGAAAGGGCTCTGCCCAGGAGGAGAACTGACTGGGAAGCCCAGACCCATTTAGGTAGAATTGATTGCCCAAAGGGTTCTTGATGCATTTAACATCCTTGCTGAAACTTTCTCTCGTGACCAGGAATCTTGGATTCTTGACTTAGTCTTCACCTTGCAGATGTGACATCCCAGTGGAGTTAACTTGCTCAGAGGTGGATTTCTTCAACTTAGTAACTTCCACCTGTTACTGAGGAACCAATAACTCACAGTCAACATCAGTAGGGCTAATGATTGATCAAGAAAGGCTAATCTGCTTCATAACAGGAGTGGGAAAAATTCCAAAGTATTAGCATATATATGTATATACAGGCACTTTTTAATGACATCATGATTGATTTTGCAGCTGGTAACTTCCATCTGGAAAACTTGTTGGGCCTCCTCTAGGAAAGCTACTTGGGGAAGAAGGGGCGGTCTAGATGTGAACCCTAGCTTGCAAGTGACAAGGGCTAAAAGTATGTCTACTGTTAGGCAAGAAATTGGCCTTTATATGTGACATTTAAAGATCTCTTTTTGATTTTTGTAAGGCAGTGGTGCCTTGGTCTTGCCTAAGGTCACACAGCTAGGTAAGTCCCTGGGGTCAGATTTGAACTCAGGTCCTCTTGACTCTAGGGCCAATGCTCTATCCACTGTGCCACCTACCTGCCCTGCATTTTAAGATTTACCAAGCATTTTGTATATTGTCTTCACAATGGCCTGGGAGCTCATTATTGCCCCTATTTTAAGGATCAAGAAGCTGAAGCAGACAGAGGTTAGGTGACTTGCCCAGGGTCACATAGGTAGTAAGTGTTTGAGATAGTATTCATATTCAGGACTTTCTGACTTCAAGTCCAGTACTCGATCCACTGCACCATCTACTTACTTTAGGCAGAGTTTTGAATTCAGAATTAAAATCCCCTCCCTGTTGCTTATTATCTATATAACACTGAGAAGATAACTTCTTAGAAATCTTAGTTTTCTTTATCTGTGAAATGAGACATTTGTATTAGATGATCTCCAAAGTTTATTTCTTTAACTCAAAATTCTGTGATCCTCTTTTAGAGATCTTAGTCCTTAGAATGACAATCAACTTGACTAATGACAGGAAAGACACAGATTGGTCAACCACCTATGTTCTTTCTCCACTTGGGTAAGTTAAATCAGTGTTCACCTTAGTTGCGTTAGCTACAACCTACCTGTTAGTGGTACAGAACTTGTGTGACAGCTTAGGTGTTCCAGTTGGTAGAGACCTATGTCTACCTGCCAAAACCAAGTCTTCATTATTTGTAGCAAACACTACTACACTAGTACAACTCCAGTAAATAGATATCGAAAATTGAATTCCCAGAAGTCTTCTTAAGAAACTTAAAAGCACCAAGAGCTATTGTCTAATTTTCTGGTTCTGATTTAGTTAGTTGAATGTGGTGCTCCCTGTGGCCAACTTCTTGTCTGACAGCAGACATACTTTAGCTCTTGTCATTTGCAAGGCTAGGGCCCACATCTAGACCACCTCTTCTTCCATAGATAGCTTTCCTAGAGGAGTCCCAACAGGCTTTCCAGGATATGCAATAGAAGTAGGTTGCCAGCTGTCTAATTGGGCACCAAAGGAAAAGCCCTGTGCCTCTTCTCAGCGATGCCAGAATTCCTGTTATGTTGCCAGGACTATAATTGGAGTTAGTTGGCAGCCCAAACAATTTCAGGACACAAGATGAGCTGGACCCAAGCAAGATTTCAGAGATCATATAGGCTCTAACAATCCTGTACTTCCACTGAAAAACTGAATCATAGAATCTCAGAGTTGGAAGCAGAGGTGTGCTGGAACCAGCTCACACTGGCTTGTAGAAAGCCAATTGCTATTTTCAGTGTGAGCTTTTATACCTTGGAAATCTGTAATTACATCAGGGTTTGGTTAATTGTTTTGTTGACTGTGTAGCTTAAAGAAGTGATAGAGAAATATTGATAATGCAAATTAAACTTAAAAGTGTGCTGCTGTTTTTTTTTTTTTCTGGAGAGCTGATTGTTAAACATGTACTAATACACTTCTGTTTGGAAGGGACTCAGAGATTGTATAGCCCAACCCATCCCTGAACTAGAATGCTCTCTACAACATCCAATGACAGGAAACTCACTATCTCCTAAGGTAGTTTACTCTACTTTTTGGCAGCTCTAATATTTAGTATATTTTCCCTTTTATTAAGGTTCACTCTGTCTTTTAATGACTAACTACCCAACATTTAGTTGTGCTCTCTGAGGTCAAGGAAAAAAGTATAATCTCTCCTGCACATGATATATTAGAACTTCTGTTATGTTCCTCTCAAGCCTTTTTTTTTTCACAAGTTAAATATTCCTGGTTTCTTCAGTAGATACTCACATGGCATGGTCTTTATTCTTCAAAGTACCATAGCATAATGCAGAAATATGGAGTTAGAGGAAGTCAGTTCAAATTTTGACTGCTAGTTAGTGGGATCTTAAACTGCTTAAACTCTCTGAGTCTTATTTTCCTCATCTTTAAAATGAGATTATTAGAACAGATGACTTATAAAGTTCCTTCTAGCTTTAGAAATATTATTTGTATTCAATTGGAACAATCAATCCCTGAAGTCCTCTTTAGATTCAATGAATCCCTGAGTATCATCATTTTTTGGTTCATTTTCTCTAGATAAAGTCTGAACTTAGATTTGTCCCCTGCAGATGGGTCTGAGCTATTGAATCTGGGGTTAGTGCTTTTCCTATTTACTCAGGGATAGGAGGAATATGTATTAACAGTAGAGCAATATTCATAATGATTGTTAAGGTAGAACCCATCCTAAGTGAAAATCCAATACCTGCACAGGAAGAGAAAAACCTGGGCTTATGATTAGGACAGGATAAGCTAGCTGTTTTTCTCATATAAAACAATTATAACATGCAGATACCAAGGAGGGGCTATCAACCACTCTTTCAATTTGGGTGAATCTGAGTGATGTCTAGTGTGCCTAAGAATTTCATTGACAACATATTTATGATAGATGGAAATATTGCTAAAATCAAAGATGCCTTTTTCTATAATTGCTGGTGTTGGGTCCATCAATTCTAGAGAATAAGGAAATCACATAGGTTGTGGAGGTGTTCAGGAGTTGTACTGGCATAGATTTCTAATATTTGGAGTACTTGATTTTGTTTTTAGTTAGTGGTGTCAAATTCAAATAGAAATAAATCCCTCTAGACTTCACATTGACTTAGAAAATATTAATATTATCTATGTTGAATTATATTTTTCTTTGTTAAAAATTTCATAATTACATTTTAATCTAGTTGCTAGAAGCAACTAGGGTTGTAAGTTTTATATCTCTATCTGTAGATTAATCTATTAGGGAACCTTCAATATAGTAGAGAAGATCACTCCAGATAAAGAAGTTGAGCCTTGTAAATTCACAAAGTCATATATATATATATAATATGTTATTTATTTTTTGACTTGAGAAAGCAGGTTACCTTACAATCTCTGACACTTACTCTTAGGTTTTCACTATAGATTTCCAGGTTTCTTTGTTCCTGTGAAGCCAAATGTGTTCATTCTTGCAACTAGGGGTGATGAATTTCTAAGTTTTCATTAAACAAAATATCTGGTTTTATTGTGATAGGACTGACTAGTCGGCAGTGTTTACTTGCGATGATACAGTATTCCAACTCATTAAGGTAAACTGAGGCAACAATAGTTACAGGAAACAAAACTGGACCAATTACCATGAAGTCTGATAATACAGGCTTAAGAGGTTGAGTCTGCTCACAGTATCTGAAGGAGTACATGAACTTTAGACAAGAATATTTCAGGGAATGGGGTTAAATGTTTAATGCAATAAAGATAGTATGGTGTAGCAGTTGAAACTCTGGACCTGGAATCAGTTGACCTATATTTGAATCCTGCCTCAGTCTCTTAGTAACTGTAGGATCAAAGGCAAACAATTTAAACATTGAGACCCTCACTTTCCTTATGGGATCTATAATACTTGTGCATAGTCACAGGAATCATTTTTTTTAAACCTAATTTTGTGCATTTGTATACACCTGTTTCCTAGTGTTTCCAAAGTCCCATTTTTTTGGTTTCTGTTTGCACTCCAAACTGCTATTTTTTTCCACTGGGCAAATAAAGTGTTTGCAGTGAGTAGAGTACTTAGCTTGGAATCAGGAAAACTCAACTTCATGAGTTCAAATATGTACTAATTGTGTGACCCTGGTTAAGTCATTTCTCGGTTTCCTCATTTGTAAAATTAGCTGGAGAATGTAATGGAAAATTACTCCAGTAATTCTAGATGGCAAGAATACTTTGCCAAGAAATCCCCAAATGAGATTTATTAAAACTTCTTTTTGGGGGTGGCTAGGTGTAGCAGTGAATAGAGCACCAACCCTGGAGTCAGGAATACCTGAGTTCAAATCCATCCTCAGACACTTAATAATTGCCTAGCTGTGTGACCTTTGGCAAGTCACTTAACTCCATTGGTCTGCAAAAACCCCCCAAACTTCTTTTTGAAATTATCTTAGCATCAAAATAATCAATGACAATTCTAAAAATCTTGTGATGGAAAATATCATCCATATCTAAAGAAGGAACTATGAGGCTTAAATGCATATCAAAGCTTACTATCTTCAATTTTTAAAAGTTGTTTTAAATCTTATGGTTTTTTTTCTCTATTTTTGCTGTTATGATTTGATTGTTCTTTCACGATATGATTAATATGGATTTATGTTTAGTACAATTATACATGTATAGACTATGGTAGTTTTCTTTCTGTCAGGGGGAGGGGACAGGGAATGTAGGGAGGAAGAAAAATGTAAAGCTCTAAACCTTACAAAAAATGACTGTTGAAAACTACATGTAGTTGGAAAGAAATAGCAATATGAAATAACGTGTTTTGCATGTATACAAAGAAAAAATTATCTTAGTTGTGTCTATAATTTCTTCTATCCTTCACTTCATTATCAATAATTTTTGGATTCTTTCAATTATATAACATCTCCCCCCCTTTTTTTCTTTCTTCTAGCTTTGTACTTGATCTTTACTCTAATGAATCAATGAGTGGACTTAGACGATTCAGAGATGTGGAAGATACTTGGTTTCAAAGGCAGAAAGGTAGCGGAGCCATCTTGGTCAGAGTATTATTGATATTAATGCTGACACTCTGAATCAGTCATGAGGGTGTGAGGGTTCATTGATGGTGATACTTTTTAGGTATAGTATTTCCTGGGGGAGGAGTGAAGGGGTATAGTGTTTATGGTGGCTTTGTCCATTTGAATTTAGAGGAGAGAGAGCATTAATTGGTGGTTCTGGAATACAAGGGATATTGGAAATCTAAAATTAGTGAGGGCAATGTCTGTTAGAGTTCTTTGGGGGTATTAGAATTCGTTCATGGTATCAAATTGTGGGAAGGATAAAGCATGTGCAGAGGGAGAAAGCAAAGATGGCAAGAAATTCTGCTGTGTGAGAAGAAATTATGTAGTTCAGTGAAAAAAATGGCACCTAGATGGCACAGTGTATAGGATATTGGACCCAAAGTCAGAAAGAATTCAATTTAAATCCATCCTCAGGTATGTATTAACTATGTGATTCTGGGCAAGTCACTTAACTTTTGTCTGCCTCAGTTTCCTCATCTGTAAAATGGAGATAATATTAGCATCTACTTTTCAGGGTTGCTGTGAGGATCAACTGAGAGAATGCATGTGAATTGCTTTATAAATCTTTTTTTTGAGTTTTTTGGTTAATATTTATTCTCATTTTGTACAAATAATGTTTTTTAATACATTAATAAAATATTTTTTAAGAGTAAACAAAATACCCTCCCCCCATAAATATAGACTCGGTTGAGTGATAAAGTAAAGGGGAGGGGCAGCTAGGTGGCACAGTGGATAAAGGACCAGCCCTGGAGTCAGGAGTACCTGGGTTCAAATCTGGTCTCAGACACTTAAAAATTTACCTAGCTGTGTGGCCTTGGGCAAGCCACTTAACCCCATTTACCTTGCAAAAAAAACCAACATAAAGTAAAGGGGAGAGAAAAAATTAAAATAAAAAAAATAATAGTAATAATTGTAGGTATGGCCAGATGGCGCAATGGATGGAGCACCAGCCCTGGAGCCATGAGCAGTACCCGAGCCCACATCTGGCCCTGTACACCCAACAATCACCCAGCCGTGTGACATACAAGCCACCCGAACCCCGCTGCCCTGCCAAAACCAAAAAAAAAAAAGAAAAAAAAAGACCCAAAATAAAAACAGACCCAAAATAAAATAAAATGGTAGGGGTGGCTGGGTGGCGGACAGAGCATTGGCCCTTGAGCCAGGAGCACCCGGGTCCAAATCCAGCCTCAGACACCCAACCATCACCCTGCTATGCAGGCAGGCTGCCCAGCCCCATTTGTCCTACACCCCCCCCCCCCAAATAATAATAATAAAAATGTGCTTTAGTCTTTGTTCCAACACCAACAGCGCTGTCACGGGTGGATCACATTCTTTATGGTAAGTCCATTGCGAAAGTTACTTCCATATTTTTCTACTGTTGCCATTGCTGATCTCAACTCCCTCCTTTTGTATTTCTCCACTACCATGTACTATATTCTCTTTCTCCTTTCACTCTGACTGCTGTAGGGTAGCTGAGTGGTGTAGCAGACAGATCCCCAGCTCTGGGGCCAAGAGGCCCTGAGACCCCATTACCACCCCTTAGGCCCAGCATCCACCTGGCCCTATGGTCCCGGACAGGCCTTCCAATCCCAGCCCCTTGCAAGAAGTAAAAAAGAAAATGTGTTATATCTGACCACCCTCCCCCCATGATCCATCCTCTCCTCCATCACTCACATCCCCCCCCTTCCCCCTGTCCCCCCCTCCTTCTTACTCCAGATGTCTATACCCCATTGAGTATATATGCTGTTTCCTCTCCTAGCCACCTCTGATGAGAGCGAAGTTTCCCTCATTCCCCCTTGTCTTGCCCACTTCCATATCATTGCAATAGCTTATTGTAATAAAAAAAAACTTATTATGTGAAATATCTTGGCCTATTCCCCCTCTCCTTTTTCTTTCTCCCATTGCATTTCCCTTTTTTCTACTGACTCCATTTTTACACCATATTTTATCTTCAAATTCAGCTTTCTCCTGTGCTTCAACTATGAAAGCTCCCTCTTCCTGCTCTATTAACTGAGAAGGTTCATATGAGTATTATCAGTGTCATTTTTCTATGCAGGAATACATGCAGTTCATCATCAAGTCCCTCACATTTTCCCCCCTCTCCTTCAATCTCCATGCTTTACCTGAGTCCTCTATCTCAAGATCAAACGTTCTGTTCAGCTCTGGCCATTCCAACAGGAACATTTGAAATTCCCCTGGTTCATTGAAAGTCCATCTTTTTCCCTGGAAGAGGACATTCAGCCTTTCTGGGTAGTTGATTCTTGGCTGCATTCTAAGCTCTTTTGCCTTTCGGTATATTATATTCCAAGCCCTAAGAGCTTCCAATGTAGTTGCTGCTAAGTCCTGTGAGATCCTGACTGCAGCTCCACGATATTTGAATTGTGTCCTTCTGGCTGCTTGTAATATTTTCTCTTTGACTTGGGAGTTCTGGAATTTGGCTATAATATTCCTAGGGGTTGGTTTTTTGGGATCTCTTTCTCAGGGGGATCGGTGGATTCTCTCCATTTCTATTTTGCCCTCTGCTTCTAGAATATCAGGGCAATTTTCCTATAGTAATTCTTTGAAAATGATGTCAAGGCTCTTTTCCTGATCATGACTTTCAGGTATTCCAATAATTTTTAAATTATCTTTCCTAAGTCTATTTTCAATGAGATGTTTCACATTTTCTTCTAATTTTTCATTTTTTTGGTTTTGAAGTATTGAGTCCTGGTTTCTCGTAAATTCATCAATCTCCCTGAGTTCTATTCTTTGTCTGAAGGATTTGTTCTCCTCAGAGAGTTTTCTCATCTCTTTTTTCATCTGGCCAATTTTACTTTTTAAAGCATTCTTCTCCTCAATATCTTTTTTTTAGGTTTTTTTTTTTTTGCAAGGCAAATGGGGTTAAGTGGCTTGCCCAAGGCCACCAAGCTAGGTAATTTTTAAGTGTCTGAGACCGGATTTGAAACCAGGTACTCTTGACTCCAGGGCTGGTGCTTTATCCACTGAGCCACCTAGCCACCCCTCCTCAATAACTTTTTGAACTGTTTTATGCATTTGACCTAAGCTAGTTTTTAGCATGCTATTTTCTTCAGCGTTTTTTTTTTTTTTTTTTGGATTTCCTTGACTAGGCTGCTGACTTCATTTTCATATTTTTCCTGCATCTCTCTCATTTCTTTTCCCAGTTTTTCTTCTAACTCCCTCATTTGATTTTCAAAGTCTTTTTTGAGCTCTGTCATAGCCTGAGACCAATTTCTGTTTTTCTTGGAGTCTTTAGATACAGGAGCTTGTGCTTCCTCATCTTCAGACTGAGTATTTTGATCCTTCTTGGGCTCATATGCAAAACATTTCTCAATGGTGTTCCTCTTGTTTCTCTGCTTGCTCATTTTCCCAGCCTGAGCCTGGTGCTTCCTCAGCTTTTGGGACACTTCCACAAGGATCTCAGTGTGTGAGGCTCTGTCTTCTCTCCTGGTCTGTGAATGACCATATGCATCCCCCTCTGCTATGGGGCTGAGGTGGAGGGGGCCCCTGCTATCCTATGGGGGGCCCTAGACTGGGTTTAGGATCTGAATGTGGTCAGAGCCCCAGTGTCCTGTTTCAGGAGCTTAGGACAGAGAAGTCTCTCTTCACTCCCCTCCCTCAGCTCAATGGGCTCATGCCCTGGGGGCTCCTGCTTACCAGGTCTGCTTGCTTCTGTTTCCTGGATCTGGAATGCAGTGGCCATATTGCTCTCTGTGTGCCCTGAGGGCTGGGCTTCACGTGCTCTTGTTTGCTGTGGCAGAGGTCCCCTGCTGTTTCCCCAATTTGTGCTTGGTGCTCCCTGTGGGGTAGCTCAGTTAACACCCCCTGCTGCTGGGAGCCGAGGCTCCCAGCACCCTGGGGCTGCCTCTGGGAGGCTGAAGTTCTTTTGCTCTGGCGGCCCGCCCCTCCAACTGCAGGGAGCAGAGCCTTTCTGCTCTTTGCCAGGTTACCTTGAGTAGGAGAAGTGCCTCATTGGGTCTCTCTCTGTGGGTTCTATCTCTCAAAAATTTAGTTAGTCCTTAGCTTATAAGTTTTATGAGAGAGCGCCTAAGACACGATCTGTTCTTGTTGCCATCTTGGCTCTGCCTGTGCTTTATAAATCTTCAAATTATTATTGAATTTGGAACGAGAGAGCTAATTTTCTATTCATTACTTGCATGCTTTTCAGAAATACTTCTCTGAGCCTCAGTTTCTTCATCTATGAAATATTACACTGGACTGGATAACTTCAAAGATAAGAATGTTATGATCCTATAGATTATTTGTTTAGTATGAGTATTTCCTTCACTGACATTGATTGCAGTCCTTCCACATTTTCCAATCTTATGTGATTTGTACTCATGTTTATAATAAATAATTCATAAAGGATCAGATCACTATATGAAGACCTTCTCTATGTTCTAATTTTGAGATACCAGTATTCTACTCAGGTTGCTTATTTAGTATGTGTTCTTCTTGTCACATGCCTATTCCATATTTTCTGATCATATATCCTCAATATTGTCTTTAATTCTACTTCTTCCATATAAGGTAATATTAGTAACAAGCAGTTTAACTGTTTAAATGGCCTTGTTTTAAGTTTCATATCTGAATAGATTGCATCTAAGAGAATGAGTGAGTCAAAGTAAATTTGCTACAAATTCCTGGATTTACAAATAAGCTTCTACTATTTAAAACCTGTGACTAGGCTAAGTGTAAGAGAGTAATTAAAAGTACATTAGTTACAAGTTAATTAGAAAAGATAGTGCACTTCTGGTATGTCGCTTTTGTTTTATTTTCTTTTGCTCTATAATTTGTTGTTGATTTAGTTGTTATTTGCAAAACTGAGCTAAATTATTTATAGTTTGCTCTTATTTCGATACTTTAAAAGATCTGTGATTTTCATTCCCCTGTATGTGCCCTCCAATGACACAGATTACACGCCTTCCATGTCTTGGTGGATAGACAATAGAATTGCTATGGCCAAAAAAAATCAGTACTTTGTGTCTAATTTTCTGATGATGAGTTTTTCTGTACTTATCTAAACAGACTCCAGATGATGCACAGTTTATTACTAAACCTATACTCAAAGTCTTTTCAACTTAGGGATCTGAGAAAAGTTGTGTTTCATTGATATGGCCTTTATGAGCCCAAATTCCATTGTTTTCAAGGAAGCAGCAGAAAAGGACTTTGTAACAAACTTAGTTTGTTAATCAATCAATTAAGAAGCAGTTAGTTGGAACTTTCTATATGCCAAATATAGTGTTATATATTGGGGATATAAGAACAGGGATGAAATATTTCATGCCCTCAAAGATCTCTCATTCTCTTGTTAGAGACCATGCTTGCGCGCGTGTGTGTGCGTGTGTGTGTGTGTGTGTGTGTGTGTGTGTGTGTGTGTACAAGACATTTACAAAATAAATGGAAGGTAATTCTAAGGGTGAAGGCATTACTAGCTGGGGAGAATGGGAAACACTTCATATAAAAAATTGCCTGTTTTGAATTTTGAAGGAAACTGGGGATTCTGGGAGGTGGAGGTGGGATGCTTGTGGAAAGACATGGGGATGAGAGATGGAATGTGAAGTCTCTGTGTGTGTGTGTGTGTGTGTGTGTGTGTGTGTGTGTGTGTGTGTGTGTGTGTGTGTGTGTGTGTGAATACTAGAAGACCAATTTAACTGCACTTAAAAGAGTGGAGTAATTTATAATATGATTGGAAAAGTAGGTTGGAGACATATTGCATTGGGCTTTAGATGAGAAATGGAGTTTGCTCTTGATCCTAGAAGTATTAGGGAGACATTTTATTGTAAAAAAAGCATTTTCTTTTTATTTGATTCATGTATTCAATGGGCATGACCTGCATCTGCAACTAATAAAAATATGAAGATTTTGAAGAATTGAAGTAGCAAAAAATTACAAGTAATTGTTTAAATAGTTAAAGTATTTAGAGACATGCCTTTGCATAATCAATCATAGACATGACAATTATTTAGAATTTATAAGTTCTTATCCTAGAAACTCAATGTGCAGCCTAAACATATAATTCTTTGGTTTATACAATTCTTCAGATTATACTACCGTGTAGTGGCACTAATTCATAATGACAATGAAACAAAGGAAGGTTAAATTCAGAAATTGCATGTTTAAAAATCGACTAAACAAGTACAAGAGGAAGAGAGCAAATTGAATTATTAACATAACTCTTGGCATAGTGCCTGGCAAATAATAAGCACTTAATAAATGCTTTTTGACTAACTGCATTCAGACTTCAGAGTTCTTTCTCTGGATATGGATAATATGCTCCACCATAGGTCCTTTAGAATTGTCTTTGATTATTGCACTACTGAGATGAGTAAGTCCATCATAGTTGATCATTACACAATATTGCTGTTAATTTGTACAGTGTTCGTTTCTGTCTACTTTGGTCAGCATCATTTCATGCAAGTCTTTACAGGTTTTTCTAAAGTCTTTCTGTTCATGATTTCTTAAAAATATAGTACTCTATTGCATCCATATGCCACAATTTGTTCAGTAATTTTCCAATTGATAGGCATACCCTCAATTTCTAATATTTTGACATTACAAAAAGAAGTGCTATAAATATTTTTGTACATGTAGATTTTTTTACCCTTTCTTGTGAACTCTTTGTAACCTAGTAGTGGTATTGCTGTATCAAAGAGTTTTATTGTCTCTGGGTTCATACAACTTATATTCTAATGGGGGAAGACAGTATATCCATGAGAATAGTGCCATTAGGAGGGACACTTTGATCTGGAAAGTCAAAGAGCTCATTCAATCAACAAACATTTATCAAGGGTTTACTAAGTCCCAGTCACTAGGCAGGGATATATATGAAATGCAATATTAAAAAATCTTGATGAGGGCATATTCTTTAGGGGGAGACAATGTGTTATACATAAATGTCTTGTAAAACAAACAAAAAAATGAAGATAGTTTGGGAAGGGAAGAAGGAAGGTGTATAATATCTCATTTGATCTTCATAACAACTCTAGGAGGAAGGTGCTATTGTTATTCTTGTTTTACAATTAAGAGAAGTGAGGCAAAGAGAGGTTAAGTGACTTGTCCAGGTCACATAACTAGTAGATCTTTGGGAACTGGATTAGATTAGATTTAAAAAGGCTGTAGGAGTTGCTTGGGAACTGAGTTTTTTTCTTTTCTTTTTTTTAGTTTTTTTTGCAAGGTAAATGATGTTAAGTGGCTTGCTCAAGGCCACACAGCTAGGTAATTATTAAGTGTCTGAGACCGGATTTGAACCCAGGTACTCCTGACTCCAGGGGCGGTGCTTTATGCACAGCACCACCTAGCTGCCCAGGAACTGAGTCTTGAATAAGTATAGATTCTTTGAGGTAGAGGGAGTTCAGGTATATGCTAAGTATGGCAGAAAGATACAGAGGTGGGAGATGGAGTTTCTTGTATGGATAATGATAACAATGTCATTTGTCCTAGATCCTAGCATTTGAGAAAGAGAATAATGTATAATGAGGTTGGAAAGACAGATTGGGGACAAACAGAATTTAGATTTGATCCTACAGGTTCTAGGGAGCCACTGGAGTTTACTGAGGAGAAACTGGTTGGATGTAGTGCACTGTAAGTCTATACTAAGGCACTCTCCAATCAAAATAGCACATTCCCATGATGGAGATTCCCAGAGCAGAGTGATTTGGAGAGCCTTATCTTTTCAGGTCTCTGGAGGTCTCATTTGGAAGGTACAGCAGCAGCAACGTTGATGTGACAGGACAATGGCCAGGGTGAAGCAACCCCAATACTCCAGTAATGGTGTCATAATATCAGGACAAAGAGAGAAGTTTTCCAGCAGATTGGCTGAATTCCCTTTGGTGAACTTAAGAGATGACATAGACAATATTCACATATGATGTTCAGGAATAAAAAATTGCAGTCTAAATTTTTTACAGGGATTTATTTGAGAAGAAGTATGGGATAGCATGACTAGATATCAGTTTGTATAAAAAATATCTAGGGGTTTTAGTGTACGAGGTGATTATGTAGGTGCAGTGGGTAGAATTTTTATCTTAGAGCCAGAAAAATGTCAGTTCAAATCCTGCCTTAGATATTTACTATCTATGTGACTCCCTCTTCCCCCACAAATTCCTTGAGCCTTAATTTTCTTGTTTGTGCAATGGGAATAAAAATATTATTCACCTCACAAAACTATTGTCAGAATCAAATCAAACAAGAATCACATGCAAAAGCACTTTATAAACCTTAAGTGTATATAAATGTTAGCTACTTCTATTGTTATTATGTTATTGTTCCATTGTATTTCACATCTAATGCAAAACTAAGATGCATCAGTAAGATAGTATCTAATACTAAGGAAGTGTTGGTATTGCTATTCTCTGCCTTCACATATACACTTGCTGTTTTCATATACTGCTGTTCTGTGTTCTCACAATACTTTCATGGGAATATTATGTTTAGTTGTGGGCATCACATTTTAGGAAGGGCATAAATGAAACAGTGCATTCTAGGGAGTTAGACATACCATATGAAGATTTCCTACATAAACTACGGGTGTTTAGCCTGGAGAAGAGAAGACTTTAGGGAAGCATTATTAACATTGAAATGTCATCATATGATAGAGAGAGTAGGATATTCTCTTGCCCCAAGGTCAGAGAACTAAGAGTATTGGGTGAAAGTTGTAGAAATTCAGATTTCGGTTTGGATAAAAAAATAGCTATGACAATTAAAGCTGCCCCCAAATGTAATTGTTTATTTGGACAGGTGGTGTGTTTCCCAATGGTAGAAGTGTTCAAGAGGCTGAATGACTGCATATACAAAGGTTTTAGGAGGAATCCAAGCTTGAAGGAGCTGGACTGGGTGATTTTGGAGACTCTCCTTCTCTATGATTATGCAATCCTAAGAAACCCTTTTATTACTTGCTATACGTACAACAAATTGCCTCTTCACAGACACGTCCAATCTCTTTAGTATTTCAGGTACAGTAGGCACTAAGGCAGTACAGTAGATAAAGCATTAGATTTAGAAGCAGGAAGATCTGAGTTCAAATTTGGTTTCAGACATTTACTGCAATGTTTGATCCTGGGTATTTCTTTTGCCTCAGTTTTCTTAATTATTAAATAGAAATAATAATAATAATAATAATAATAATAATAATAATAATAATAATAGCAGAGTTTTGTGAGGATCAAATGAAATAATATTTGTAGAGTACAAGAACATAATAGGACTTAATAAATTTCTCCCCTTCCTCCTTCAAGTTCATTCTAACATTCATGCCTATTGACCTCTAATAATTTGACACCCTAATGTAACACTTTTGACCAGAGATGCAGGTTGTTAAGAGATTGTTTTTGAAAACAGAGCTTAATAAATGGTCTAGTGTCTGTCACATTCTAGTTCTAACACCTGTTGCCATGTTAGGCACTCCACGAGCCCAGAACAAAGAGTTCTTTGCTCTTTTTTAACTTTACAAGCTTTACTTGCCAATGCTTTTCACCATTGTTCCTTAAAACAGTTTCTGACGGAAACTCTTCAAACCTTGCTGTCAGCCCTTTGTCCCTTCTTTTGGCTTCATGTGCTTTATGTTTGCTTTTTCCTCCAACTAACCAGTCACAAACTCCATTCCTATTAGTGTAGGAGGGGAAATAATCTTTTTTTCCCCCAGCCTCCTCCTAAAGTTATAACTTAAGCATTTGTGACTTATATCTCTTCTTTCTCATTAAATATAGATCCTAACATATAAACCAAGCATTTTTAACCAAGAGGTTGTAAATTTGTTTTATGAAAGTATTTTAATAACTATTTCAACATATTTGGTTTCTTTCATGGTTCTATGTATTTTGTTTTTATGAATTTAAAAACACGGTGTGAAGATGTCCATAAGTTTCACCATATTGAGGAAGTGGTCCTTGACACACAAAAATTTTAACAACCCTTGACAGAAATAGTCTAGTAGGCTTTTGTGAAAATGGGAGTGGGAGGGAGACTTGTGGTCTAGTATCCTCATAATTCTTAAAAATCATTTTTTTACTGTTTAGTCATATACTGTTTAGTATTATTGTGCCAATTTAAAGTTGATATCTTCTAATAACCTGTCTTCTATAAGTGAAACTTATAGATATCACTTTCTTGTTGGGAAAAAGTCAAGATATTGTCTTTCAGTCTAGTGAGAGTCACTTTTGTCTCTTTACCATTCAATTTTATTCTTTCTTCTGCAGGAAATCTTTACCAGTCCCACTTCTCCTTTCAGATTTCCTTCTAGCTTGTCTTCATTAAAATATAAGCTCCTTGAGGATGGGGAAATGTTTTGTCTTTCTTTGTATTGAAAACCAGCCTGCACACTTAGAGTCTATGTGGGAATTAGGATTGGTTGGAATCTAGGAGTAGAGTGTGAAATAAGTTATGCTGTGTGATTCTGTAAACTGGATATAGTTAGGAACAGATGGAAAGGGAAGACTTGTATTACCCAGGAAATAATTCCCTGCCTCCTCTCTCTTCCCATGGTGCTTTGTGGACACAAAGACCTTCTTGTAATTTTCAAAGAGTATTTTCCGTCTAATGCTTTGGTGCCGTGGCATATTTGCAGTAAGTCTTGCTTCCTTCTTGAGCTATGAAATGTTTAAATAGTAAGATAAACATCTGAACCAGGCAGTGCTTTGGAGACATGACTTTCATTTACTCAGTTTTTGAAATAATCTTCCTAATTTTAGGATTTAAGAATGAAAAAAAAAAGGAAACACCAAGATGACTTTTTGAAATTGAAAGTGAAAATTGGCAAAAAAAGAGACCCAGACTAGAAAATGTTACAGACATAAACTTTAAAAATAAAATTTCTGCATCTTCTGAAGCAGTTTGAAGAGGATAGGCCCACCCCCTCCCCCGCCTCCATCACCCAAGGAACAGAAAACAACATAAAGACACATCATGGCATTTTGGTAGTAAAGGAGTTTTGTTCTCATGTCCTCTTACTTGTTGTGATTTTGTTATTCCATTAAGCTTTCACTGACCTTTTCAGCCTAAGGTCATGTATCCCTCATCTGAACCACCTTTAATATTACCTGTAATCATTGATTCAGGTGCCCCCAGGACTGGGCTCATATAGATTTAAATCCTGGGGGTTGCTTCTACAAGACCAGTATCTGGAATCATGTTTCCTAGGGGATTCAGCATTTCTCCTCCTTCACAGAGTTTGAAGATCAATAAAATTATTATCTCTTTGGTATCAAGCCTCTTTTTGAAGTTACTTGAGGAAAATCTAATGTAATCAATCAGTCAGCAGGCAGTGATTAAGCATTTACTTTGTTAAGCCCTAAGAAAAGTTCTAACTATGTGAAAAATGAAAAAAATTGGTTTCTATCCTCAGTGAACTCACATCCTAAAATGGGTGACAACCTGCAAATGACTATATATATATATATATATATATATATATATAAAATACATTATGTACAACATATTATATATTACTTTCTCTCTATATATATACACATATACATAATTATACTTATGTGTATACCACATAGGGCATTATACAAAGGGTAGCTAGATGGAGCAATGGGTAGTGTGTTGGTCTGGAAGTCAGGGAGGACTTGAGTTCAAATTTGGCCTCAGACACTTGGTAGCTGTGTGACCTTGGGCAAATCATTCCACCCTGATCGCTTTACATCCAAGGCCATCTCCAGTCATTCTGATCCAAATGTGGCCACTGGACTCAGCTGGCTCTAGATGAGAAAGTGAGGTTGATGACTTAGCACAGCATCTTCTTAGTCTTATCTTTATAAATTGAAAATAATCTTTAAAGGGAAGACATGGGGAGATGAAATGGGAGAAGTAGCAAGTAGATCAGTCATTTCAGTTGTATCTAACTCTTTGTGACTCCATTTGAGATTTTTCTTGGCAGGTTTTGGTTTGCCATTTCTTTCTCCATGTCCTTTTACAGATGAGGAAATTGTGGCAAACGGGATTAAGTGACTTGCCTAGAGCCACACAAAAAGTAATGTCTGTCTGAGGTCAGATTCGATGAATTTTTCTGATTCTAAGCCCCATATTCTATCTACTGTGTCACCCAGCTACTCAGAGGTTGTTATTAGAGGAACACTTTGATGTTCTAGAATTTCTCTTTCCATGATCCTGAAATAGCCTTTCCAAGACCCATTGTTCCACCTGTAGTTTAGAATACCACTGAAAGGTAAACATATTTTCTGGGGCTGCTAAATAAGCCATCTTCTTATTGGGACCTTCAATGTCTAAATAACTCATTGACTTTGCTCTTCAAGTAGCATATTAAATAGACATCATGTGAATGATTCCCTTCTTTCTCTAAGAAGCTCTTACACTGCATAAGAAAACCCCTTTATCTCTAGAAGATACAAACTTGGAAACACTTGAGTTTGGGACTATTCTACAAGACACTGTGCAGGAAATTTCCCTACAAGGCTAGTTTCTAGGATCATGCTGCCTAGGGAATTAAAAATCTTCTCCTCCACACAGGAGTTTGGAATTTGGTAACATTATCTGTGAATTATTCTCTCAGACCATCTGCAAGCACACGCTTCCCTATGTTTTGTGCTTCTACTGTAAGTCTCCATTCCCAGTTCTGGAGGGAAGAAAATGGAATGGGCACAAATCATTTAGTCTGATTCTTCCAGTTTTACAGATTATATATATATATATATATATATATATATATATATATATCCACAATGCTAAGTGACATCTTTTACCTTGCTGTTTTGTATTGTTATTTAACTCTTATATTGCTACATTATTGCTAGACTTTGAACCACTCTATTTTAATTCCATAGATTTTGGTAAGTTTCTAGGGGAAATAGAATGACTTAGAGCATCTTCCACTTGCTTTTCACAAAGGTGTTAACTTCTTGCTGACTAATAAATCTTTCTTTATAGAACTTGAGTACCTTTTCAAAAAACAGCAAGTATTTCTTTTGAGACTGAAGTATAAAATATATTTTTAAGTCAAATTTTATATTCAAGATAGCATAGTCTGTCTTTGTGTTCTGGAAAATATTTTAAGTTTGTAAACCCTGTGATCCTACTAAACACCTGATGTCTCAATTTACATAAATATTTTAATTCATGATAATATCTATAGCTCTTGGTTGGCTTCAGGCAGTTTTGCAGTTTTGGTTACAAGCTTGCAGACTAGAACTGGAGCTGGTTCAGTCAAGAAGAAGTATTTTTTTCCTTCTCACCCCTCTTCCTCCCTCTACCCCCACCTAACTTTAAAATTTACTAGAGTCGTGGTGTTTGTGTGTGTGTGTGTAAGTGGTACTGTGAGCATTATACCAGCTAATCTGGAGAGCTTACTGTACACACTCCTCAGGAATTCTTCCTACGCCACTGTCCTCTGCTGATTTCCATGGGCAAGGAAAATATTCCTGCTGGCAGCACATATAAGGTTGCCAGATCCGCTTCAGGGATTTGCTCTTTGAAACAGGAATAACCCACACCAGCAGAGAGGGAATGGTAGAGGTACAGAAGGACGGTTTTCTCCCATTTGGGGCTATGTAGCCTGACACACTGCAAGGGGAGAATTTGTCTGCATGTTAATTATGATCTTTTACGCTCCCCTTTTTCACTTTGAGCTCCTCAGAGGGCAATGTGGAGCTGTAACAGGAAGAAAACACACCTCCTCCATCCGGACTTTTCTGCTCAAACTTGGCTGGGGTCCAGATGAGAGAGAAACACTGAACTGTTTGCTGGCAGCTTTTGTAATCATCAGTTTAGGAAGTTGTTGGAGGGAAACTTGGGAGGTGGGAGTTGGGTGAAGCTGTACAATTTCAGGATTTTAAAACTGTATCTACTGCCATGAGATAGCTATGATCTCAAATGGAACTTAGGAGTGGTTTGTTGAAGAAGGGAATGCTGAAGAAATCCAAGTATCTTCCAGTTCTTCCTTCCTTCCCCAAGACTATAATGCTTCTGTAAATCTGTGAGAGCCTTTACTCGCTATTGTGCAATTTATGGGATCAAGTAGAATCAGACCAGCTTCCCCCTCCCTCCCAAATGGTACTCCCAGTCTTGGTAAATAAAGAAGAGCTATTATAGATCCTTGTCAGTGTCAGATAACCCAATGAAATAAAAAGCAGCATTAGGAAATTATCTATGTGTGTCAAGAAATAACATTGATAATACATGGGCTGTATCAGCTAAAATTATTGTTTTGGATAGCAAAAATAATTTTAACATGAATTGGCTTATTATAATTCTTAATTAATGCCCAAATTCTACTTGTATAATGATTATAATATAGTTGAACAATAACTTAAAATTTGTCTTTAAAACTAAGATCACATTCAGACACTGGCATTCAAATGTAAAATTTCTTTCCAGTAGTTTGCATTTCACATGACATCTCGCAATTTCAACTATGCTTGGGTTCTCCTCGTGTGGGAATGTGTAAAATAGAGATTATAATAACTCCCATCTTCTAGGATTGTGCTGAGGGTCAAATGAGTTAAGCACATTCTATGAATGATGTTATTATTATTATTATTATTATAATTATTTTCACTGATGGAAATTTTTACCTCTCCCCTAACTTAGTAGGTAATTTAGTGAATTTCTGTGGTCAAGTGAAATCATCTGGTGGCCAACCCTCTAGAGATAATCCACAGATTATAGACAGGTCCTCAGATGACATGCAAGCACTCCGTCAAGTAGGTCTATACCATAATTTTCCATCTAGCCAGAATTTGCCCCCACTGAAATGACCTTAGTATATCCAGGATCATTTCCATGCCACAGTGAAGCATCAAAATAATGCTGGAGTGAAGTTGCAATTTATATATAATTTTAATAAACTTATTCTTTCTCCCCCTATCATTTGCCGAGGAGCAGTTAAGTGGCACAATGGATAGAATACTGGCTTTGGGGTCAGGAGGACCTGAATTTGAATTCAACCTCAGATATTTGACATTTACTAGCTGTGTGACCTTGGGCAAGTCACTTAAACCCGTTTGTCTCACATCCAGGGCTATCTTCAGTCAACCTGATTCATATCTGACCATTGGACCTAAATGGCTCTGGAGGAGAAAGTGAGTCTGGTGACTTAGCTCAGTATCTTCTCAATAAAATCTAGTTCCTGTGCTTGTTATGGCATTAGCTCTGACGTCATGGACTTCAAGAATGAAGGACAACCATTATCATCATCATCATTTGCCTACATATCAAATGAATCAACACATGTAAAGTACTTTGCAAGCCTTAAAATTCTAAATAAATTCTATAATATATATAAACTATAATTATTATTTCTAAATTTAAATTTTATTTCATTATTAAATTAATTGAAAAAATAGAATAAATATAATATTTAAATTATTAATTTTAAAATATGTAACATTGTTATGTAGGTAATATACTCTTATCTAAAAAATATTATAAATGTTTCTCTTGTTACTGAGAGACAGAGTGGCAGAGTAAATATAGTAAAAAATTTAAATCTTTCTTCCTAGATATATTAATGCTTGTTCTGTGACTATGGGCACTTAACCTTTTGGGACTGCAGGCAGATATCTAAGAAGACAAATTTACAAAGGAATTACCAACCTGCCTTAGTGGCAAGAGTCTCCACACTAGAAGTACCTTACTCTAATAAAAATCACAGGTCTGGACACCACTCCTTCCCCCAATCTATTTTTGTATCTCTGTTCTATAAATAAATATTATTATCCCAAACATGTAATTTGAAAATCCAGAATTAAATGTCCCCAACGCCTTGAACATTCACCTCCTTTGACATTGGTTGTGGTTGTGTTTAAGCAGCATAAAATAAAGTCAATTTTTGAATGTCATTGTGAGAAATTAACTGGATTTTAAATATTAATATTAAGGCTCAGTTTCTTTGGTTTTGTGTTTATACTACCCAAATCAATGGGATTTTGTCAATTATACTTTATTCTTTCTAGCTATGACTTTTAAGTTAGAGAACATCAAAAATGATGGATATACTCGACTTTTTATCTTTGGTTATACATTTAGGGTATTCAAATACAGCCAAAGTGCCTAATGAAAATCAAATCACATCATCTTGGAAGGAACTATTTAATGATTAGGGGTTATCTTTTATTTTCTTCAGAGATCAAATGTAGAACCCAATTCATATAGTTCCCTTTCTTGCAATGTGATAAACATTCTAAATATGCATTTTTTCTTTACCCAAGTCTGGTTCTAATTCTTTAACACTGAATTTTGAATGCAGGATTTTGAACAGACTATCTTATTTCAGGTAGTTTTGCAATAACTTTTAAAAGTTGCTATTAAATGATTATAAGGAATCACTTTATCTGCCTAAATTTATTGGGTTTGAGAATAATCAAGACAAGTACAAATCTAGATGATCCATTCTAGAAAGACTCCAGGTTATTTAATTATTTCCTTTGATTCCATTTCTGGATTTTTATAGCTCTTGTTTCTATATAAGTATGTTTTGTACTATATGAAAATACATGAAAATACATTCTTACTGTAATAAGAACAGGAGAAAAATCTGCTTCATGGTGATCTTATTAAGAATATTTAAATTCTGTCCCTTTTGCTCATGAAGTCAGTCCCTTTATTTGTTCCCTTAATCCCATCCCTTCTTGACTTTTCCAGCATATTTCCATGTGTGTGTGTGTATATATATATATATATATATATATATATATATATATATATATATATATGTCATATGTTATATGTCTCTCTCTGTCTACTCTTTCACTCTTTAAGCCATGTCTCTCTTCTCTTTTTTCTCTCTGTCCTCTTTTTCCTTCCTCCCTGTTCATCTTCAATTTCTCTCTACCTAATGATTTTTTTCCTACTTCCTTCAAACATGTCTATCCCTCTACCAAACTTAGATATTTTTGTTTCAGACTCTAACATTCTTTCAATATCCCAAGCTTGTAAACCCTCAACATCATTCTTGATTTGATACCTTATTCTCTCTCCACCGCACATATTTAATCAGTTGCCAAATTTTTTATATCTACTTTCATAGCATCTCTCATAACTGAAGTTTTCTCATTACTCAAAGAGCCATTGTTTTTGTTCAGTCCTTAATCGCCCCTCCACTGATGCAGGTAAGTGGTGCAGGGGATTAGAATCCTGAGCCTGAGGTCAGGAAGACCAGAGTTCAAATCTGATTTTAGATACTTACTAGTCCCTGGCATATCACCTAACCTCTGTCTGCCTCTCTTTCCTTAACTGTAAAATGGTACTTACTTCTCAGGGTTGTCATGAGCATTAAATAAAATAATGTTTTTTTTCATATATTTAGCATGTAATGGCATATAATAGGCACTCAATAAATTCTTATTTCCCTCTTTCAATCATTTAATTCATCGACCTCTATTGGCTTCCTTGCTTCAAGTCTCTCTCCATACTAGTTTATCTTCTACCAAGATGTCAGTGTGGTTCTTTAAATCTGGCCATAAGGTTCCATTACTCAGTCTACTTCAGAAACTACCTATTCTTAAAATATAATTTATACTCTTTTACCTAACTTTTAAAGCTCAATCTACATTACCAGCCTCATTACACACTGACCTCCTTCTTGTACTCTACAATGGCCTTTCTCTTAGTTCCACAGATGTCATTCCATCTCTAAACTCTACCTTTTCCTTGACCATTCCCCATACCTGTTTACCTCCAGCTCACTGGAATCTTTCATATATTTCAACCCAAACATACTTCCTCCCTACTATAGAGACACCAGGGTACAGTAGAGATAGTAATGGCTTTGGAGAAGAGAGATGAGTTAAATTCCCCCTTTTTCATATTTGCTACTTGTGTGATTTTACCTCTCTTTATTTTCCTTGATTTTAGTTTCCTTCTCTGAAAAAGAAATAGGTTGGATCAGAAGACCTTTGAGATCCCTGCTAGATCTAAGATTCTAAGCCTTTCTTGGTCTTCCATTCTAATTGCTAATTTTCTACTTTCTGATTATTTTGTTTATATTTATTCTACATATATTTCTATATATCCTTGTTGTCTTCCCTGATGCTTGAGAATATGAATCATTTAATTTTGTCTTTGTATTGTGAGCATTACCTGATGTATACTAGTTGCTTAATAAATTTGAGGTTGATTTATTCATTCTTAATGCTAAGCATGGGTAGGGTATATGCTAACATTAGGCAGGATTATCTCAGACCAGCCCTCAAGATGTGTATTTCTTTTTTTTTTCTTTTAATGTCCTTTTGAGTGCCACAAAACACAGATGCTATAAGAAAAAACCTTTATGGAATCCCCTAAGAAACCCCAAAGTGGCAAACATTGACAGGTGTTGACCTGGGCTGAGTCCAAAAGGGAAAGTAAAATAGACAATTACAGGCTCTAATCAACAGCTCAATTGTTAATTCAATTCAACAATTATTTATTATGTGCCAACTATGTGCAGAGGGCAGTGCTAGTCTGAGGTTAGATATAGGCATTTACAAAAGTTGTGATTTCATTTATGAAACAAGGTACTCCAAAATGAAGGATATGTTATGAAGCATCAACAGACTGATAATATCTTGTATGACATTATCCCCTTGCAATTCTGTCACATTAGATGTGCATGTACATATGTACCTATATTTTATAAAACTTTCTTTTAGGTTCCCTATTAGATAGAGAACATTAGAATCACCACTAAGTTAAATTCAGACCATGTTTCTCCCAGAATACATCTCTTCCATTTTAAGTCCAAAAATCCAGAAAATGATCACTGATCCAGTACCATAAAGGAGCAAAGGACAATCTAGTCCAACTTCCTTCTACCACTACAACTAGATCAATGGTCTTATATGCAAATATCTTTGATAAAACCTTGATGTCTAAGAAATAAGGCTAATTAATGCAAATATGTAAAATGAAGAGCAATTTCTCAAGTGATAAGTGAACAAATAGTTTTTAAGTGAAAAATGGTTTTCAAGTGAATGTTTGAAAATTATTAACAACAAAGTAAAAGTTTGCTTTAAAATATTAAAAAAACAAGATAAATTCAAATCAAGATAACTCTGAGATTTTCATTTTACTTGGAGAATTGACAAAGGTGAAAAATATGGGAATAGTCAATGTGGGAAGTGCTTTGGAAAGATAGGAATACTAATATGTTGCTGTTGAAGCTGTGTACTGGTTCAGTTCTTCTGGAAAATAATTTGAAACTATATTAGGAAAATAACAAAAATGGCTATCACTTTGATCAGAGATCCAGAGAGCCCTTTTTTAAAATCAGAAGTCATAGACTACAAGGAGATCAAAAATAGAATGAAAGATCACTTATACATCAAAATTTTAGTAACAGCATTATTTATAGCAATTAAGAAATGAGAAAAAAACTGACTGAGACATGGTTCAATAAATTGTGGGACATGAAAATAATTGAATATTATCATTCAATAGGAAATGATGATTAGGAAGAATTCAGAGAAGACAAGATTTTGAGAAGTATCATGTCTATGAGATAAAAACCAACTGGGAGTCAGAAAGGCCTGGGTTCAAAATCCTACCTTAAGACATTTACTAGTTGTATGACTAAGAAAATCACTTTAACTTCTTTAAACCTCAACTTTCTTACCTATAAAATGACAAAGTTAGATTCTCTAACCTTATCTGAAGATCATTTCAACTATAAATCTATAACTCTATGAAATGGTATAGTGAAGCAAGCAGAATTAGGAAAACTATATATAACAACTTTGTTTATAGATTGTATTTATAAGTAATATACAGAATGACAATATATCATATGTGTAATGACTATATCCATATGCATATGTGTGTGCGTATGCGTATGCATATGTGTATGTGTATGTGTATGTATGTAACTGGAAGAACAAAACCTTCTCAAACTAAGCACTATATAATTATAATGACCAAGCTTGACCTGAGAAAAGTGATGATGAAATATAGCTCTTTTCCCTGTTTTCAGATGTATGGGGACCTATGTGTGTAGAACATTACATAAACTTATACACAGTGGACTCTGCTAAAGTGCCTCTACTCCCCTATTTTTATCATTTTTTTTGCAAAGGATAATTTTCTGGAAAGGGGACAGAGTTTTGATAGATAATGGTGATATCAAAACAAAAGAGTGATAAAATAGAAAACAATCCAGGAAAATTAAGAGATAATAACAATGATTGAGAAATGATGTTTTAAGGTGTCCAGTCTTAATGTTTGCTATTATCGATTAAAATTTGTATAATTTTAAAATGTGTTGTTCAAATAATTTATATATCACATATTATAATATGATATATGTATATATTCAAATAATAAATTATTCAAATAATTTTAATAGTTTAAAATTGCACCAAGACTTTTGGAAAATATTATAGCATCTTATTTGAATGTCACAACTCCTGTGAAGTGAGTAGATGCTACAGATGTTAGTGCTTTCCATTTTCTAGAGAACTGAATCTCAGAATTTAAGTAACTTGTTCATAATTATACAAGTAATAAGTCCCAGAGGCAAGATTTGAACATAAGATTTCCTGATTCTAAGTTTAACAATTTATCTACCATGTTACAGCTGCCTCCTATTTTTGTTTGTACTAATCTTGATCAAATAGCTTGTGTGTATCTTGATTTGCCTAAGAAGGCTTTGAAAATTGGTCTAGTTCTATTCATTGCTTTCCACAATTGTGTGTTTAAAAAAAACCCTAACAAAAAACACCTCACTCTTGGAAAATGCTACCCCTTACTAATGACAACTTACCAGTAAAGTGCTTTTCAGCTCACAGACCCAGAGACTGTGCCTTACTGTGAGGGTGTTTATGACCATGTTTGTACAGCTTGACTGAATTGAGCCAAATAGCGAGCACTTTGTCGGTGCTGTTTTATTCCTCTTTTTGTCTTTTCTGGTCTTAATGACTGAATGAGATTAACTATGTGGCAGTCCTATCAAACACTCGGCAGGAAAACTTACAAAACAGTTGACCTAGTTGGCCCAATAGATTTAGACATAGTCTATACAGAATAAAACCCCCCAAACAACAACAAAAATTAGATTGCTAAATAATTTATCTACAAATTTCACCATAGAATCATAGAATTGGAAGATACCTTAGAGATATATAGTGCAATCTTTTCATTTCCCAGATGAGAAAACCAATCCAGAAAGGGAAGATGACTCATTGAAAGTAGCTAATCTGTAATAATTCAGAGTAAATTCTTCCTTTTTATTTTCCCTGAACAATCTGGAAAACTGCCTTGACTTTCCATTTCCTTTTGCCAATGTGGAAACACCTTCAGACAGAATAAGAAAAGGAACTTAAAATCACGCCTAAATCAAAACTCTTTTTTGTATGTGGTCTTAACACTACCTTTGAGTGAGAAGCTCAGAAGGATGAACTCACCCATTATGTCTTGTTTCTGTTTTGATGAGGCCCAGGGACTTTCATGGGCAAATGAAATATCTTTGTTTTTTTTTGCTCTGTTTTGTGGGTTGCCATGGCTGAAGAATTTATCACCTAGTGGCCAGTCTGCTGGTGAGTTGCCAATCACAGGCCTAAAATTAATCTCCAAATGTGGACACTAGCAATATGGTCATTTCATGTATGTTTGTCTCCATTTTGTGTCATTATTCGAGTATATAGCTGAAGCTAAAGATTTTTAAACCTTAGAGTGGGAAGGAAAAATAAACTTCAGGAAAAAACTTCAGGAAAAGACCACAGTTTGAAAAAAATTTCTATTTGTTCCTATTTCTATGATTTTTCTGTTCCTAAGAAATTGTAGAGAGGCAGCCTGGAGAAGAGATTAATATGCTAAAGATGAAATCAAGACCTGAGTTCAAATCCTACCTCTGACACAAACTAGCTATTTGAATATGGAAAAAGACATTTAACTTGTAGAAGGTGACTTTTACTAGCTATCTTCTACACTGGGAATACTCTCTGTCTTCTTTTCTGCATCCTGACCTTCCTGGTTTCCTTCAAGTTCTAACTAAAATCTCACCTTTTAAAGGAAGTCCTCCCCAATTTCCTTCTTGTGTGTGTCTTGTTTGACCATAATTATCTGTGTTTTCCACATCTGATTGTGAGCTCCTGAGGATAGGGACTCTCTTATCTTGCACATTAAGGCAGCTAGATAGCAAAGTAGGTAGAGTGCTGGCCCTGAAATCAGAAGGACCTGAGTTCAAATATGACCTTAGACACTTATTAGCTGTGTAACCTAACCCTGATTGCCTTGAATCCAGGACCATTTCCAGTCATTTTGATTCATATCTGGCCATTGGATCCAGATGACTGGAGGAGAAATTGAGTCTGGTGACTTAGCACAGCACTCCCTCACTCAAATTCAATTCACATGTATGTCATGGCAGCATCACCTTCGCGATGACATGGTCTTCCTTGGGAATGAAGGACAAACTACAGAGCTTAGCCCAGTGCCTAGTACATGAAAGAACCTAATAAATATTTACTAATTGACTAGAAGTCTAAGATATAATGTAGAGAAGAGCTATAGAATTCCATCACTGTAGAGCTTAGCCCAGTGCCTAGTACATGAAAGAACCTAATAAATATTTACTAATTGACTAGAAGTCTAAGATATAATGTAGAGAAGAGCTATAGAATTCCATCACTGTAGAGTTTCCACATTAGCGAGCTCCCTATACTGATTAAAATGAAGTCCTGAAACAGCTATAGAAATCAATATGTGATTGAAATAGCCTGCTAGCTTCAGATAGAGATTTTAGCAATGAGCTGAGCTTGGAGAACCAAATAGCATTTTATGCCTCTCTCTTGAGGGTTTAATAAATACTTCCTTTTTAAAAGTATATTTTATTTTCCCCAATTACACTTTTTGGGGGGGTTTTGCAAGGCAAATGGGGTTAAGTGGCTTGCCCAAGGCCACACAGCTAGGTAATTATTAAGTGTCTGAGGCTGGATTTGAACTCAGGGACTCCTGACTCCAGGGCTGGTGCTCAATCCACTGTGCCACCTGGCTGCCCCCTCCCCAATTACATTTTAAAATAATTTTTTCACAATTGGTGTTTTGAAAATTTTTGTGTTCCAAATTCTCTCTCTCTCTCTCTCTCTCTCTCTCTCTCTCTCTCTCTCTCTCTCTCTCTCTCTCCTTTCCCCTTCCCTTAGACTGTAAGTAATGAGATATAGGTTATACATGTTCAATCATGTAAAACATTTCCATATTAATCATTTTTACAAAACACTTTCAATGCATGTCTATGAAGCTGAGTATGTAAGTATTTTTATACTTTTTATTATACTTTATACTTATTTTCAGATGAGGAAACAGTTTTAAAAAAGGTTAAGTGACTCATCTTAAATAATATAGTTGGTAGGTCCTAGAGTCATTGATCTGGGGCTGGAGTGGATATTCAGAGGCTTTCTAGTCAAGTCCTCTCATTTTACAGATGGAAGTTGAATGATTTTACCAAGATCACGTAATAAGAACTAAGTGTCAGATGTGGGATATGATCCAAGTCTTGACTGGAGCCAGTAGTCTTTATCAGAGCCAACATTTGAACCAAATTCTCCTAAATCCAAGTTGAGGATTCATTCTACTATTCAAGGCTGCTTCAAATATTATACAAATTGAGATAAATCTATACATAGGAGGTTAATTCAGTTGTCTCTGACCCTCACCATTTAGGAAAAGGCAAAACAGACAATGATTCATCTTCTTTAATGCCATTTCTAGGGATAAAATCATATTTGTTTCTTATGTTGATTCATGTAACCAAGGACTTTGGTAATGAGAACTTCATCTTCTGGGTCTTCAGTATCTGTGATTGCTAAGGAAGAAGGGGCTTGGAATCAATTGCTCTGACACATCTCCAGACTCTATAGGAGTTGCTTCCCTGGACAACAGCTACAGGGCCTAGTTGGGAAGCAGCACCTGTGGGGCAAGATGGAATCTTCCATTCCAAGGTACCCTGGTTTTACTTACCTGTAGGGGAAATTGTTAAGTAGTTGATATTGGTGGAGTTGAGGAAGGATTGCTCCCCTCTGTGATGGCTGTTGGTACCAGCTAGAGGTGGGCTGGGTTCTTAGGTTCAGGGTCTTAGCCTATCCTCATCCTGGGCTTAGGGGAGGTGATGGTCATTGTTTGACTTGTAATCAAAAACTATGATTCAAGTTCTGAACTTACTTTTATCAGTTCAAAGAAACTCGAATTCTTTTTCTATAGTTTTCACTGATCTCTTGCCCCAACCCCCTATAAGCTCTTAATCGTCTTTCTTTCCTCATACTTCACATAATATTTTGTATCTGACCTCATAATCATAATTATTATATTCTAGCTATTGTTTGTTTGTTGTGTGATTGGAATCTTTCTGCCTATCTCTTCTTACACAGAGTAAACTTAAGAGAATGGTGACAGCTTGAGGATACATACACTTGGATAACTCATAAAATTATAGCTCTAGTTAGGGTTAGCAATGATGATGATTTCAATAATGATAACATTAGCTAGTGTTTTGGAATGTATTGAGGTTTACAAAGTGCTTTACATGTTTTATTTCAATAATTCTCACAACAATCCTGTGAGGTAGGTATGCTATTTCCCTCATTTTATAGGAGAAAGAGTTTAAGGCTGAGAAAGTCAGAATAGCTTACCCAGGTTCAAAAAGCTAGTGGCAAGATTATGAGTTTGTGATTCCAAGTGCAATACTTTATCACTGTGCCACCTAATATTCCCTATAGGGAAACCTTAAAGATTATAAGGTATTTTCTGTGTAATTCACCTGTGGATTGAATGATTTTTACAACTGTTCCCAACTGCTCAAGAGAATTAATTAGGAAGCATTTGGTGAGGTGCTTCAATGGTCTCTGAACAAGTGGAAAGTATTCCCTTGGGTAGAAAATCTCTACTATAGACATCAGAAGTGAAAAGGACAATCTATAGATTGGTTGGCTCCTTAGTTGAAGCTGGGGTTTGTGGTAGAAACTTTCATGCAATTGTAGCACAACAGGGGACTCTGCTCCTGCGTGAGCTGCTCTGTGTTTAGAGATGACAGGAAAATAGGAAAGAAAGCCAGCCTCATTAACAAGAAGTCCAAGAACTGCTACTTCATTACTAGAACTGCAGTTCACTATAGGAGAACTATAACCAGGTTTAAGAAGAACTGGGTTTGAATCCATAGGTTTGTATCTATGGACCTTGGGTCAGATAAGGAGAATGAAGTTATTCCCTTGGTGGTTGTTATGGAAATAAAACCAGACCAGGAGCCATTACAGCATCCCAGGGCTACTATGTGTCACTTAATGCTGGACAAATGCCTGGTACTAGATTTCAGAATAAAGAAATTGCAGTGATGTAAGTACCATCTGGGCTAGGTTGAACTCAAGACCAATCCCTTCTGTGGGCAGTCTTTGATAAAGAATCTCTGTTTAGGTATGATCCAGGTTTTGGGGGGGGGGGGAGCAGGGAAGAAGGGAAGGATTCTCAGTTCAGGTAGAAATATAACTTGTGTGGTGTGTACTGCCAGAACCTGCCTGCAGTCATCAAGGTCCTGGAGGATTGTGGAATCTAGGAGACTAAGTAGAATGGCTCTGACTATTAATCCAGAGACTGCTCACATTTATCTCTGTGTTTTCCTAAACAGTTTAAGCCAACTATGTACCCTTCATATCAAACCATGAGAATTCAACCAACCAGGGACTTTTAATTTTTTTGGCCTTTATTTTTAAGCCAAATACTTAGTATGTCTGGCATAGAGTAGGCACCAAATAAATGCTTTTTTTGATTTCCCTTGCTGACTTTGAAGCTAGCAACTTAGGTCAAGGCAGTGGTTAGACAGTCAAACTTGTTTTTTAGGGTTTTGCCTCAATAGAGGGGGATTTTGGCCTCTATGACTCAAAAAACTTGTGGACATCAGACCAAAATAGAATAACACTGAGGTCCATCTGAGCTACTAAGGGTGGCAGAAGGAATTACACCACTGAAATCATAAGCAGGGGGCAGGGAGGGGCCATTAGGGAATAGAAATGAGTCTGTCCACAACACCAGAAAGCAAGCTACTGACCAAAACAGAACTAAGAGGTGAGAAACTCTTATGTCTGGGACTGGGCATTTATATAGATTTGGTGGATAGGCTGTTCAATAGAGATTTTCTGTTTTTTTCCCCAAATATTTTATATTTTTGTTTTGTTCCCCAATTTCTGTTTTGTTTTTCAAGGGTTCTGTTTCATTTTCTCAGTTCTTTCGACAGAACCCTGCTTCCCTCAGTAATTAATGAATTGTATCCTTACAAGTAGTCTCTGTATGCTACTCTCAGCATACTGGGGAGTACAATGAATAGATTTTCCTAGTTTTGCTGAGCAGGACATATAAGCCAAGAGAATTGAGAACACCTCTCAAAGAATTCCTGAGTTCTTTGTACTTTGATGAAAAAATGTTACAACCAGTTTATATGGATTATTTCTATCTGTACCATATTTTACCTAGATTGCAAGTACTTTGAGAATAGAGATTGTGATCTTATCTTAATGTCTCTTTCAGTAACTCTGAGGCAATGTGATTTTGTGGAAAGAGTGCTGGAATTCAAGTTGGGAGATCTAGGTTTGACTTTTGACTCTACTTTATTTCTTGAGAACTCAGTTTACTCATTTGTAATATGAGGGGGTTGGACTAGAAATCCTCTCTGATTCTATGGAGAACAAAAGAGGAACCTAAAAATATCTTTGGAGAAAACAAAACGAAATAAAACAAAACAAAAAACCAAAACAAAACCCAGAAACTTAAAACAAGCCTTGGTGAACAAAACAGAAACCTACTGAGCAATCTATTCCCCCAAACTATGTAAATTCCCAGTAACTATAGTCTCAAACTTGAAGTTTCCTTGCCTTCTGTAATAGTTCTATATAATAGTAACAGTTTTCAGATATTGTTTATAATCATTTCCTGCTGTTTATTCTCTCATGTCCACCTACTATCCTCTTGACTTTACCCTTGACTCCCTCTGTATTTTTTCACCTGTCACTCTGCCATTGTGGAACCTCTTTTGGTATTAACCTTCCTAGAACCATCATTTTGGAAATGTTCCCAGCAGTGTTTCACCTCACTCTTTTTATACTTATTCCCCCCCCCCCCCTTTGTATCTGTCACTTAATACAGTGTCTGGCACATACTAAGCACTTAATAAATGTCTGTTGACAGATTGACTGATTCCTCCTCAACTTTGCACAGCCCCTTGCCTCATACCCTTCCCATCTCCCAGTTTCCAATATCCCATTTTGTACATTGTCTTTATTTATTAGCATACATGCCCCTTAAGGTAAGGTCTGTCTGCTTGCTTAAATGTGATCACCACACAGCACAATAAATACATTCTCTACCTGTGTTGAGTGGGCATTTAATAAATGGTTATTACATAAATAAATGTTAACAGTGTAAATCTTGGCTCCAAAAATGCTGGCTTTCCATTTAGACTTAATTATTAAAATCTCCCTTTAGTCCTATTACTTCTTGACTGCATTTTCTCAGTTCCCTTTCCTCTGATTTTAAGCTACATGTCATAAAATGGTAAGTAATTTGGTTGCTTTATATTTTATTATGTTTTGTAAAACTCCTTAAAAAAACAAAGCTAACCGAGGGTTACACATGCTTGACATATGTAGCAGGGTACAGTTTCTTACCTGAAATAAGTTTTGTCCTTCTAGAAGCTTATTGGTTGACATCAATTGGGGGGAGATAAGGATAAGAGCACACATATAGTGATTTAAACTTTGCAAAGCAAAATGCATACATTATCAGTTTTATCCTTTTAACAACTCTATGAGGTAATTACTTCAGAAATTATCTTCATTTTACTAATGAGAAAATTGAAGATTAGGGAAGTTAAATAATTTAACCAGGGTCACAACTAATAACTGTTTGGAGGTGGAATTCAAGCCTGATTCTAGCTTCTCCTAGATACCTTCTGATTTTAGGTTTGATATTCTTTCTACCTCACAATATCATGTCCCAAGACAGATTATTGATAACCATCTTTAGCAGAGATAATATCTAAATGCTTTCATGGAAAAATATGGAAAACTGATAGGAAATGGAAATATATAGATATACAATTTTAATTTTAATACTTTCTTGGTCTCCCCATTAGAGTCATTTGGTAGTTTTGGAACCTAAAACAAAATTACATTTAACTTGACTTTTTTCATGACCAAGTAACTTTTTTTATTGTTGACATAAAATGATACTTTTCTATGGTGAAGATATTGAAAAATAAAATCTCCTAAATTTCCAACTTATCCCCCTGGCTATCCCATAATAAAATTTTAGATTTGCTACCACCTTCTATCTTCCTCTGGATTTGCCCAGCTAGACATTTGTCTAATTTGATTTGAACACAAAATTATCACACCTGCCATAATAAAATTTAAAACATTATTTAGATAATATGTACATATTTATTAATATAGTATAAGCTTTTAGATGCTTTGTAATTGCTGAACTTTAAGAAATTTTATAAGTATAGAAGATATACAAACATTTGAGTCAAAATTTTTGATCTGTTTCATTTTTTAAAAAGAGGTATAGCTGTCATCATTTTCTGTTTCTTCAGGTACTTTTTTTTAAAATCACCATTATATACTTCTGAAAATAAAAGTTTAGCTACAAATAAAAAAAGTTCCCCCCCCCTCCCAGGTTTCTGTTCTATAGTTTGGTGATTTTCTTGATTTCATGTAACTACAAACATAGACATTTTTATTTTTCTATCTATAGAAGATAGTGCTTCTATGAATAGTGATAGTGATAATTGATATTTATGTAGCACTTTGAGGCTTACAAAGCCAGGAGTCAAAGGAATAAGAGGCTTGTATGAAGGTCTTGCCATAATGACACTGAAAATCTGTGCTTGCCAGAATCCCACACTTAAGTACAGATAGTTTCAGGGTTCACTCTTGACTTCTGACAGAACTCATGGGAAATTGGAAAAGAACTTGTGAGTTGACTTTTGCCAAATAGCTGACAATAATTAGGAGCTGTCTGAAGTTCTGAATGAACCATGGCAAATGGAATACTGTCCAGTGGTTGAAAGCTACATTGGTTTCCTAAGTCACCTTTGACGTCAATTCGATAGATTCATAGTCCTATCCATTTGGGGATAAATTCAAAAAGTCATGCTTATCCAACCCAGCAAAACCCAAGTATTGTTGAGTTCTCTTGGCACTGGTGTACATTCAGTAAGAGTAATTAATGACTAAGCATTTTCACTATGGAAGAACTCTTTATAGACTGGCTTTCTTGAGGAACCCTTCTCCTGACATGTTTAGTCACTGTTATAATATGTCCTTCCTAACCACAGTTAGGGTTATGGACATGTTGATGTGTTTTGCTTCTTGTGTTCCTGGGAGTAGAATTCCCTTCTGGTTGTGTTCTTTGTATTCTTGTAACAATAGGAAGGTGTACTGAACTAGCAATTAGGAAGGTCTAGATTCAAGTCTCATTTCAAACATTCTCCCCATCTTAAAAATGTGGGAGTTGGATGTGATGATCTCAGATGCCCCTTATAGTTCTAAAACTATGAACCTATGAACATGTCCTGAAATTGTCAAGTTATTAAATGTCAGAGAATGGTGATATGAATTAAACTCATACTAAGCTGTTCTTTGGTCTTGTGGTTGTGTGGCCCCTCCATTTACTGCTTTATAGATCCACTAATTATCACTGACCAAATGCCCTGACCAAAACTTATTTCTCTGTTCTCTTTTATGTATTGTTTCCCTCTGTTCAAATGTCAACTTCTTGAGGGCAAGGATTAACTCAATTTTGCATTTTTATCTCTAGCACTTAAAACATTGCTCCTTTGAACATGGTAGATAGTTAGTAATTCATTCATTCTTTCATCAGAGAATACAATAGAGAAACAGGACCTGTTCCATATTCTCCATAGATCATGCAAGCATTCTTTGTCTTGAATTGCCTGAGGGTGCTAACTTGAGTATTAACTTGAGCAATTCCAATGATGGAGTGGGCTGCCCATTTCTAAAATTTATTGTCTTTCTAGACAGCTTACATGAATGATCTTCCCTTAGTAATATATAGGCATTTCCATGGTTTTAGGTTTTTAGGGAGTATAGACTTATATTGGAGACTTGTCTCATTTTATCAGAAGTCCTCATGTGATCCATAAAGAAAGTACTCCCTCCTTTAATGGAGCCCATGCATAAGAATAAAATCCCTTAATTTTATTTTGGCATCTTTTGATACTATCAGCACTAAGACCCTTACTTCCTTTATTCTGTGAAAATGTATGATAGGAATTACCTTGAAGAGATGATGTATTCGAAGTCTCAAAATGATTCATCGTCTTTGCTTTTAGTAGAGGTTCTCTGTTTACCTATTATTGTAGTAAGGGACAGCTAGGTGGTGCAGTGGATAGAGCACTGGTCTTGGATTCAGGAGGCCCTGAGTTCAAATCCAACCTCAGACATTTAACTCTTATTAATTGAGTAAGTCATTTAACCCTGACTGTCTCACATCCAGGGCCATCTTCAGTCATCCTGATTCATATCTGGCCACTGGACCCCAATGACTTAGCACAACCCCACCTCACTCAAATTCAATTCAAGTGCTTGTCATGGCATCATCTCTTTGATATCCTGTGGTCTTATTCAAGAAAGGATAAACATTATTGTAGTAGCAGCAGCAGTTGTTGTGATGATGGTAGTAATAACAAATGACGTTTTCAAAGTTCTTTTTTTTTGTTTGTTTGTTTGGGTTTTTTTTAGGTTTTTGCAAGGCAAACGGGGTTAAGTGGCTTGCCCAAGGCCACACAGCTAGGTAATTATTAAGTGTCTGAGACCGGATTTGAACCCAGATACTCCTGACTCCAAGGCTAGTGCTTTACCCACTACGCCACCTAGCCGCCCCTATTTTCAAAGTTGTTAAACATTTGCAAAACATTATATATTTTTCCTTTTTGATAATTTTCCAAGCAAAAGAAAATACACCAGTTATGTATAAAAAATGATTGGTAGAGGTAGAAGTGGCAACTTGGTGGGAAATTAGCTATCAGGTACTGAGTTCTTTGTTACAGCGTTAGCTCATCTCTAGAAATTTAGCTAATTTACAGAGCCCACATTTCATCAGATCTCCCACTTATGGAACTAACCTTTCCCCTCACATTTTCACTGTCTTTTTTATGTTTAGGACAACACCTCTCTTAGAAATTGAAGTCTGGAAGGAAGAGCTGACACAGGCTTTACCTTTCTTATAAATTGTCTTTTCAACTTTATTTCAATTGCACTTCCATCAGGAACTAAAATACTTTCAGAACTTAGAGGTAGTTTTATCTAAGCACTAAGAAGAATTTCTTTGTGCACATGCAAGAAAGCCAATGGTGCTCCATTGACTGGGGACCCACAGATTCATAGTACCAAAGCCTAATTCTTCTTTGTACCTCTAATTTCCAACATAGTCCTTGGACATATTGATCCTAGCTCTTACCTATAGAGCTATGCAGGATTAATTTACTCTACTTCTCCTGGAATTTTTTTTTGTAAAAAAAAGTGTTATCATGTCCCAATATCAAAGTCTTCTTTCCTTTGAGATATATACACACATATAATAATTTCTGCTACTCTGAAAATTGTGAGGTTGTCAAACTTTTAATTGTGTTAGTCATTTACTTCTAAATTTTTTTTTCCCAAGGCAATGGGCTTAAGTGACTTGTTCAAGGTCACATAGCTAAGTAAGGATTAAATGTCTGAAACTGGATTTGAACTCAGATCCTCCTGACTCCAGGTTTGGCGATCTATCCATTGTACCACCCAGCTGCCACTTAATATTTTCTAAGATACTCTGTGCCCCTCTTAAAATTACACAATACTCATAATTGAATAAAATATTCCAGATAAGATTTGATTAACAAAAACAATAAGACTATTTCACCTTTCTTGCTTTGGACATTGTTCTATTACTTGCATTAGATTTTAAAACAGCCATTAAATATTTCTGATTGATTATTTGATTTGTGATCCATTGAATCTTCAGGTTATTTTTTTAAAGAACCTATTTTAAAAGCAGATCATAATCATAATCATTCTGTGCTTATGTAATATTGCTCAATAGACATCTTGCTGATTCTGGTCCAGCATTCTTGAAATGTTATTGAAATGTTAGTGATTCCTATTCAGATCAATTGAAATTATTATTAATAATAATTAATAGCATTTATATAACACTTTAAGGTTTGCAGAGCAGTTTATAATACTATCTCATTTTATTCTCACAAGTATCCACACAACCCTAAGAAATAGGTTACTATTCTTATCCTCATTTTACAGATGAGGAAACTGACAAGTTCAGTGATTTGCTCAGAGACACATAAGTTTAGTAAGCATCTGAAGTTGAATTTTAAACTCAGGTATTCCTTTTTAATGTATTGTTTTATTCAATCAAGATTTACATTATATTACCCCTCCCTTTTCCCCAGCTGAGTATACAGGAAAAACAAAACTCATTAGAGATATTTTTTTCAATCAAAACAAAATTCCACATTAATCACGATGAAAAATATTTGTTTCATTCTGCATTCTGAGTCAGGAGGTAGGAAGCATGTTTCATCATTAAGCCTCTGCAATCCAGGTTGGTCATTATCCTGATAATAGTTTAGTACAATAGTTTCTATCCCATTTATATATCAGAGCTTATTCATCTATTCTTCATTTTATGTATACCCCCTCAGATGCTTATTCTTTGCAACCTCAAAAAGAGCTGCAAATATTTTTGTACATCCCTAGTCTTTGTTTTGCTTAGGATTAATCACTTCCTTAATTGACCCTCCCTGTAATTTTTTCCTTTCTCTTTTCCTCTTTCCCTTCTATATTTTCTTATTGAATGAAATGTATTTTTGTACCCAAATCTGTGTATGTATTGTCTCTGTGTGTGTGTATGTATATTGTATTTCTTCTTTTGACCATTTCATATGAGAGTGAGGTTCAAGAGTCAGGCACACCCCCTCACCCTACCTCCTCTTTTTTTGTGTAGATGTCTACTTGTGCACCTTGATTTTATGAGATAATTTTCCTAACTTTCTTTTCTGTCCTCTCTCCATCAAGACATAACAGAATCACTTCCAGGTCCAGTTGACTCCCTCTATGAATCCTGATAATGATAGGTTTCAGAGGGGATACATATAAAGAATGTCCTAATATTTTAATGTAAGCGGTTTATCTTTATTTATTATTGCATTTTTCTGTTTACCTTTTTCTTTTTCCTCTTTATTCTTGTGTTTGAACTAAAAGGTACTTTGCAGCTGTTTTTTTTTTCCATCTGGAATGCTCAGATGTCTTCTCTCTCATTAAAGGTCCATTTTCCTCCTGTATTTAGTTTTGCTGGGTAAGTTATTCTTTACTGTAAGCCCATACCCTGTGACTTCCAGAACTTCCAAGTTCTCCTTTCCTTTATATTGTTGGCTGTTAAATAATTTGTCATATAATTATGGTTTCTTGGTGTTTGAATTATATTTTTCTGGAAACTTTCAATTTTTTTTTTTAAACTTAGAACCTCTGGACTTTGACTATGGTGTTCCTGGGAGTTTTGAAATCAGGTCTTTATTCTAGTTTTTGCAAACTTAAAAATACTATATAATAATACTATATAATATGTGGATTGATGTTTATGACCATTCAGTCTATCACCCATAAATGAGCATTTATTCAGTGCCTACTATTTGCAAGGCAATGTGCTAGAGGTATAAAGACAAAAATGAGATAACTCTTATCATCAAGAAGCTTACATTCTGAGATATGTGTGTGTGTGTGTGAACAGCAAGTAGACATAAGCAGATATAAAATATCTAAAAAGTAAATATTAGATAATGTTGGGGACAAGAAAGTACTAGACATATGAGAGATGAGGAAAGGTTTTATGTAAAAGATAAACATTGATCCTGAATTTTGAAGAAGCCTAGGGATTCCAAAGAACAGAGAAGAGAGGAGCATTCTAAGGACAATCATTGCAGAGGCCTGGAGATAGGAGTTGGGAGGCATTGTGTGAGGAATAGTCTTAAGACCAGTTTTGCCAAACTGTAGAATATATGAAAGTGTAATAATTCTGAAAGATGGGCTCAACGTAGATTGTGAAGGGCTTTAAATGCTGAACAAAGAGAAAATGGGGAGCTACTGATGCTTGAGGAGAGGAATGACATTGTCTAAGTCTTCAGTAAAGACAGGGTCAAAGCAACAAAATACTAGACTTCCTCCAGTGACTCTAGTCATTTAATCCAATGTGAATCCACCTAATGACACTGTTATTCAGTTTCCCTCTTCCCATTTCTTTACTAGAAGACATTAAGAAACTAAGACACTTTGTCAAATGCTTTGTAGAAATAAAGATATGACAAAGAGATGATACTGGAGTAGAAAAAAACAGTGGACTTTGAGTCAGTGAAAATTGGTATAATATTTGCAAAACCTAACTCAAAGTGTTATTATAAAGGACTTTGTAAAATTTGAAAAGATTTGTATATTTGAATATAGAAAGGCCTCAGAGGCCAGAAGATCTGGGTTCAAGTCTTGTCTCTTACACATCAGGATTTGTGACTTAGGGCAACTTACTAGTAATTCTCCGAAAATGTCAGTTGCCCCTTCTGCAGCTGCCTAACAGTGAGCTGGATCCCTGGTTCAGAGAACAGATGTTGCTTCTCCGTCAATCCGGCTAGGTCTACTTAGGTGTTGGAGTTATGAATGTCTGCAATGCCTGGCCAGAGAACATGATCAATATGCAGCGGTGTAACCTGCTATACCTACTAGAAAACTAGCAGATGAAGCACTATTTCTACTATGGTCTGTCATGGCCTCAGTTCTTTGTTTTAGAAAGATTTTATCTATTTTGAGTTTTACAATCCCCCCCCCCTTCTTGCTTCTATTCCCCCCCCCTCCCATAGAAGGCATTCTGTAAGTCTTTACATTGTTTCCATGGTATACATTGATCTCAGTTGAATATGATGAGAGAGATAAATCATATCCTTAAGGAAGAAAAATAAAGTATAAGAGATAGCAAAATTACATAATAGGATAACAGGTTTTTTTCTAAATTGAAGGTAATAATCTTTGGTCTTTGTTCAAACTCCACAATTCTTTCTCTGGATACAGATGGTATTCTCCATTGCAGATAGACCCAAATTGTCCCTGATTGTTGCACTGAAGGAATGAGCAAATCCATCAAGGTTGATCATCACCCCCATGTTGCTGTTAGGGTGTACAGTGTTTTTCTGGTTTTGCTTATCTCACTCAGCATCAGTTCATGCAAATCCTTCCAGGCTTCCTTGAATTCCCATCCCTTCTGGTTTCTAAAAGAACAATAGTATTCCTTGACATACACAGTTTGTTAAGCCATTCCCCAAATTGAAGGACATTCACTTAATTTCCAATTCTTTTGCCTCCACAAACAGGGCTGCTATGAATATTTTTGTACAAGTGATGCTTTTACCCTTTTTTCATGATCTCTTCAGGGTATAGACCCAGTAGTGATATTACTGGATCAAAGGGTATGCACATTTTTGTTGCCTTTGGGCATAATTCCAAATTGCTCTCCAGAGAGGTTGTATGAGTTCACAGGTCCAACAACCATGTATTAGTGTCCCATATTTCCCACATCCCTTTAAACATTTATCATTGTCCTTTCCGGTATTGTTGATGGCCTCAGCTCTCTTACATTGTTGTTGAAGATGAGAGTGGGAAGACTGTGGTCTACATCCTGGTCAAGTTGGGGGAACATCCAAAGGATGTCCCCCATGAACAAATCACATCTTTGACTGTAAAATATTCCTTCTACCAGCTGGGACCAGCATAGATGCTTATGAATCAGGCAGGCCTCATGGGCCATGATTGAAAACTTTAACGCAAAATATGTCTCTCTGCATATCAGAAAAAGTAAATGGGCAGCTCTACATCTGAATTCCAATACTCTTAACTTTCAGGTTAGTGAGGTGGAGCCCAAATACTATACAGATATAGAGGATACTAATACTATGAAACGGGATATGACTCAGATAGCAGAAGAGAGTAGGAAACAGGTTCATAGGGGAGAAAGGACTTGCTTAAGGTCACAGAGGCAGAGCCAGGACTAGAACTAGACCTCCTGAGTCCTTCCTGGTCTGATACTCTTTCCACTATGTTGCATTGCCTCTTCCTAGAGACACAGAATATTCTGTTCCTCTTGATTCTCTCTCTGTTTTACCCTTTTCCCTCTCCTCTGTCCTCTCACTGTCCATCTGTTTCTCCACCTGTTATCTACTGGCTAGTCCTTTCACACTCATGGTAGTTGACAAAGCAATTGGAAGTGAAGGAGAAAGGTAAACATCTGGTGTTGGCCTCCCTAGAGAACAAGATGGACTCCAAAGCCAACCATGTGGAGGACTGTTGCCACGAGGAGAATGGTCTAGGCCACCCAGCCAAGAATAGCAGTATCTGTGACAGCAAAGACCTTAATGAGGCCAGCGAGACCAGATGTCAAGGTCAGACCAGAGCACTGATGTCAAGGACAGCTTGGAGGCCTCTGTCTCTGTCTCCTAAGGTTCCCAGTTTGGTATTCCATGAGTCACCCCCCCCCCCCAAACTGTATCTCTACTCCTTTGCCCCTCATCAGTCCTTGTTGTTAAACTGTTTGAGGCCCTGTTGCAGATTTCAAATATATAAAGCAAAGAACTATTTTGGACAAATCACTGTCACTGGTAGAAAGAGTGAGATTATTTATTTATTTATTTATTTTCACAATTGATATTTTATCTTACTCTTCTAATTACCTGCTATGAAAGTTTTTCAGCATTCATCCACATGCATATGCATATTTATAAGTTAAATAATTTTCTTCCATCCTCCCTTCCCAACTCCCTCCTCTCAATGGCAAACATTGTTACATATACCTTGTCTTCAATATGTTTGCAGATTAGTCATTTTCTGTATGAAGAATTAGGACTAAGGGAAAAGAAAGAAAACCATGAGAATTCAGATTCTTTAGTAGGTTTTTCTTTGTCTTGTTTTGCTTTTCTTCCTCTGAATGTGGATGGCATTATCCATAACAGATCTTCCAGGATTGTCCTAAGTCTCTGAATTGCTGAGAGGAGCTGCATCCATCAAGGTTGATCAACTCACAATATTTCTGTCTAGGTGTACAATGCTCTCTTAGTTCTGCTCCCTTCACTCAGTATCAATTCCTGTAATTCATTCCATGCTATACATAATTCATTCTGACTATACATGATTTTTTATAGAACAATAATATACCATAGTATTCATATACCATAATTTGTTTAGCCATTCCCCAGTTGATGGGCATCCCTCAATTTCCAATTCTTTGCCACTATAAAAAGAGCTGCTATGAAGATTTGGGAACACGTGGGACTTTTCCCATTTTTTATGATTTCTTCTGGATGTAGGTATAGTATTGGTATTGCTGGGTCAAAGGGAATGATCCATTTTATTTCTCTTTGAGCATAGTTCCATATTGCTCTCCAGATTAGTTAGATCATTTCACAATTCCAACAAGAGTGCATTTATGTCCCAATCCTCCCACAACCTTTCCAACATTCATTGTTTTCCCTTTTTGTCTTCTAAACCAATCTGACAGGTGTGAGGTGGGTACTAATGAGATAAAGTTTCTTAATGAACTTGTTTCTTTTTTTCCTTTCTGAGTCCTCACAAACTAAATATTTGTATATTTAATTCATTTCAACAGTTTCAGTCCCATCTCTTGGTTTTCTCCATTTATTCCATTGCTCTATAGATCATTCTTATTTCTGTTCTTACCACCTTGTAAGAGGAGAACCTAACTTTTTTTTTGTCATTAGCTCCCTTATAACTGAGTCATTTCCTCTCCCTCAGGTCTCACTCCTGGTTTCTGTCTAGAGATGAAGGAAGGGGGAGGATACAAATTTTATTAATTTCTTCTTTTTTTTGGTATAAATTCATTACATGACTACTCAGGACTCTATATGTGTAGATATACAGAAAGGTAAGATAATTCAATTTTGAAATATTTATTTTCAGAATATGCATACCTTCTAAGATATT